>NW_017305895.1:229271-266782 GCF_001594115.1 Trachymyrmex septentrionalis
AAGTATGAAATATATATCATCAATTATTATAAATATTTTTACATAAACTTAACTGCATAATATCGTTAGCAAATATTTTAGTTAGTAAATGTAATCATATGTATGTTTTATAAATGAACTGATTAGTTTATAATTCGAAACCAACTTCAAAGATTTGCATAGCATTTAAACTCGAGCAACATAATACGGTCGTTTTACTAAAGTGCTCATGCGTTTATATGAATTTCGCCCATCAAAGAAGGTTCACGATTAAAACTGCGGTTAATCCCATCCATCCCTCCTCAGTTCTCTCGTAACAGCCGCTCTTTAGCGTTGCTTGGTTTTATTCCACTAAAAAGCCCATCTGCAAGTGAAGGACGCAGAAGAGGAGGAAACAATTTAGTGAGAGAGGGAGAATGATAAAAAGAACAACAAATATAAGCAGAAGGGCAGTAAGGGGCATGAGGAAGGGAAAGCTTGGAAGGGAAAAGATGTAAAGAAAAAGGAAAAACTGAATATACAGTGAAGGCGAAGAGAGAACGGTATAAAAGAGATTTCTTTTATTATTTTGTCTATACACTTTACATAGAATATGAAAATATTAATTTTATAAAGCAAAGAAAACAGACGATTAAGTAATCTAAGAAATTTTCTGTAACGTTCTTAATTCATTTATTATGAATTGTATATTTTTTTATTACTCTATTCTGTTTTTCTAAACATAAATTGCATACGATTTGTATAAATATAATTTAGAATTTTGTCTTCATTTTTATTTTATACTAAGTGCGATTTTTCAAAACATAAAATAAATATATAAGCAACGTCAGATTATTTTAATGTTGGATAATTTTATATTTCTAAAAAATGCATTATAAACGTACGTACTAATGAAACAAGTATAAAATACCGTGTGGAAGACTGCATGTATATGAGCGTAGTGATTTAGACAGAAAGATAAATATATGGAAAGTGCGATAAAGCAGATAGCAAGGCGGATAGATAGACGGACAGAGAGGGGGTGGTTAACGAGATAGGGCGATAGAGAGAGAACGAGCGAGTTTACTGGGGGTAGGGTGAGACCCCACAAAGGCAGTGGGGCTCTTTTGATTCGCGAGCTAATTGGAATGCCGCGGATGCCAACGACGATGGAGCAGGGGTTGGGATACCCTCCACCGGAAAGTGGGGGTTGCAGGGCTCTTGCAAGTCCCGCTGTAATCGAGGGATAGGCGGAGCTTACATCTCGCACAGGGTTGTAGCGCGAGATATCGAAGCTTATCTCGCCTTCGTTTTTTCGCCTCGTGACGATTTCGATCTCATCGTGTAGCTTTATCTATGCAAAAGCTTCTTTGTACGACGATTCACTGGTTTCTAGGAATTTTGTAAATTATTAATTTACCTGGAAATGTAAAAGAGATAGGAAAAATTTTAACCATAATAATAATAATTTTATCTCTTTTTTTTTTTAATATTTTACCTAGCTGTATTTCACAATAAAAACATATTTTTAAGTTCTGTTTTTATATAAAAGTCAAAATTTTTTTTTTACAATACAGTACAGTTGTGAGATATTCCAAACTCTAAAATTTTATAGATTATTAAACAAAAATTGAATGAAATTATCGTGTTATTTTTCTTAACTAAAATTTAAAAAGTAATCTTGCATAATAGCTTTTTTAAACTCAGCTTTCTCTCTAAATTAAAAATAAAAGAAACAATTTAGTAATTTATATAAATTATTTTATTCATTTATAATTCGAGAAAACACATGCATATGAGGATTTATGATTTACCGATAATGAGTTTTAAAGTATATGTGATGATGTTAATTATAGAGAGGATACCGTAATAGTAATAACAGCCGTACCAATTAATTTTGAATAAATGGAATTTGTGATAAAATGGTACATTACGAATTGATTGATATCTTTCTCCGTATCTCCGTAATGGCGAAGTCTACATGATTGTGCATCAAGGGCTTTTTGTGATGCTTTGACACGGGTCCTATGCTAATTTATCACGGTGACAATGAGGCTTCCACGTAACGAGCGAATATTAGTTACTAACCATCATCCATGTCAAATTTTTATATAAGGGAATAGTACGCGTGATGCAATTTATGTGTGTATTAGTAATACATGTTACTATAGTCTTTCATAAATTTTATAACAAGGCAAATATTGTACTTTTTGAGACTGCTAATATTTCAAGATTATTAAAGATTAAGATTTATGTATTTCAATAACTCTAACAAGTTTTTTTATTTTTTAATACATACTTACATCATTTTTATAAACTTTTTATTAAACAATAAAAATTTTATAAAAACAATAAAATCTAATTTTTCATGTAGAATCTTCATATAATATTATATTTAATAATACTTCATATGTTCATACATTTTGTGAAATATATTACATATTCCAGATTTAATTGCAAATGTAAAATTTGTTTATTGCATACAATAATTAATTATATTTTGTAAAAATCTAAACTTTTTTATTGCATCTCTTTTACAACAAACAACATCTTCTGATAGTATAATAAGAATATTAAGTTTATAATTTAATAAAGCATTTTTCAATGTAAATATGACAGAGCGTTATTAATATTTAAATAAAAGCTTCAGTCAAAGCTTCTCTTTTACGTTCGATCAATAGTTATATAAAAAGGTACTCCCTCTTTTCTAACTTTGACCCCACGAGTAGAAAAAAAATTATTTGAAAACTACATACAAAATGTAGAGTGACTCTTCCTATCACATTATCCATAAAATTTGAAATATCTATGTTTCGTAATCATAAAATATCTCATAATAATTTATATCTTCGTAGCATAACTTTTTTATTATACTACACAAAATACACCTACACGATTCAAAAGTCTAATTCTTTCGTCTAATTCTATTTTTTTGTCAATATTAAAATGCTGTTGAATAATATTTGTTGTGCTTATAGCTTATTTTACTTTTTTCAATGTACATAAAAAAAATCCATTAATTATGTAGAAAATAGTTAATAAAAATAATATAAACATTAATTTAGGTATGGATATTAATTTGGGATTAATTAAACATACCATTTATGTTTAATGTACAGATTGAGAGTTTATTCTCGGTTTAACATGTATACGTACGTCTATCGTATAATTAATTATATAATAGTATCACGTATTTACAGTAGATTTTGTGCGCCAGTGCCAAAAGACATAAAGTGATGTTTATCTCTTCAAAATTACAATGAGAAAAAAATGTTAAATCGCTTCGTCAGCTCTATTGATTTTATTCAGTTTGTATGTACATTGTGAAACTAATTTTTCATGCCTTTGTGGCATAATTTTTTAATTATACTACACATAATACATCTACACGATTTGAAAGACAGTTACAAAAATATATGTTAGACAAACGGTAGAAGAGAACTGACTGTAACTAGAAGTAGCATCTGTGATTGTGTTACAAAGTGTAAGGTCATTTTTCATTGTTTTATATTTCTCTCAGTTATCGATAATTTTATATTTCATCACGTTTCTCGTTTAGCATGTAACTATATTCAGTGATAGTCTGAAAATAGCGCAATGTTCATTTTAAGAATGTCCATTATTTGTAAACCTATTTTTTATTTAACAAAATAGTTAATTTTTATTTTTAATAGATCGCACGATTCCATATTATAACACGCAGTAATTTATTTATTAAAATTATTCTAAAAGCTTTATTTCAAAAGATGTTATTTTAGTAGACACAAAACAAATTTCATTATTTTCTAAAAATATCAAAATTTTGAAAGACAACAAAATTTCAGAAGACAAATTCATGTATGTTTATCAATTATTCAAAATTAATATTTTACATCTGTAAAACATTAATTTTCTTAATCTTTGACAACGACTTATAAAAGTGATAAAATTTAGGAAAATATTTAAGGATCATAACGAGCAGATATTCTAGTTGCGCCTTGTGCTGCCTGTGCAGAATGTCTGGTTCTATCTCGTAAAGTATTTGGCGTATCTTTGGTATATCTGGATGACATCCGTGCGAACTCATGCGATATCTCATCCATTGGATGTTTTTCTTCTAACGTTTCGTGCAATGGTATATTAGTATCCCTGGGACGTCGTGATTTCATTGAATATAAAGCTGAGGGTGGAATTTCACAAGGCCCTATATTTCTTTCAAAATGATGTTTCGGCTTACAATGGCTGCACCAAGATTGATCGAGTATCTCCGCATCATCGCCTGAAAAAAGTAAGAAAATTAAAGAATACTATAAACATTGATATTTATACAAAAACTTAATGATGAATTCAAGTTAATGAATATAAAACTAAATTTAAAAATATTAATTAAAGAAGGGTTGTAATGATAAATAGTAATGATAAATAATCAAAGTTATTATTAATATTACTGTACTTTTTTAAATGTTGTTAACTTACCAAAACGAGTCTTTGTCGAGAAGTGAGGATTAATCTGGAATCTACAATTGTTCCTTCTCGAAATTGATGGTTTCTTGGTTGAGATAGTACCGCAACGGCTACACTTTCTCCTATCAACAAGTTCTGCCTCTGTAAATGACTTTACTTCTGGCCTTGCCCGGTGATTCGGTTGAGTTAGCGAGGCCATTGTGTCATATCGATCTGTTGAACTCCTTTGTGGAATCCAATTTTGATAGCCCATAGATAATCTTCGAGGAGAATTTTTCACTGCTTGAGCCGTGTACAGATCTTCCTCCGACAATGTTTCATGGATATCGTGCTCATGTGCGTTATGGTATCTAATCATACAGGCACCTCGCAGAAATTTGACGTATCGATGATAGAATATGTATGATTAAAGAGAATATCAAACCAAAAGCATAATACAGATAATTTATCATTAAGCTGTTTAATTACAATGTATCCTGTTTAACATGCGTTTATGTCTCTAATTTCTAGCGATTCATGTTACTTTGTCGTGCACAATCCATTTAGTTCTTCATTAGCTTTGAATGGACTGTCCACGCAATAGTGCGATTAAACTAGCATACATTGAGGAATAATTGGAATTAACTAAATTAGATGAAGCAAGTGTAGTAAAATATGTTTATAAATTTCTAATCTTAATAAATAGATAATAAGAAATTGTATTTTCTCCAATTATAGAAGCATTAAATTCTTCGGTTATTAAATAAAAAAATTAAATAAAATAACTTTTCGTGTTTAAGAATTTATATTACAAACCTTGTTGGTAAATGATAAGCTGGATATAGTTTTGGTGCTTGTTGAAAATAACGAATTCTATGTGGATCTTGTTGCTGGTTAATCATTCGCATTCGCTGTGCTCGCAACAATGCATCTTTCTTAACTGCATTGCGTTGTATAGCTTGTGTTTCGGCAGGTGCATCAGATTCTTCATCTATTTCATCGTCTGCTTCCTGCTCATCATATTCCTTATTGATGGACTCCTCGACTCTTTTGTCATTTCGAAAAGATCGATTGTTCTCCGCTGTAGGAACATTTTATTTCAAGAAATTAAATGCAATCTCAATAATTATGTCGCTTTTAATCATTTTAAATAATATCATATAATTATTCTATAAATAAATATAGCTTATTTATTATAGAAAAACTTTCGTATTTTCTCAATATTATATCTTAATACTATTATCAATCTCTTTTGTGTTTTTTCTTTCTTTTGTTTATAAAAATAAAATAAATATAATGATAATTAAAATTATTTAACTCTTTTATATTCTTTGAAAGACATATATTTAAACTATATATTTATATTGAACTATATATTTGAACTATAGATTTATTAATATTTTCTTAATAATTTTTTAAACGTAATAAAGTTTTATGTAAAAAAAAAAGATAATTAAATAACATTCACATTTTGTACCTTCCTCTTCAGCGTCTTCTTCTAAATTATCTTCCGTAAAATTTCCTAGTTCATCGATATATTCTGTGTTATTCCCATCTTCTTGTTGAGTCTTATATCGATCTTTATTTATAACATCATTATCAATACGATCTTTATTTCTAGCTGAATTTGTCTGTTGGTATCGCTGTGGTACTTCCGCGTGAAGAGTAGAAGATTGTTTTGGATGTGTTGAGTATGGATAAGCGTTATGTTTTAAAGTCTTGTAAGAATTTGCGGAAGAATAATACTTCACCGATTCTGGCATAGGACTTTGTTGACGTCTAAAAATCACAAAACTGCTTTTGACTCACTTTTATAAGATTTTATCAATTTATGAGAGATATCGAATTTTTTCCCTAGCGTTATACGCCAAGAGTTAAAATTATACTTTTAATAAAGTTATACATTTAAATTCAAAATTTAACATAAATTTAAGTAAATCTTCAAATACTGTATGAGTTGTATTCGTTGCAAAAAGTTGTAATTAAATATTTTTAATATGTCTGTAAAAGAGATTATATGGGATGTTTCTTTAAGTTTTGTCATTTATCAAAAATTACCTGGTATTCTTGTCAATGGTATCTTGATTGTGTATTTTTTGTGGATATTTCCAATACACATCAGGTAGAACTCTACCATCAACGGTTTGATTAGCAGACCACGTAGACGTGTGTGGTGAAATGTACTTTTTAGATCTTCCAATTTGCTCCATTCTCGTCAGAAAGCTTGTATAGATATTTAAACTTTGTCAAAAATGAATCTTTACATTTATAATTTCTTAATTCTCAAATATTATATTCCACTTTCTTCAAATTTTGTTCCTCATTATTTATTCTATTTTCACTGTTTGCTTTTGGCACAATTCTTTATCATTATTTTAATTATTCTGTTTGTTTAAATTTTGTTCAAGTAATTTGCACTTCTAATCATAACAATTTGCTGATCACAAATATTTTTACAATTTTTTAAAAACACGATAAATCTTGTCGTATTTATCGCGTATAATATAATATGTCGTATCGGTTTATTTTGGCAATTTTATAAGCTAAACTATGAAAGAAATGTTTTAAGAAATAGGAAACTCACTTTAGCACAATCTATAATATTAATATTTTTTTTTGTGATACACAGTTCTCTTCGTCACAATTTGTAATACAATTTCTTCAAAGAACATTTGAATTTTATGATGCAATATTAAGAGCTGACAAGATGATTAGCACAGAGATGAGAGTGATGAAAGAAAGATGCGACGTGGATATTTTACAAGAAGTTATATAAAATTATACTTCTTCAGGAGATTGCACGTTCAAAATTTCATCTGCAACTACATCCGCGTAGAATAACTTCTCGGCTTCCTGGGATAACGAAATGAAAAGGATAGAGCGGCGTAGTTAAAGAAGGAACAAGGTGACAGTCACGATCTAGGAACGCATAGATCGTGATTTTCTGTTTCACCATTTGTCAGTTTCGTTGCTGTCTTCGTGTTCCAACGAAGAATTCAACGTGCGCTGGAACTCATGCACTCTTTGACTCTGTTGCTCGTGATGCAACTTTCGCCACTTAATACGACGATTTTGGAACCAGACTTTAACTTGAGCTTCGGTCAGTCGAAGTGCGTGAGCCAAGTACAATCTTTCCGGGCCCACCATGTATTGTTGACGTGCAAATTCACCTTCCAGTCGTTCCAATTGTTCTGCCGTGAAAATTGTTCGCACCCTCTTCACTTTGCCTCCTCCACCAGAACCAGAACTCGAACTACTGTTCTTTGTTGAGCTTTCCTGACCTAAGAAAATAGCAAGCAAACGTGTAAAATAACAACAAGGAATATTTAATTACATCCTCTGCAACAAAAGTTTAAAGCTAGCGAAAACTATATTAAAATACAATATATGTATTTTAATATAATCTTACATTATTCTGATCTTTTTTAACGTAATTACTTGCATGCTATGTTTCTATAGCCTAATATTATATCTCAATTTTTATTGTTTTGTTTAATTTTTATTTACAATTAAGTAAAGATGGATAATATTTATACACCTTTTAAATAAAAATACATGCAAAAATTGTTTTTAAATTGTGAAACAATTTGTGCTAAATATAATAACGTAAACAGCATTTATACCTTTAATAAATTTATAAACCTGAGGTGTCCTAAATAGATACCCTACGTGAGTAATAAAAGAGTATATGTAATAAGGTTAAGTTGCACACGTGCATTTAAGTGTAATCCATTAATAAATTTCCGAAGATATATTATGTAGATATTCTAGAAGATTTTACAAAAAAATATTATACCTGTATTTAAATTTAAGAAATTTTGAATGCTATTGCTTTCTTTTCGACGTTGAAAATTTAGATATTTGACACATTCATTCTAGTAGAAACTAAAATTTATCTGAAGTTATACGCTTTCGATTATCATACAGTACACGTAATAGCATTTCAATTGTTTCTTATACAATTAAGAGTGCATTCCATTTCACGCATAATGTGCATAATGCATCATTTATCCTTGTTTAACATTCGGTAAATAACAAGGATAAATGATGCATCTTGTGTGAACGCAGCCTAAATAATACATTTATTACATATAGTAGTCTGTTAAAATATTAAATGTGTTTCTTGTATTTAGAGTAAAATATTATTGTTTTCTTACAAGTTTCAATTCTTTTAAATATTTTTGTTTTAAAATAATTTTGCTTTGATTTTAAATTATAATTTCTATCTTAATTGCGATTCTAATTTTAATAAATAAAGCTTTGAATTTTTTGTAAAAATAATATACTAATATTTAATATTTATTTTATTTATATAATAAGTAAATTTAAATTTAATTTTGTTCAAAATATTTAAAATACTTTTTTTTTACTTGTTTACTTTATAACGTAGAATATTTTTATTGTACAGTAACTAATAAATATTATGACAAATAAGTAATATCCTATGAGAATTTAATGTGCGTTATAAAAATTAATTGAACAATTTTAAAAATATGTTGCTTTAACATTGTATAAAAATAAATTATTCAGTAATTAATTGTAATTTAAATAATATTTCTATGTATCTCTCGTTTTTTATTTAATTTGGCTGTATAAACAAAAAAGATATAATTAATAACAACCAGAATTAACACACATATAATAAATTAGAAAAAATGTTATAAATACCCTGATGTTTTCTATATTGTTGCTGCTGATTTCGTTTTTCTCGCTGATTGTTCCTTAAGCCTAAGATAGCGTCGATGGTGAAGGACTTTGCTTGTTGTTGCTGCTGTTGTTGTGAATGTTGCATGTGCGTAATCGAATGCGAATGCGGCACTTGCGTTGACAAATTTTGCGCGGATAGTTCTGTACCAAGTAGATGCGAGCGTCTCATACGTTCCAAAGCTATTGCTTCAAGATCGGGATTCCTCGGCTGTACTTGCAAGTTCCTAAATTCCTTGTGATCTAACATGCTCGAATTTTCTAATAAACCAGCACCACCACGCAATCTTTCAAGGGCCAAACTGCTAATATGAGTATCCCTCATTCTATCTAGGGAAAAATTGAACTCTTTCATGCGATCGAGATTATAATTCTTGAGCAGGCCGAAGTCCTTTATTTCCTTTTCTACCACGAAGTTAAGATCCTTGCTATACCTATCTAAAGAAGATAACGACGCATGAGGACTCCTTTGTTTCGTCTCGCGCAAATTAAATAGCACGTTTTTAGCGCTGGAATTTTTTGGTCTGCAAAGCGTTGAGGCGTCAGTTGATTCCTCATTCTCGTTCAATCTCTCCAACGGATAATTAATTTCAGTCAAATTATTGGCGGAGTAACCGAAATCTTTGGTTTTATTCAACGTCATAGTCAAATTTCTGGTCGGATTTTCACATGAAAATTCATTGAATCGGAGAGATGTCCTATCGCCACCTTCCAGACTAAGATGAAAATCTTTCGGTTCCGTCGATGCATCTTCTTTGGTTTTATCAATAGACAGATTCAGCTCTTTGATGCGCTCATAACTTTGAAAAGCTCTTAATTGAGACTCCGAATGGCTGCTATCACTTATGCAATCCGATAAGTCTTCCGCCGTTAGTCTACCCGACGGATCACTTGTCTCCATTTTGAAATGTTTTTGAAATTGTTATTTTACTTCAATACTTTCTTGATATGGATAATATGTTCCAATCATATAGCCACGGTTAGCATTAAACGTTTATTAATATTTTTCGTTACATAACACAGATATTAATTTGACTTCAAAGAATACAATCAAATTCGATAACGAATCACACAAAAAAAATTTGAGTTTTTTAAAAATGTTATATTATTTGCATAAACATTTATCACAAATTCTTTCTGCAGAAATGCCAATCGACTAAATATATTTGATTAGTTTTTTTTCTTCACCATTGTCATCAATTGTTCACTCAAAGTTATAATTAGAAATACTAATTTATCACGTATTTTTTATATTAAACAAATTGTATCATTTTTTAGTCACATTAACTTGTCATTCACAACTCTTTAAAACACACAATGTCAAAATCGAAAGTCATGAGATTATTATCACAGCAATGTTTATTATCGATTAATTATTATCCCATCATAAACAACAAATTCGTGCACTGTCACAATTTTTGCAGATTCATTGAATAACTGTAACTTGCTCAGATTGTCAAATGGTGAATAAATTGATGAATAAGTACGAACGAAACGGAAATAAAAGCAAGGAAGTGGCAAAAGCACGAGAAGAGACAGTAGCAGTATCGGAAGACCGAACTACGAAGGCGCCTTCGACGAAGTATGATCGGACCGCGTTGGCGCTCTGCAGCATCCAAGGATAATGATGTCAAGCACGAGGATCACCGCTATCGGATAGGGTTGGCCAACGGGACCAAGGATATCCAGCTAATGATCCCGTACGTGACGAGGAGGGTATTCACCCGCCGCCTCGTAACCCTCCTTGCCCGCCCGCCATCCCTAACAATCAGTCGACCGTTATGTTTCACCTCCGCAACCCCCAAATGGACCGCAGGATACCCCCTCGTACGGTCAATATTTTTTCATTCGACGAGAGAAGGCCGGGGCGCACGTCGTCGCCGAATCCTGGTTGGCCGGATTCTGCCATCACCCCGTGTCCAGGACACGCCTACCGCGAACATCGTGGGGGTTATTTGCGGGGAGTCTGTTACTTTTTTCTACCCTCTATCTCGAGCTATCCAGCCAGCATCCACCTCCGTCGACTCACAACCCGTTCTTCCTCATCGTCGTTCTACGAAAACCTCCCCCGTCCCACCTAGCAGGCACCCATTAATAAGCTTTCGCCTAGACCAACTAGCTTACTTGAAGATGCTGATACCGACACCAGGCTTCTCAGAAAGCGTATCTGTGGAGACGAAGATGAGCGCGTGCGTGAACGTAGTTAGCGTCTTGCTTCGACCGCTCGTCAGCGATGTCATCCGCGTCCAAGACCTTCTAGTAATTAGGTCCTAATGATGATGAGGTAGTTTAATTTTGTTCGGATGATCTTTCTTATCTCGTCTTGGATTGAGATAGTCTTTAACATCGAAGAGTTCACTCGCTATGGATTATTGGGAGGAATTTCGCGCAATTTATCTTACGAAATTTCGCGCTGACTCGGGGAATTCTTAAGCTAATTACACAAAGATGGTAATATTATAATGAACATAAATTAATTATAGAAAACTGTTATCAAAAGTAGAAATTTAGAATATTGTTGACATATTTTTTGAAATATTTATAGACAGAATTTTTGCACGTAAGATAATATTACATATATTGCATGTAATCAAAATAAATCTTTGTTTTCGTAATTTATTTTTACTTATTATAAATATAATTAGTAAAAATTATATTTAAAAATATATTATTATACGAAACGTATACTTTCCTTTTTATAGCAAAAAATTAAATTCTAAAATATCCATGAAAAATAAAAAATATAATTTTCAAACATTAGTGAAAAATGTAAAAAAGCCCATCAGAACCTACATCAGCTATTCGGATGCACACAAATTCTTTATTTTTCGTGTGAATGTAACAAGACAAATAAAATAGTACTTAACAATAAGTACTTAATAAAAGATTGATTTCGGAAGCGATCCACATAAAGCAATAGAAACAGAGTTTCAATTTACAGAATTTACAGTTACTGATGGACTTTTTTACATTTTTCACTGATAGATTTTTTCGAGCCTCATTATATATATTTATTTCAAACATTAGTAAAAAGAAAAAAATTGCTAACTGTAATGTATGTATATTTATCTACAATTTTTATATAATTAAATTAAGACTAAAATGGTGATCATCATTATTAATATATTCTAAAGATGTCGAGGTAAATAAGTCCTCCTTAATTGCTTCATGCCAATCTGAAACTTCATCCACAATCCCCTCATTAGACGTTGACGGGTACGCGGGAATTTCAGTACCTTGGAAAACCTCTAAGGAGGTTACACTCGAGGGCAAGAGCTTAATTATGTCGAGATTTTACATCATATCGACTTCATGCACGCACAGCCTTATCTTTTTATTGATGACAACAAATATCATCTTAATAATACACGGTGCTTTAAAGTCAAAGAGAAGAACTAATTTAACCGAATTAAAAAAATGTTATGTTAATTATGTTATATTTTTTCTTGCAATTCGTTAATGACTAATGTGTGTATATAAGAGAGTAAAATCTTCGGATATTTCGTAATTACGCAATTTTTTTAACATGTATTTCTATACGTAAAAACTATTTTCACGCGTATAAAAATTATTGTAGAATTCTACTTACAATATCTAAATATAATGTGTGTTATTAATAAATTCACGTATTCCAACTGCCATAATGTACGCATACGCGTGAATAACACCTCTAATAAAAGTTTTACACTCGAAAAGCCATTATGAAGTTAAGATTAAGCTATAAATTTCAAATTTACACGCAACTTTTAAGCTATTCTCTATTTTACAAACAATTCATAATTGCATCGTATATTTCTTATTACTTAAACTTTGCTATAAATTGCTTTACTATATTATTGTAACACCGATAATTTAATCCTTTTAGATCCAAATTTTTATTTATCAAATAAAGAATCTAAATTTTCTATAAATTGTTATAATATCATGAATATATATTTTTATATTTGTGTATTTTAATTTAAATTAAATGAATTATAAAGAATTAAACGATTTTTTAATTATTTTGCTAAAATGTAAATAATTATATATGTTAAATTTATATAAATACTTTTATACATTACAAAAAAATATAAAATATGAATAAATTGTAACTAAACAACAAATTTCTTTATGCATTTTTACATGCATAAAGAAATTTGTTGTTTAGTTACAATTTATTCATATTTTATGTAATTCATGTAGTAATTTCTTTTAAAAAATAAAAATTACACGTACGTAAAATTTTTAGGAAAAAAAGAACCTGTGCATCGTTAAGTTAATTTCTTCGCTGTCTTATTTTTACAATGCGTGCTAGTCTGATAATTATCAGTTTTTAGATGGTGTATGTGTATATATATATATATATATGTGTATGTGTATTTGTGTGTGTGTATGTGTGTGAGGGAAGACAGAAGCAGGGTGAAATTGGCGACAAATGAATAAATTAAATGGTAGCTCGTACCGTAGTGGGGGTCCAAAAGAATTTCTATTGAAGCTCGATACCCACCCTCTTGATCGCCGCCCAAATGACTTGCGACTCACCCTTATTACGGCCTGAAATTTATCACGGAAATTTCGTGGAGTATTTTACCCGGATAATTGCTCCGCTTTATAAGAGCCACCCTTACGAGCCAATATTATAAGACAAAGAGGATCAGGCAAGACTTCTATTCACTTTAACAAAATTAGTTCGATATGCAGACAGATTAAACAAATCTTTGATAAAACAAATCAAACCAACAAGACTCTTTTAATTCTTTATTTTACGACATAGTTTCTATTAAAGTACTTTTAACAAATATCTTATATATAATTTTTTATACAAATTCTGAGTTGATAAGAAGATTTACAAATAAAAAGAAAAAATTATCCATTTATTTGTATTATACGATAGATAAGCTGATTGATTCAGAAATATTAGAATTAAAGAATTAAAATCAAGAAGTCCAATTAAGCACAGTTGATATTGTATAAGCAATGTACAAATCTAATGGATTTTACATTTCATTAGTGATTTCGAAAATTACATTAAAAAATACATCCTTAAATGTTATTATTTTAGTCATAACTAAATTTGACTTTCGCATCCATGAATCCATTAAGTTAACGTTGTTTGCATCAATCATTGATCGGTTCAGTAAATCTATCAACTGCGGAAACTAACCGAATTCACAATACCTGCTGATCGTGGCATGGAGAGGATCATTAACTAACTAAATATCAATTTCGATGGTAAATAGTAGTCGCGCTATCTATTGTTCTCAAATTGAATCCGTATCAAGAATGATCTACAACCGTGCAATCGCTGCCGCACAGGCGTGGACGCACGTATAAAATTCACGAGCGCATAATGCCATACGCATCCCCCTTCCATCCTTCCACCCTGAACAGCCCAGGAACGTAGGTATTGCGATCGACACATACAAAGCAGTCTCTCCCTTCCTGGACTCTACAGCATTCTGTTGCCTTACAACCAACGCTACTATCCTCCCTGGTCCCTCTTCACCGCCTTGGTTACCCTTGCCTCCTCCTCCGCCACCTCCTCCTCATCTTCCTCCTCTGGCTTTCATTCCACATGCGATATTAAAGCCAAGGCAATTAGCGGTGGGGGTTGTTGCGAGGGACGGCGAGGGAGTGCGACAGTTTCAGCCGGGTTTCGTAGTCATCCGCCTGGTGGGGCTGTCTCGGATATGATTGGCTGTCAGCAGGGGTTAATCCCTGGGCCCGGCCACACCCCGGCATGTCTCAATCCACCTCCATGAATCCGACCGACCGAGCTTTCCGCCCGGAATCCACTGAAAACGAGGGTGAAAACGCGAGCGGCAAGGATATACCGGATGTTTCTGGAGCGCGGGATAGGTCGAGCTCCTTAAGCGTGAAGGAGATAATTTCGGACAGATGATAGCGTCATCGAGCAAGAAAGACGGTAAGCGTATGCTCGTTTTTAATGATGTAGTAGTTAACGTGTTTCATTACGCGGATGAAAATTATGCGCTGGTTTACGAAGAACTGCGTGAGAGGACAATGAGAGAATTGTCCGCTCTAAAAATATTTAGAAATAGATGATAGAATAATAAGGCATCTAAAAATTATTTGAATAACTAATTATTATAATTCTCACATATGCGCTTTATATACCTAAATATAAAATATGAAAAGTTTACATACTCTTAATAATACAATTTTATTTAAAATAATATAGAAAATGATTATCTTGCAAATAAATCTATGATTTTTTCAACAATAGAGAATTATCTTAAAAACATAAGAAAATTTTAAAAAATTTGCAATAACTTAATATTTACTATAACTTCAAATCATCGATAACTATAGTTCGCATATCATAAAAAAGAACAAATTGATTAATGAGTTAAGTAGTAGTCAATATATACGTGATATAATTCTTAATCTCAAATGATTCTGCATCTCGATTACTGTTATTATTACTAATTATTGTTGTACCTGTTTTTATGATATAAATCACAAAATTGCATAACAAATAGTTGTAGCATTAGATAAGAGAAAATAAAGCAAAGTTTTAAACTTTCATCAACTAAAAGGGTCATAATATAAATTTTACCAGATAAAATAAAAAAAAAGAAAATCTAGAAAGTATAAAACTTGATATAAGGAGATGGTAGAAAGCAGCACTGCAAGTAGCAATACTGCAAATTATAAATGAAAATTTTTTTTGTTAAATTAAATACTATACTTAATTAATTATCATATTATCATCTATTATTAGCATGTATGTATCAAGTAAAATTAACTGTACGTTATAATAATACTATTTTTATTGGTTAATTATTTTTAACAACAAAATATATTACAAAATTTTTGAGAAACATATAAAACATTACATAATATATTTTAATTTACAGTACTAAGTGATTTTTATCAAAAAGTATTTATGTTTCTAAATTATCCATAACTGATGACTACGTTTTTTGTTACGTTCGAGATCAGAAATTAACTTCTGTATACTAACGCGCACTACACGAGTAATTATCGTTCTACACAGTTGCGGACTTTATATTTCTACATAAGCTCAATGCGAAGTCAGTATCCATACATTTGCGTGACGGGTAAGATCGATTTTCTGACATTCGCGCGTATGTATCATTTGTGTTTTTCTATTGACAGTGCGGAATATTGCAAAAGATTGTAGTGGAAAACGCTTAACTTGTTCCGCGATCAGATATCATCCGTCAGATGCTTTCTTGGATTCCGTGGATACGTACCGAAAATAACAAAGACCAAAATTATGTCAGAAGACGTCAAAATCCGCCGACGAAATCGATTCGAGCATTACTAGCTCAGTCCAGCATCGAGTAAGTATTACCTTGAAGTTTTTTGAATCATATCATCTTAAGATATTATATATGAATTCACAATTATCAAAATAAAGTAAATTAAATTTTTTAAATAATTAAACTAAATCGTTTTTATTTATTGCTTGCTAAAAAAAAAATATAATTTATAAACTAGTAGTACTGAATATTTAGATTGTTACATTATTGTATCATATGTGTGGGTTGATTTTTACGGAGTCAAGTAAGGTTAATTAAATTTCTCCGTAACAGCGATATGCGAACCTGTATTTAACTTGTGGTTCCATGAACATAATTAGTATTTATTTTTCCCGAAATACTCTTTGACGTATTATATTATTTTAATATCTTTGCACACGACAATGTGCAAAGATAACATTATCATATATTGAAGCTAAGACAATATTATCGCATATTATTATTGTGTTTATTTTTATTAAATAAAATAAATTTGTAACAATATTTATCTATATCACTGAAAAAAAGAAATGTTTAATTTTAAAATATTAAAATGTTTTATTCTTATCTCCATTTTTTAAACACTTAAAGATGTTTTAGTTTTAAACTTTTTCAATAGACAAGACAATATGTGTTTGGACGCATAGTATTTTAAATTCAAACACGTAGTATTTTGTCTATTGAAAAAGTTTAAAACGTCTTTAAGTGTTTAAAAAATAAGAAATAAATATATTTCTTTTTAAATAATATTATGTGCAATAATTTGTTTTCACAGATTTGATATTTAGTAAAAAAAAATTATTATATTAACAAATATCAATTTGCAATAGTAAATATGATCTATTTAATTAAGCAAAATTAGTAGACAACTTCTTTGTTTATTATTATTATTATTATTATTATTATTATTATTATTATTATTATTATTATTATTTATCCAGTGTAACATAAATATGTTGTAAAGTATGTATAAATAATTTAACAAACCGCACATAAAAAATAAGTTATAGATACGAGATAAATAAGTACATATATTATTTTATTTAAAAATGTAAAATAAAATAAAGTATTCTATTTGAAGAATACGTAGTATGTACTTACACACGTAAATGTTCTGATCTAATAATTGCACGGAATGTTGCTATGCAATTTGATATTCAAATAACTAGTAATTATCTATCATACGATTCATGTATGAAAATAAAATATAATTGATCTTATTATTTGCAAATAACAATGTAATAGGCTAATAATTAGATCAAATTAGCAGTATAATTGTCAAATTATTGAACCTATTGCATAGATTATTCTGTAATCTTTACATTTAAGAAGTAATATATGCGTTTTATATATAATAAAAAACTGAGAATTAAATATGAAATTATGAATTAAAAGTTAAAATTAGATTAGAAAGTTAAGATAAGAACAGAAAGTATTTATCATATTTTATCATATCTGTTTATTTTAATGTCTGCATTGACGTATTCACAGTCGTGCGTAATTGATATATGATGTAAACTAAACCGGAAACTACAATATTATTAGCCTTGGGAACTCCCTTTATCTTTCACGCATATTTCACGGGAATTCCTAGATCTATTTTCAATCTCACAGATGCATGTATAACATGAAATTAAAAACAACTCTGAAAAAAATATAAACATTATTAATTTCAATAAAATAATTTAACAGTAATATTAATTACTAAATATAATATGACTGCAACATTGGAATTATATTTAATTCAATTTTTTTATCCCGGATATTATTTATTAATTAACTGATAGTACGCATTATATAAAAAAAAAATTTACAGAATATTCTTGTACAAAGTTCTAAAATAAAAACTCATAATTTAACGTAGAATATAATAAAGACTTCTCAATATTTTTCTACATTAAAAATTGCAAAATTTAAAAGTGACTTATATAATATTTTAACTTCTTGAGGAATATCGACCTACTTAGTTTTGACATTTGACTGTTTAATGAAATATAGTATAGTACTAATGAGAACAAATATTCCGTAGGGAATAGTAAAAAAATATAAAAAATTAAATAGATCTTAATTTCACATTTATTTTAGCATATTTTAAATAAATATATTTGAAACATCAAATAAAATAATTTTTTCTGATCTTCAGAAATTTGTCCCTCAAGAACATACGTAATATTTTAATAATATATAATAAATATATTATAGTTGTAATATTTTATAATTAAGTATTTTTTTAAGTAAATATATAAATGTATATAAAAAATTAATTTAATATGTAAATAATTTTGCAAAATAAATCGAGTAAAAATATATGCAAAATATAACGCAAAAGATATAATAACTATATTTTTTATTATTCCAATTAACAAAGAAAGAAAGCGTGAGTAAGTAAACGCGTACATCCCTTCTCTTTGCGTATGCGTGCACAATTAGTTGGGATCCCTAGTGAACGTGAATACTTGATACCAGAGACTGTTCAGTGCCACTTTTTCCTTCACAGGGGTCGCGTACTAAATGAACGACGTTAGTCCAAGACTTTCTAGTTAATAAATCGCAATCACATCGCGTATTTGCAAATTATTATAAAGTAATGTGATAATACTAAGATAAAATCTATTACATAACAAAGTAGTATATGTATGTGCAAATATGTGTAGTTTATGGTTTTATAAGAATTTGTGCTTCAAGAGAAATTCATAATTTGAAGATTTGCAATAAATTACGATAAATTCAAAATAATTCACAAATACAGCCATGTTGAGCAATTTTGTAAAATTCAAATTTTATTGCAAGAAACAAAATCGCCAAAAAGATAACAAAACATATATTGAAGAGATAAAAAAATCGTCTGGAATCTGTGAAAAAGAGTATTCAACCAACAGAAATTTATCGATTATAACCGATAAGCATCCTGAATCTGATGTCACAGATAATGTTTGTCTGCACAAGGAGCACATTGATGCTACAACATCGAATTCTTCCAGTATGAATTCACAGAACTCGTATGTTCTGATAGCATGTGAAGAATCTATTATATCAAATGATACAAACTGGGAATTCGTAGACAATGACGATATCACTGAAAGTATAAAAAATAATAGTACTAAAAAAAAATATTGTAGTCCCAAATGTAGTAGCGCTTGGTTTCTAAAAATTCGTCGCGAGATTGTGAAGAACTGTCATAATAAAGTTTATCCTATGCTGTGTGTGACGAATGGGTGAGTGAAAAAAAAATTCTTTTTTTTTTCTTAAATAATAATAATATCAATAATCTTTTTTCTATATAAATTAATTAAACTATTTATAATTACATTATAGTTTGGTATTAGGTGAAATAAAATATGTATAATGATTACGACAAATCTCTTGCCTTGCTAGAAAATAACTTAATAATTTATTTTTAAATGCACATACACGTGTATAATTATTATACATAATACAATTTATATTATATTATCATATGTAATACAATAATACATGTCACTACATGAAAATCTATTCATAATGCTGATTTGTTTCTGTTATCAATTAGCAATACATCATCATTTCTAGAAATTTATTATTATCATTAGGCTATCTCGAGCGGAAATAATAGCGCAATATCAGTATGCAAAAGCAGTCTGTCTGTTCACATCTAAATGTGACGGATGTCCCATTACGATAATGCACTTCTCACGGTCTTTTACGGAGACACTCAATAGTTTGCACGTGGCAGGGGAGTTTAAAGACCCTTAGAAGTGCGAACGGAAAACCTGGCAGAGGTTCGCTTCTCGCAGGGAAATGCGTGGATGAGTCATACCAGTAAATAGTAGCTTGAAACATAACATGCATGACTAAAAACAGCACATAGCGGGAAAATATGTGCTGTGCGCTGTTTTCTTTATCTCATGATTTTTATCATTTTTATCATTTATCATATGTATATATATCTATCTATTGTATTATGGACAAATAAATATAAATTTGTAATAATTTAATTTATTTTATATAATTACCGTATCTCGCCGACGCGTTTATTTAGAGCGAGACATTATCATATCTCTTGAATAAATTCGTAAATATTATATTTATATTTTTAGATGATTCATGTTAACATTACGATTGTTAAGATGCAAATGTGATTTTAAATTGTAGAATAATTTAGAAATCAAATTCCGATAATATTTTAATGACTTTACGTGAAACATAAAAGAGTTATAAATATTTTGCACATGTAATATTACTCAAAAAATCTTTTTTTTATTCATAACACTGATCACCTCTCTATCATATCATTGCAAAAATCTATACATTACATTAGCCAGATAATCTTTTCAAGCGTCATATTTAATTTAGCACCATTCCGTTAATTTTTAATGATCAGTATATGCATAAGTATCCAATATCATTAAGAAATATCATTATCACGTAAAACTAAATATTCATTACGTATATTACGTAGTCACGTACACCTTTTATCCAGCATTGCACGAGTGAGCGCTACGTGTGCCGCGTGCAGGCGTGCGCGACACTCTTGCGCAGCACGTGTATGTAGTGGATTTCCTGCACGCATCGAACCTGAACGCAGGAGGGTTCATGACTCTGTGATTCGATATGCCTTTTGTGTCTATTCTCTCGAAAACAATACTTTCAACCTGTGCGGATAAAAACACGAGGCTTTTAGTGGCATGATGTGTCGACAAAGTCGCTTCTCAGCTTTTATTCATGTTTTCATGAATGTAAAGAAAAAAAATTGTAAGATATGTAATTTTACTAAACATTACCTACAAACTAAAACTCGTTGCAAATATAATCGAGAAATAATAAAATGCCAATTTTTTAAATGTTAACTTCTAAAATAATTAATTAATTTACAAATCATATTTCTATGTTACACCACTTTTATCAAATCTTCATTTCTTTATTGTTAATTTTTAATGGTTAATGAGTAAAGAAGTAGAAAAAAATTAAAATATACAATAGAAAGTAATCAGAAGAAATAAAGTCATTAAAATGTGTACTTGCATGTTCGATTATAAATTCATAACAGATTTAATCCATTCTCGATAATAGAAAACTTTGACGTAAACGCCAGCTACTTTTCCACAACCATGACCAAAAGACACAATGCCGTAAATTGTCCTTCTACTGGCCAATGCTCCTCCGGAGTCTCCGTAACAAGCATCTTTTCCTTGAGTTCCGTAACACAAATGATAGTCATCTTTGACAAGTCTTGCGTATGAAGATGTGACATTAATACAGGTTTCATATGGAACGTGCTGAACGTAAACGCCCATTAGAGTTTTAGCACTCTCTTTCTATAAATTATTTTAATTAAATTCTATGCTTTTTTTATTCTTTTTAATTTCTAATAATAAATTAATAGATACAAAAAATTTGAGACTTATCAAAGAGAGAATATAAATATAATATAAAAGGCACCAATAGCTTTTATATTTAGTAAACCAATAGTTTATATTATATATAGAACCAATAGTTTTTATTTAGTAAAAACATTCTATATATATGTTTGAAATCCTGCAGTTTTTAATTTTGTTGTTTCAATTATCAATAATTCAAACATTTGGTATTTTTGCAATTTATACATAAGTAAAAAATATACAAATAAGCAATAGAAAATGTTTAAAAAAGCACTTTATAAATCTTTACAATTTAACTTACTTACTTTTTTATCATTTATGTATCCCCAACCACAGATTAACAGTTCAAATGGCAATTCGTGGGTCGATCTTGGTAAATGAACTGGCCCGACTGTTCTTGAAAAACGAAATGGTGGTTTTACTTCGAGAAGTGCGATGTCGTGATGAAATAATTTCAAGCACCAAGAGTGATATGTATCATTATATACGCGAATGTTCGTCACTCTATGCACAGATCCGCCTCTATCTATTTTATTAGATCCGGCCCGTACATAATATTGCGTCGGTATCGAGATTCTAGAAAATAATAAAGTATCAAAATCATGAAGCATTAAAATCATTTTCAAAAATAAACTTATTATGCTCAGTTTGTAAGTTTAATTAAATATTAATACTCTAACAAGAATATGTTAAAAGAATTAATAATAACGAATTATGACATTAAAATCTTATTACAAACAATGAAGAGCAGTAATAGCCCATGTTCTCGACAATATACTGGCGCCGCACAAAAATCCATGTGAATTATGTAAAGACAGCTGCAAATATTATTTTTAGAAAACATTAGCAAATGGATAAATCATATCTAACATATATACATCGACGTACAGTTAAAAAATACTTAACCATAAAAGGTCTATATTTTATGTCGATTGGTTGTCCTCCAATAATTTTTGGTTGCGCTGTATATGTTGTATTTCCATCTATTTCTTTTAACAGAAAACCTAGAGTATACATATATAGGGAACATTGTGTAATAGAGCTTGTATTAATTCTAGTAGCACAATTATCAGCAGAATATTGTCCAAATATTGGCCCAATATTGGCCAACGTTTAATCAATATATCACTAATAAATTGCTATTAGGGAATAATAATGGAAATAGTGTCTATTTATTTATTACTATAATATTATACTACATTGTTAAAAATGTCATAAAATTTAATGTACCTTTACACAAACTAAATTCAATGTTATGAAAGTTATACTAAATTAAATTTAATGTATCTGTAACTGAAAAGTACATTTGTGTACATATTCATAAAATTTAATGTACTTTTCAAAAAATTTTATGAAGTTTAGTATTGTTACAATATAAAATAATATCAATTCTTTTCGCTCGTATATAACTTAGAAGTTTAGTTTTTTTATTAAACTCTATGTAGATTTGCATAAACGTTAAATTTAAGTTACTTGTAATTTCATTAACAACATTAAATATTACATGTAACAGAAGCAAATTAATTGTTTTTTTTAAACAGTGTATTATTTTATACATACTTTTATATAACTAGATTATAACTAAAAGCATAAATATTTGTTTGTTTTATTGTTAACAGTACTGTATAACATAAATAATTATTCGTACCGGCAAAATAAAGAACAATGACTGCTCCGTGCATTTTTGCTGACTGTGTCATCATACAATGAGATCTAGCATATGTAAAGTGTGACGATCTATTTCCCCTTGGTTGTAAATGTCAGACAAGATATATTTCGTGAACGTTTAACAGTAACAAACGATGACACTATCGCAATTACAGCATTACAATAGTACCAAGATTGAACATGATTTATGTAAGTGCTATAAGCAAAGTGATAATTTGAAATTTATCATACCTTGTCGCAACGAGTCAAATATTTATTAGCAATGAAATCATTGTAAAGATTCCTAGGCCGACACACAGTCACACATAATTCTTATATTTAAAAATATCTTAAGTACAATATTAAGATGACACAAATCAATCTAAGATATTTAGCATTTTAAGATATTACTTAACACATTCTTGATGTAAGAACCGATTAAAATATAATAGTTTTTATCTCAAAAACATGAAAATTGCAATTGCGTTTAATGTGCAATGTACACTATTGTTCATTAACTTCAATATATCTCCAAATTTATTGATTTCTCTGTAATGAATAAACGTGATACGTGTATTTTGCACAGAAATGAATTCACCTGCTATTATGAACATTTTCAGCACTCATATGCATGTATTTATACATTATTTACATAAAAATTTGTTAAAACTGTAGTTTTCGAAGAAACGGAATTAACAGTCAAATAATGTCTGATTAGAAATAAACAAAATATGCACGCAAGAGATCACGAGGTACTCGTAGTGATATCAGATACATGCTCAATGCAATTTTGAAATCGATTTGTCAACACATATATACAGTGATCAAATTCTCTCTCTCTTTTGTAAAACCATGTAAAATGATCTCGTAAATAGCTCCCAGGAAAGAGTGATTAATTGAAAAAGCGATTTATAATCAGAGAAAGTATTTATAACAGGTGAACTCATTTCTGTACAAAACATACGTATCACGTTATATATGCATATATTATATTATTTTAATGTTAATAAATCGCAAATTATTCATTGCTGCTCTCTCTTAAAGTAGCTTTTATTAAAATTTAAATTATAAGAATCATTTATTATATTTTAAACATATTTTGAATAAAATTTAGTCTTTACCATAGATATCGTCAATTTCTGAGAAATTTTTTCTTACAGCATAAAAATTAATTAATTATATACGCAGATATTAAATTTAATTAAATTATTTTAACATTGATAAATCGAAAATTATTCATTGCTGCTCTCTCTTAAAATAGCTTTTATTAAAGTTTAACTGTAAAAACTATTTATTACATTTGTAAATATATATTAAATAGAATTTTGTTTTTACTATAGATATTGCCGTGAATTCTGATAAATTTTTTAAAAACAAATATTTCGTTCATGTCCAGGTGGATTCCGTCAATTCTTCGAGATTAGATTCGTCTTTATGCTCTCCCAAACAAAATAATGTAGAAACAAAACTAATTGTTTCCATGAACATAGTAACCAATAGCAAGTTATTTGCCAAACATGCTAAAGTGCTCCTATAATTCCGACTTCGTACTTTACTTATATGATTCATTAAACGCATCAGTTTTTCGAAAATATTATCAGCCTCCTTTCTTATTTCTGCAGAAATAAATAAAAGAATTTATTCGTAAAATTAACTCTACTATTGCACAAATTATTATAGTTCTAAATGTTTTTAATTAATTTAGAATCAATTAATAGAATTCGAAGAAAATAAAAATGTTACTTGCTGAAACTGTTTCGATATCAAAGTAAAATATTTTTTTAACAATTTTAAAATAATTTTAAAAAATTAATAATTGTTATAGTATGTATGTATATAATTATAATTAGTATGTTGAAATATTATCTTTCTCATATGTATTAATATAAATACTTACGACCTCTCTTAGAATAATTCACGAGTTGTCTCATTTGATCATTTTCGTCAAGTTCCTCCTCACTTGCACTATCTGAATCTGTTATACTTGTATTAACTAACGAAATATCAGTAGTAGTTGACGTTTCGATGTCTGTATCATTTAAATTTGCGCATCCAAATAATTCCAAAAGTTTCATCAGCCATTTAGACAAGCAGGAGAGAATGTTATAATAATTCTGCCATGATTCTTTAAAAGAACTTCTAATACCATGGATAAGAAATTGTTGCGTTTTTAATACAAAACGATTAAAGTTTCTAATAGCAAGCATCGTTTCCCTTAATATACCATTTTTATATATATTTAATGATACAGACATTTTTCTATATCTAAAACAATTATTTATATAAATTTTTAAATAAATACTATTTTAGTTATACATTTTTAATGTTAATAGTATAAAATTCTGAGAAGTTATATCGTGCACTGTAATAAAGATTAATAAATATGAGTTATTAAAATATCATTAACCTCATAGCTACTCTCTTGTCCTTAACGGCATTTTTCGAAAGCGTATTCAACTTCCTGTGGCCTTCCTGGTAAATTGCAAAATACTTACACACATCATACGTTAATTGTCTTCCCCATTTGCTTCTCGAAAGAATATTCCCGAGTTTATTTGCAATAAGACGAAAAGGTGATCGTTTAGATATCCGTTGGTCTAAAATTTTTTCGTAAATATATTTCACTTGCTGTGTTGTAGATTTCGGCAATCTTCGATAAAACTGACAGTTAATGCTCGCATTGTCGATATTAATTTTACATCCACTTAAATTTTCAATAACAGTTAACCATGATTTGGTAGGAAATCTATGATGATCGATTGCTTCGTACGAGTCTTGATCTCTTGATAAAGATACGCAAGTCACGAAATGTCGTAATTCTTTGATACAAACGCTGTAATGACTGACCCTTTCAACAAGTGAATGACATAGCAACATGTACAATTGTTCATTGGTTGCGTCGTTACTTGATGTAGAATGGATGAATGCTTGATCTAAGCGAAACTTAAACAATTTCACAGTGTTGTCGGGTGAATCTTTCGCTAAATTTATAAGAGCTCGATCGAGATTAAAAGATGATGTTGGATTTCTCCTGTTTGTTACTGGCACCAAACATTTAAATAATTTTTCGCTAAAACTGGTGGCGTCATTTATAGTACTGAAAAACGTGAAACTCTCCATCTTCTTACATGGTGATAAGTCCTGAAATAAATATTAATAGATTGTGTTATTTATATGATTGTCCTAATTCATAAATAGATTGTCCAAATGTTTTTTTCTCAATACCATCGATAATTAAATGGTTGCTTTTGAAACTATAATCTATTTACGTACTTATATCTTAAGTATAATTTCCATAAACTTCTAAAACAAACTTCTCTCTTTTGATATTTTTGAGCTTACCTTATTCTTATATAAAGTCATATTATATGTTTTGAAATAATGATTGATCGCAAATCCAATCTCTTCTCCTATTCCAATCAAATCGTATAATAGCAGCGATCCCTGGACAAGACTTTCGGTAAACCAATTTTTAGAAATTGTAGAGTTCCATAATGTTTGTTTATATTGACGAATTGATGCAGTTAGTCCGCTAATTTGCGCAAATTCCATAAGTTTTGCACGTATAATCTTGCTTATTTCACTAATTGTGCTTCTCAAATTGCCTCCATTGGAAGACGACAATCTCAGGGTTATTGGTTGAGCGAATGATCCAGTTAATCTTGCTAAGAAATGTTTTATTATTACTTCCGCATGTTGAATCTGTTTTGGATTTACTAAAACAAATGTTGCAATATTCGGTTGATTCTTTCGAGATGCAGACAACGTGGAAAACGTTTCATTATGATAAATACTTTCCGTTATCACACAAAATATATTAATGTCTGAAAAAAATTATAGAAAGAAAAGAACATCGATTATATTGAGTGTATATTTGTTATTGTAATATAAAATTAAAAATAATACACTACCGAAGAATAGAAACAAAATAATCAATTTGCAACGCATCTTTGAGCTAACTATGTTTGCAGATAAAAGCTAGTTCGCTTTTATGTAGATTTTTTCAGACGAACGTCATGTAATTTACCGTGAACAATAGAAAATATTTCTTGTACGTTCAGTTAAACTTATCTCGTTGCTGGCTATCAATTGACGCATATTATAAAAATAGAAAATTTATGCTTTCATTTAAACGGACGTTAACGCTGTCTCATATATAACATGATGCGATAATGATAATACAAGGTTTATTTTCGAGACATTACAGAACAATAATTAATATTTATAATTTTTATGAAAAAATAAATTAATGTCTGATAAAGGTTAAAGCTAGCATTCTCATTTCCGTGCAATAATACTGCAGAAACATTATTGATGTTTGCTTCAACGGATTCGTAGTGTATGTATGTATGTATAGCGAAATGGCGTGTGGCGCCTGCGTTCAAGAACCGCAACGATCGCGACGTCAGTCTGGATAGCAGCTTTTACCAGGAATCAATTCCTGCACAGGTACTGGCCTAGAATTAATAATGGAGTGCGTTTGCGTTACTGTCTTCTGGTGCCTACGATAAAATAAAATCGCAAAAGATATAAATAGAACTAAAATTCAGATAGTCATTGAATTATTAATGATAAAAGTGATATTATATATTTTTTGAAATTAATTTTATTTTTTATATAGTTTATTGGCTAATTAAATATACCGTTATGTCAGTGTTATTAATAAAAAATATTTTTTATTTATTTTTATATTTTTAATTTTAAATTAATTATCTTGCCACGATAAATTTTGGTTCAGAAGTAACACAATACCCTATGTGATGTCAAACTTAATGCATCTCTGCATCCGTGATTCTTCGATATTAATCTTATACATGCCTACAAATAGATCACCTGCATAATAGATGATATCATCGAAATGACAAAAACAAACTCCACGAATGTTGAATCACGCAAATGCGCGTTTCAGACGATTATTTTATTAGTCTGACATCACATTACGATAGATAAATCATAGATGAAATAAACCGAACAAAAATTTCTTTCTCTACTTAATTCTCATTTAAATATTAGCCGAGAAGAATAAACATACAATAAATTTTAATTTTTTGTAGATATTTACTAATTATCTAGAGTTGATTTCTTTAAATGTCAATCGTCTAACTAGTTAGTTAATTCTTTGTCGCTTTTTTGTAACACATAAAAAAATAAAGAGTCAAAAAACTAAATTGTATAAGAATACCAGCAAAACTCTTATATATATATATAGATAAATATATATTCCATTTAATAATTTAATATAAATTAATATAAATTAATTTTAAACATAATTCTCAATATATATAAAAAATAAATTCTCTACACGGTGTCATTATTTTTAAAAAATTTGTATTTTCAAATAAATGAAAAATATTCTTAGACAAAATAATATTGTAAAATTAAAACTGTTTAAATACAAAAACGCTTTATAAAATGTACATAATGGGTAAAAAAACTGAGAATGCTTTCTCGACTTGATAACAGGTGCCATCTATCGGGCGACCAAGAAGTAAAGTGAATGGTTGAATGTTCCATTCAAGAATAAATGGAACGCTTAGTAGTTGCATCTATACCAGGCTTATAACTCCAGCCGGCATATTTCCGTTGCAAAACATACTTAAATTTCCTACGTACATAGGGTCAATATTTGACAAAGAATGTTTCTGTGAGTGCACGGTTAATGTACGTACACAATTTTCTGCAAGTTCAGCAACTATAGTTAAGAATCGTATGCTTAAAATAACGGTGAAGTTCTTGAAGAATACTAAATCGCATACAAGTGCGTTTTGATTTATTGGGTGAGAAAAAAATCAAGCGAAGATGGATGAAGAAGCTATGTGGAAAAATTTTTATCACAAGATCGTAGAAGAGAAATTAGCAAAGGAAAACGAAAAAAAAGAGAAATCGGAGCATGAGATAAGGTAAAGGGATTTTATTGCGTTTCATTATTTATGTTGACTTTTAGTTATTTTGTACTTCACGTACTTTGACGGAAAACACTGTAGATTTTCTACAGAAAATTTTATATTGTTTATTGAACGAGAGAACGTACTTAAATTATTAAATATCTTAAAGTAATAGAACAAACACTTAAATAATTTTATAAATATTGAAAATTAATTATTAATAAAATAATCTTACATAAAAATTAAATGTCTATATTTATAACAATATTTGACTTAAAATAACGCATATTTATAAGAATAAAATAATATTTATACATAAAATTTTATATTATTTCGACATATTATTTTGCAATAATACTTTGTCTCAGATTTATGAGTAAAGAGAGAGAGAGAGAGAGTCTATATAAAAAACTTCTAATATAAGAAATATTAATCATCTCAAATAAGATTAATATTTCTTATATTAGAAGGAAAAAAATATTTAAAAAGTTATTGGTACAATTTGTTTTTAACGTGTTACAATAATTAACAGATTATTATATTATAAATTGACAATATACAAATTTTATCTACGTTTAAATTATTCAAATATTTGGAAATAATATTAAATTATAACATCAAGAAAAGCAACGTGAAGTTATAAAATATGACTTATTTTTGGCACAAAACTGGAGCGTCGATAACGATGAGCCCTGCATATTCATAATCTTCATGATTAATGATAATGCTCTACGATAAACGAGATGTGCTCTTAACACATTGGTAAAACCTCAAATTAAATTGTCTGTAACTAGGCGTGTATGTAGGATCTATTAATAGAATAAGACTAACATTGAGAGTTCGGAGGAGGAACTACGCGGCGACTAACAGGTCTGAGTTCTATACCTGTAGGCAAAACGTATAAGTGTATCTATATATACATGCGGCTGTTCCACATGTTGAGATCTGGTGTCCAAGGTCGGTACAACGTTATATGATTCATAGTTACCTCCTGTGACGTCTTTATAAAAGATACTTAATTACTGGCGTTACGTGAGGAACATGAAATCGATCATCTGTAAAAGAATTTGATTATATTAATAAAAATAACTTATTAACGCACGAATTGCAATTTGTATCCGGTAGCTAAAATATATTTTTAAGCGCTTCTAAATTTACTAATTGTATTGCTTATTCATAACTATATGTCATATACTTATTATATATACAAAACACATTTATTGCACATTTATTATATGTACATACATATGTGCGTATATGTATATACGTATAATTTACATGTTTACTTAATTTTTATTATAATTGTAATTGTAATTTAAGCAAAATAGTATGTATGTAAAGATGATATATACTTAATGCACATATTTATTGTATAAAGCATATTTAATTACTATAAATTGCTGTCATAATAAAAATAAAATTTTATAAGAATAAAATTAATTACAAGATAAAAAAGTCATAAATGTATACTATATTCTATAATAGTCCACTCTCTTAGGAAGCATAATATCGAGTCTGTTTCTATTTTTATTATATTTCCCACGGTCTCCCACAATTTCATGACATGCAGCGTGAAATAGCAAGCACGTCACAAGTGATCGAGGGAATTCCCTGGGTTTCCTCAATAGGCAAATTGATGAAAAAGAAGTGGAAAAGCATATTAGTTCATCGCTTTAGGTAAATAGCCTGCGAATTGTTGAAACTTAGCTTGTTTTTTCAGATAGCATCTGATTAAATTGAAACCTTCAAAGTTATGATATCATCAATACATATATCAAACAATTGCTGAAGTTTGTTAAAGTGATTGACGAGTGCTTCAAATTGAAGTAATGACTTTTTTTCCAATAAATATGTGTTTGTACACGTTAATTGTAAATATTATGTAACATCGTGCTGTTGGGAATTTGTAAACTCGTAACATTTTAAATTGCTATAAGATTTAAAATGTTATATGTTTATGAAATATCAAAAACACAAAACTTTTTAAACGTTTTTAACAAAATTAAATTCGACAAATTATTTTAAAATTGTTTAATCTAAATGGTTATTTTCTGTAAATGGTTATCTCTTGATAAAATAACATATACATCATATACTTACGTCACAAGTAATATAGATATTAGTAATATAGTAATATAGATATTATTGATAAATTTGAAATTGAAAACACGAACGTTCGCCTGACAGTATTATTTCGAGGTCATTCAGCTTATTGAGGGCTGTCTATAGCTTATATCACAATAGACTTTATCCTTATTACGTGGATTGAAATGCAAAATATTTTAAGTCAATCAACATAGCTAAATAAAGTAATCAAAGTAATTGAATCCAAACACATTTACACTGAATAATACAAAAAAATATAATGTATAATTTTTAAATAAATTCCTAAAAATATATATTTGTGTAACAGAGATTTATTTCATCAATTTTACATAAATAAACCGTAAATTTGCACCAAGTATAAAACAATTTGTAGTTTGTATAAGATCAGTTTAGATTAAAATCGATTATTGATTAGAAACACAATTCTGGTGGATCATCTAACCTTCTAAATTACCATGCCGTAAGAAATTAAAAGTAGATGATAAAAATATAAAACAAGATCGAATAAGCCTACATTTTTCAAACGTTGGTCGACCGCAGAATACTCAAGTGGCATGCGATACCATGAATCATTTCGTTCTCGAGTTAAGAATAAAAGAGGCACAGAAGGATGCAATGCTTTGCTTTAAAAAAAAAAGGAATGCAGCAGTGACGCAAGTTAACGAACATCTATTTCTTGTTCTTCTTGCTTCGTAATTTGAGAACGTATTTCTCGTTTCGTCTTTGTAAACTGTTTACAGGTCACAAAATTTATATGACATTCTAATATGTTCTTAATGTCTACATACAATTGTTAATTGAACAGAAGTTAAATTTGTTAATTACGTTTTATTGTTTTTTCTTTTTTCCGATAAAAAGGAAAAAATTATTTAGTTAATAATTTTGTTTTTTTACGCAATTGTGTTTCTTGAAATTAATTAAAAATTGAAATTTAAATTGAGCTGCAAATAAAAAAATTAACGTGCCGAGCTTAATAGTTATCTAGCGCACGTTATAAATTTGAGCTCTTATCTCTCAAGTTATCTTATCTGATATTACACATAACCTGATATTAACAATTAAATATATATAAATCTGATGTTAACAATTAAATTTAATTACATAATGCATTTGTAATTATAAGTGTTTAAATTTAATTACATAATGCATTTGTAAATTCCTAAAATAATGTTTAAAAAAAATTAAAATACTATTAAAAATCGATAATTTATATAGACAGCATTAAATATTGCATAATACCTTCATAATATGTTAATAATTGTAAATCCTTGAATCATAATTATCTTTTATCAGTTACGTATAAATATTGTCATTATTATTACGATAGGTAATAATTATAATTATAAACCCGTTCGAACCATTGCAAATTACGTATTTCAACTTCTCTCGTCTTTGTTAATTATTTATATAATCAAATCCCACTCATGTCCTGGTTCCTCCTACTTACAATCACCTACTTGGTACCTGTTTCCCACTCAAATTCTTATCCAGTACATAGATAGACATGGATCAACGCATATTTGTTAAAAATGTTCATGTAAATCTAAACGAGCTGATTTAATTCCATAGAATCTGTAGGCTGTAATTAGCGAACATGGGAATTCAAGTAACTCAGCAGGGAATCCTGCTCCCCGTACCAGGAAAATATTGTATAATTAAGTTTCCAGTTTATATGACCAAGCCATAGTGTTGTGATAGTCAGTGTAAACGAAGCAGCGGAACGTGAATATATAACTTCTAGAAGATAATTTAGATTTGAGAAAATAATTCAGTCTACTGAAATGTGAGCACAAATGTCACGTTTGATTCAGTTATCTTGCATGTTATATTGTCTAAAAAAATTCTTTGAAAATGATATTTGTTAATATATTGCCTTGTGTCTTATCAAAAGAAATATTATATTTTGCAACAAAAGTTTGTCGAAGTGCAGTTGATTAGTGCAAACGTGTAAAGAATACATTTAAATTTTTTGTAAAAGATTTGCTTATTAGTTTCATAACTCAGTTTTAATTTTATAAAATTATATTTATTATAATAAACTTATTTTTAATTTAAATAGAAAAGTAAATAATATTAAGCAACTATATTTTTTATCACGTTTTTTAAAACAATGGTGAAACAGTTTACTCATCAAATAATTTACACATTTTTTTGTATCTTGTTGTCATAAGAGAGTGATAATAATATTTAATATAAAAGATATTATATAATTTATAAAGTATATCCAATTATTTTTACTTTAGTATATTTTAGTTCGAAGTAATATATTTAAAATTGTCAAAGATAAATTTTAAATGCAAGAAATAAGAATTATTCTTGTTAATAATGTAACGCGATTTTTCTTGCCTAAATTTTCATTAGAAGACGTGTTGTGTTTTTGCTAAAGGACTAAGAAAAGGAAAATGGCTCATTTTGAAAAACTGAACGAGAATCATCCTTACTATGTGATCGCTGCTTTGCGAATGTCTCAAAAGCCGGAAGCAAAAGAAGTGACCGTCGCAAGATTTTATTGGAAATTTGCGGCATTCAACTTTATTAGCAAAAGGTGAAAAGAGATGTTCATGTGTATGCAATGTCCATTGATAGAAAAGCTTGCATTGCACAGAAATGAATGCTTTTAGCACAGAAATATTTTATGTGGTTTTTTGAAGCCATAAGCCATGCTTTTTAGTTTGCATATGTAGATGTATGTGCTCGCATCCAATATATTTTTTAAAAGTTTCTCCCACATATTTCCACCTTTTTTCTTTCCCAAAGTCTGATTTATACATCGATTTCGTTTGGAATATCCCACTGACAAATATTTTATATCTAAATAGTCATAATAATAAAATCAGCGAATTATCCAGCGAAAAATAATCGTCAATTAGACATTAATATCAAATTGTTGTCGTAATCATCAATTTTACGTCGATTCAACATTAATTTAATAAAGCATTTTTCACTGGGCATAATGTTTAAAAGCGTCATAAGGTATTTTTAAATTTATTAAGTTATTTACCATATGTAAATTTTATATTAATTTTATGTTATAGTAGTATAAAAGCATAAATTTATACGCTTTTAAATATATTCTTATATAATATATTATATAAATGTATTATATTATATTCTACTCACAAACACCAACTTCATTATATGTATTAGAATAAATTAGAATACTCTAATTATATATGTGCTCTAGGATATTTTTTAGTTAATGTATTAGAGATATTATAAAAAATTTTATAAAAATATTTAAAAGATATGAAATTTTGTAATTAAATTTCAGAAACTATTAATTCATTATTAATCTGAAATAATATCTTATTTTAGAATACAAGAATCAGATGGCGGCTTTTTCGAAAACCTCGGCACACTGCTCGCAGAAAAAGCTCGTGCTCAGGAACAAGCAGAAGGTCCACTTCCAGAAAAAAAGGCTGCAACGCAGGAAGAAGAAGAAGAAGAAAATAGCACTTTAAATGAAGAAGAAAGTATCGATGAACCAACTGAGGCTTTGCTAGAAACTGACAGTGATAGAGATGAAAATGAACATGCTCGAAATTTTTTGGCCGAATCAATGGGTTTAAACGTGAGTAATAAAATCTTAAATTAATTATTAATATGACGTGAGGTAAATTATAAATTTTAGTCCATACAAAATTCTTATAGACAAATTCTTATTCAAATAATGATAAAATATCACACTGCAGTCCAAGTAGCAAGCTGACGTTATTTGATATCATTTTGATGTCAGAATGATATTAAAGACATCCAAATAATGTCAGTTTGCTACCTGAAAATTTTATTTTATTATTATCAATTAAATTTAAAAAATAAAATAGTTATTTCTTTTAAAGCCGAATTAAAAGTATTATAAACTTTTATAAAATTAAATAACTAAATTCAGATTTCAAATTCAAGTATAGAGTTCAAAATCAATAATGCATTGTCAAAACCAAAAGCATGATTGATCTTCTATTAGAGACAATATTAGCGTTCCATTTTGAGATTCTAAGTCTAGATAGATTATTTCAGCATCTACTTCGGAATATTAATGACTACTTTTGGCAAGAGAACGAATTCTCATGTGTTAATGGCATGTGAAGTGTTTCGAGAATATGAAACTGAAAATATTTCGAGTAGTTCCATACCGCTTTACCTACGTCAATAGATAACTGGTAGCCTGTTCAAGATCAAAACGACTTTGCTTATAATTCTGAAGATCTTTTATATAATGTATTATACACCGTTTAATTTGAAACAGATTCGTTGTCATGGGAAAGTAACTTAGGATGATAATTGCATTAATTTTTTTGAAATAAAATTAAATTCTTAAAACCTATCTTATCATTAATCTATGTTTTTAACAAATGTCGGAAAAAATTTTTACACGAAAAGGACGATTTTTAAAGTGAAAAAATTTAGCTAAAATATAAAAATATACGAATATGAAAATAATTATATATAGAAAAAAATTTATAAAATTGTTAAAATAATTATGTAGAACACTTAAGCATAATGCACAATAATGTAAAAAGTTTTGACATTCTGGCAATCAGTTTGAACATAATCATTTAGATAGTCGAATAAAATTATTTTTAGATTTATATTAGGCTAAATATTTAGATATTTTAATAAAATCCTTTGCATGTAAAGACTATTTATTACAACATATTAGAACAATTTAAACATTAAAATTTACACAGATAGAACAGACAGATTTAGAACACTTATAAATTAATAAATAATAGTTCTTGTTATTTTGTCATTAACTTCATAAACATTATACAGCTATTTTATAAACTTATTATTACGCGTGATTCTACGCTAAGCGTATTCCCTGAATTATTACTGCATAACATAGTTAAATTTTTGTATTTATAATAAGCATTTATCATTTATGCTCCTGTTCGTGGGATCTTAACTTCATATTTTCTGTATGGTGATACACGTCCTGCCACAATTGAACGACCAGTAATATTGATTTTTCCAAAGGTCTCAGTCTGGCAGGGAAGCTAGTCGAAGTTAGACGCTCCCTTGCGTTGCCATGTGAAACGCTGTTATAATTTTCTTTGTTCAATTTTATCTTTAATTCGATTTATTTTAAAATAATGCATTTGACCGAAGTGAACAAACACTTTTTCCTAAAATGGACGTAAAAGAAGAAAAATGTGTAAGTCTGACATAAAATATATTAAATTATTTTATTAACACATTATGTTTATTTATTTATTTAGTAATCGATTAATTACAAAAATATTAATTTAATTTATATAAATTATAGTCAATTTGCAGAATAATATTTTATTTTTGTATTCTGTAATCACAAATAGTTTCGTCATAAGAAATTCATTAATATAGTGAATATACTCTTTCATATATTTTATTCTGCATGATATCATACGCAATAAAATGTTTCAATAAATTTTTATTAATTCAAGAACAATCGCTTATTCTGGAGGTTCAAAGTCAGACTTTGATACAAAATCGATAGCAATTTTCTCTGTATAATACTCGTTTGTACACTCTCTGTACACTTGGGTGTTATGCCTTACGCTTAATCGAGCAGTTAAACTCCATCTGAAATGAGATCCACGTGTGCGTTAGCAAATGCACTAATACGAAGTCGTCTAGTCGATGTACGACGACTCTGATCTGTTGGTCCATCTATTCCTGGCAGTATGGTGCTCGCCTTCGTAAAGTTCCTGTCTTGTCTTCTCACGCTGATTATCCTGATCATCTTCTTTAGCTTCATCGCTAACTGTTGTCGTTCAATTAATTATACAATCGATTCTCAAAATATATTTATGTCAAGAGATACATTCTCTTACAGAAGAATGAAACACAGTGATATTATTTGTGTGTTTCTACAATTAATAAGTGATTTAATTAATCAAGAGGGTTGTGAGTTTTCCTTCAATTAATCCGTTTTAAATTATTAGAAACAGAGAGAGTTTTAATATTTAAAATTTTCGGTGAGTTATGCAAGAAATGTGTACTCTGATGTTAAGTGAAAAACAATTTGCTGTCCTATGAATGTGCCCCTTTAGAAAAGTAAAACAAAATGTGTATTGTCAAAACAATTGCAAATATTTTATTGATAAAATATGTGTGATATTTTTATTATATAATATTATAAATTAATTTTAATTTAAAATTAAATTATATTTAAACACGATTAA
>NW_017305895.1:266839-269831 GCF_001594115.1 Trachymyrmex septentrionalis
ATAATTTTTAATTTTTTATAATTTATTAAATTTAACGCAGTTACAAGCTATAATACATTCTATAATACAGCTATAATACACTTCAATATTTGGAATTTACTAAGTTATAAAAATAAATCATTACTTGGAAAACCAGGCTAAAATACTTTCTTTTTCTGTTCGATAGCTTCTTGAAAAATTGGCAAATTGTCAGGAACACAGTTTAAAAATGAAACAAATTGTAACACAGCATCGTCTGTCTTTCAATATCTATAGTTTTCTTATTTTTGTAATATAATTTTCTTATTTTTATTATTAACAGATCTCTTCAAACATAATCAGTGATTATTTGATTACAAGATATTTTTACTAAAAAACTCTAAATTCTATATACGCATCAATAAATTTCTTATATATAACATAGTTATGCACATAAAAATAATACATTATACATTATTTTATTAGTATTGTGAAGAATAATTACGATCATTATAATAATATAAAGTAACTGACGTCTTAAACGAACTCATCCTCGTCGAAAAATAGAATTGGTATTGGAGTGGGCGTAAGGAGTTGGACCGTCTCAAAATTGCATAATTCTACGAAAATTAAACGAGGACGGAATACGAAGGACGAAAGTATTTTGATACATTCATACCGTCCATTATCATACAGCGGGTATCTCAATGTGCCTTGATGGCCAATGAACTAATTGTTCGTATATCAGCTTTCATTGGACGTAATTGTGCGAACGTATGAACGCATTGTAGTTGCACTTCTGTGGGTCACTCTAAACGATACGACATAGTTCTTTCATGTTCAGATTCGCTGATTGTTTTCAGACTATTTATGCACGCAATCATGCTCATTTCTCATTACTTACTCTGTCCTTGTAACACACAACAAAAAAATGTTAGCGCTACAAATGACACATGTAGTAAAAATTAATATAGAATTATTAAACATATTAAATATTTATGATTTTAGAAGATTTCGTTTCGTTAGTATGTATTTCAGCTGTAGTGAAAATTTAATCTTATTGTCAAAGTCAATTGCTCTTGGCAACTGTATTTGCCAGTAAACATTGATATTGAAGGTTGTGCTCTAATTCTGGTTTTATCATACAAAATTCTTAATTTAACGATCTTGAAATTAAAAGTTCCTATACGAACAGCAGAATATATAAAGTATATAAAAAATTACTCTAATTTTAAACAACAAAATTTCAACAAGTCGATATAATAACATGTTGATGTATGCCTCTGTTAAAGTAATAAAAAATATAATAAATATATCTATTATATAATAAGTTAATATATAATTTCTTAGAAATGTTTAATTTAACATTTAATTTAAAATGTTTAGTTTTACTTAATGATTCGTAAGAATTATAATTTCAAATTTTAATAATTTCGCGTAAATTATCTATATTAAGATTCCAAAATTCATAATATTATATTATTTAAAAAAATATTATAGCAGGTGTGTGCAGATAATTTATTTAGAAAATATCTATTTAAAATCGATGATTTGAAATTAGCTATTTTAAGCATATATACACTAATCTTTCTGCAAAAATTGAAGAATTACTAAAAATCGCAATTAGCAACAATGTAAGATCAAATCACAATGTTATATAAAGTTTGTCTTTTTCACATGTTTTTTAAATTGTTAGTAAAACACATATTGATGTAGGTAATCTTCAATATTTACTAATCCAAAATTTGTCAGTGTTGTTAAAATTTATCTTTCTTAAAGAACATAAGCTTTTACTAACATGTTTTTATGCTGATAATTCGATATAAATTCTTTTATCTAGAAATGTCTAAAAATCTTTAAGAAAATTTTACATTTTAATATTACAGGTAAAAATAAAAAAGTAATTTATTCTTGATGCACAAATTTTATTCTTTTTTACATAAATAAAATTACAAGATATGATATGATGAAAATTTCCATAACAATAATCTTACTCTTATCTTTCATTTTCATATCAATTGGCATACTCGTGCATGCTTATATCATACACCGTTATTATAGATATCAACTAATTCTGTAACATCACGATTTATGCGTGCAACGGTTGATGGCAATCGTTAATTATGCATACAAACGATTGAATATGCGACGACTTAATATATTGTCGATAAGAAAGGTCGTGGCCGTCGTAAAAGTTCATCTTTGACTATCGAAGTGAGTTTAATACCGCAACGAAATTCAGCGATTGTGCGTGCGATAAATTGACATCTTCTCTCTGTCGTTAATAACGCATAAAGTATTTTCGGAAAATTATCTTTAGCTATTAGCTAAAGCAACAATTTTTTATTGCCTCTCTCCTCCCTTCCATCGAGAGTGTACAGGGGTCAGTGTGCGGAATTCTTTGTCCTCACGCAAGATCCGAATGTGTTTGCGTGAGCAGGTCCAACGTCTAATTGAAACCAGGACCACTGATGCATGAACGTCATTGTTCTTACCGAACAACATGATCTTCTGTCTTGCATCTCCGCGGGTCATTGTCGTACCGTTCTAGATTTCTTTTCGCTAGATCTTTTGTCCGTTATCGTCGTCATAGCTGTTCGAAACGAATCGTCTAAGAAAATTGTCGGTGCATCGCTTAAAGTAAAAGAATTATAATTCAGCCAAATAAATTTAATAATGATTGCATTGGATACAAATAGTGCGGATCACGGAAGAACTACGTGAAAAGTGTAAAATTTATAACTCAATGTAATTATATGACAATCCGTGTGATTATTATTTGTGAATCGACAAGTGAATAATTACATGAAGTTCAATATGGTGAGCACAAATCCGCCCATAGGGACAAACACCCTCAATCGTAAGAGAAATACATTTTGTGGAGTGCCAAAGGCTGAAATTGAACGTAGGACTAATGCGCTTTTACAATCCATGACGGTGAGTCTGAAAATAACAGACGGTTGTGATTAATAAAAAATTTATAAAATCATTTACTCGAAAAAAATATTTATATAAATATAAAATATAAAATATA
>NW_017305895.1:270634-278280 GCF_001594115.1 Trachymyrmex septentrionalis
AAAAAATAGATTCCAAGAACTTATTTACAATATTAAATAAGAAATATTTTAAATAAATTTATTTGAAATAAGACCTGTCAAATATATACTAACAATTATCTACAATTAATTGATTCGAAGAAAGTAACCAATAAGAACAATCTTTCAATATCAATTTAACATATAACTAAACAAATATCTATGGTATTACTACAGACATTTTCTACGTTTACAAATTTCCAAAAGAAATTCATATATATATATATATCATAACGATTTAATCAGAGTTCCGTGAGATACATTGTACTTACATACGTATCTCTAGGAAAGTTTTTAAAATTAATGTTATTTGTTGTAATGTATTGTCTACAGATCGAAGAGCTTTATGCTGCGCTAGTATATATGATACAACATCAAATTGGCTTCGACGTTTCTAAAGAATGTAGCCAAGAAACTCTTTTGAACCATTTACAAAGTGCCTTTAAAATTGATAATAAAACACACGAGAGAGTGTTGGAACAAATGCAAAAGCTTGAGGTAATTTATTTTTACAATTATTTTACATATATCAAATAACATAGCATTATAATTTTATCATATATATATATATAATTAAAAAAATTTTGTCACATTTGCTTATATATAGCCACCAGAATTGCATCTTAACATTGAAGTAATCGAAGCCAAAGAACTAGTCCCCAAAGATTCGAATGGTAAAAGTGATCCTTTCTGCGCCCTTTATCTCGAATCAGCACCTACCAGAAGATACAATACTGCCGTAAAAACATGTACATTAAGTCCAATCTGGGAAGAACACTTTGAACTGTGAGTAAAATGTATACTTTTCTACTTTTGTAAAAGAATTTTCATTTTATTACTTTACAATATTTTTTAACTCTTTATAGACAAAAGCTTTCTAACAAAGAAACTTAAAAGAAGATCCCGCTTTTTAAGGATTTTTAGGATCACTGAATTCAATTCTGGCCTTTAGAATTCTAAAATTCTAATTAAAAAATATAATCTAATATCGTAAAACTCAGTTTAAGAGGTTTTTGGTATCATTGAATTTAAATGTAGTCTGAAAATGTCAAATTTCGAAAGAATAACAGTCCAGAATAATTTCCAATGAAGAAAAATCTAACTTCTCATAATCAGAGTTTAAAAGTCAAATTAATATGGAAATCAGAACTCATTATTTACGTATCAGTGATAAACTTCAAATAAAGCGAAACTAAAAACTTAATATTATTTTGTAATTAAAAATTCAGTAATTTCGAGTTTTAAGATAATCAGATTATTTTAAAAGAATTCTATCTATATATATTATATTAGATCTGTCATTTTTATTTTTTTTCTCAGATTCAAATAAATTATTAAATTAATCTATTGATTAAATTTTGTAAAATCAATAAGTGAGCAGTTTACAAAATAAAAAGGCTCATGTCTAAATAAGCACGTCTATCCACAAAAAGTTAATTCGTAATATATTTTATTAATCTTTTTAAAATATCTAAAAGAAGATATAGATATATTAAACGTTTTAATATATTAGTAGTTGATTTTAGTAATTAATTTTATATAAATAATTAAATACTGTGTTAGAGACAAGATTTAAATTCATTTCATAATTTAAAAATAATTATTAGAGATATAATTATAATATCGTATCTATTTCATATTATATATGTTATTATTTAGGCCGCTGGAGGACCCCGAAAATGACATTTTATATCTTGAAGTATGGTAAGTCATAAATCATATACATCACTTTGTACATAATTATTATTATTAATTGTTAATTATTAATTATTAATTAATTTTATTTTATGCATTTTCTAGGGATTTCGATGCTGCCGAAACTGTGCCTGAAAAAATGAGTAAAGTTAAAGATATTAAAGGTGTTCGTGGTTTAGTTAAATTAGCTAAAGAAATTGCAGTAACAGCTACAACTGGTAGTCATAACAATGAATTTATTGGTCGATGTCGGATACCGTTAAAGGTAATATAAAATTTTATTTAATAGATTATAAGGCATATTTTCATACGTAGATTTTATTTTATATATTACATTGCACTAACATTGTATTTTTTGATATTAAATAAATATATTAAATATATGTTATGTTTGTATTTATTTAGGATATACCTACAACGGGTCATACTATGTGGTACGCTCTAGATAAGAAAAATAAGTCCAAACGTCGTGGTGTTGTAAAGCTCCGATTGGCCTTCAGTGCAGAACATAATGCACAAGTAGCCGCACAAGAACACCGACATCTGCTAAGAGTGCTACTGCTTCATGAGATTGAAACAGAAAAAATTGAAAAGTATTGTTGGTGTGGTCGTTGGTCGGGACCAGCTGAAGCGCTTATTCTTCAACATAGTGCGCAACGTGGCTTATTAGCCAGAAATCTCGCTCTGGCACAATGGATCGAATACGCAAGAATCCATGAGGAGCATCCATTAAGTTTCATAATTTTCAATGAACTTATAATCAATTTGCTTAGACCAATGGACAGTGGTCTGTTCTCTGTTGATGAAACAAAACTCTTTTGGAAAGCCACAAAGACAGTTGTATTTTCATGCCTCAACACTATACGAAAAATTAGAAAATTGATTTTAGGAAACCAAAATACAATAATACAATTAACTTCTATTTTAAGGTAATTACTTATATTCTTGCAATTTTATTGGCTTTACAACACGTAATTATAAAATATAATGAGGATGTCTTAATGATATTTAATATAGAAAGGAATGCTTTGAATCATTGAAATCAAATTCTTAAAAAAAAATGTTAATTATTTTAGAGTATTATCATCTATATCCTCTTTGAAAGTTCCTGAAGATGTTGACTTATTTCCCGCTAAAATGTATTTTTGGTTTTCTGAATCTGAAAATTTGAAAATAGATATACTCCAAGGTTTAGAATACACTATTACACAAAGTTGTACTGAATGGTAAGCGAAACAAAGCATAAATTTAACATCTTTTATTCTTTTGCTATAATAAGCTGTACCAACAATAAGTATACACATTGTGTTTTAGGTTTGAACATATATTAAGCAACAATTCGCCTGAAACAGAGTCTGATGAAGACGCGCTTAGGTATTATATTAAAGTAATTCAACTGATTAGAGCAGATTTACAAAGAGCTACTGATTATTATGACAAAATATTCATAAAGTAAGTCGATCTGTCCTATAAGATATCATATGCTCGTAGAGTATAATTATTCAATAAATAATATATAAATATTAATTACAAATTTTAGAAAAATTAATATTCCATATGCAAGAATGATGTATATTGCGTATGAAAAAAGAATCAGTGATATGTGCATGATCATTATAGAGGATGTGTGTGCTAGATTAAAACGAATTGAAGTTGATAGCACTGATAACGCTGAATTAAGCCTAGGCACGACTTTATTCGAGCTTTACCTTATACTTCAAAGATATGCTACGTGAGTTTACATGATTCTGAAAAATTTACCTATTTACATTTAACATTTCGCCAATTTTAAACATTTTGCTTATTTCTACACACAATTTACAGACTTGGCCAGGTACTTTGTGCCGAAGGACAACTAGAGAATATGAAAATACAGAATTATTACGATTGGTTTAAAGGCGGTATCGCGCATTGGCTGGAAATCGCAGTGTATAAAGCACTTAAACGCATCGATAGAGCAGTCGAAATTGATACTTTGCAAGCTGTTGACAGTAGCGTTCAGTATAGTTCAAGCGCTGTAGATACATTAACAACATTTTATCAAATCAAAGTTTTTTGGACGCAGTTAGCGTGGCCCGATGTTGAAGGTTCTTATACATTCATAGCAAGAATTATTGATGTAAGTTTGAAAATTCTGACATATTTAAGTTATACTTAATGTATAGTATGCATTGTCGTTAATAAGAAAATTTTGGTATATTATAAGTAAATAGATAAAATTGAAATTATATTAAAGACTTTAAGCAATTTATAATAAAATAATTTTTTTGTAGGATATTTGTAGATGTTCCATGGCATATGCTGATAAAATGGCAGCAAAAGCAGAGATAACAACAGAATTAGAACAACTTTCGCAGAGTAGCGTGTATGAAAAAAGATTTACAATATCGACGGCCTGGTGCTTTGCTATTAATAATATCGATTATATCAGAACATCGATTGCACCACTGGCTCAGGACTTGGGATTACAGGATATTATAGATGCTTTAGGAGAACATAAGACTCACGAAGAGGCTGATCGTTGTCAACAGACTCTTCAGCTTATCATTAACAATGCCACAGATACTGTGAAAAACAAGATCATAGAGTTGTTGGAAGTTGTAGCCAACAAAATGGCTCCTGCAATGAATAGGTACGTAAATGTAACTAAAAATGTGTCACTTTCTTTCTGTTAAATTACCATTAATTTGTAACAATGTAAGAAATTTTATAGAAGGTATAGGCAACAAAATTTTTTTATTTACGTTTTAAAATATCCTAATAAATAATTTGCTTCGTTTTCAGGTATCTCATGGAGGGTGCCGAATTAATTGACACAACCAGCAACGCGATGGATCGTCTGCTACAGTATTTAGACAGTAATCTAGCAACTTTGCATGATAATCTCAACGAGGATAACTTTAACAGAGTTCTCCATGTAATTTGGGAAATCATATCACAAACGTTATATGATCTAGTCAACACTAATTTGGAGGTAAAAGAACACAATCACATTCTTTGCTTATTATAAAAAGTTTCAATTATTTTATAAAATAATAAAATTATTGCTTACAGAAACGACGACCACCAGCATTTTACTCGAATTTGCATAAAACTCTTCACACGCTCATTCGATTCTTTAATCTCGGTGTTGATGAAACAGCAAACATCCAGGTTTTAGAGAAGATAGAACGTCTCTTACAATTACATGGACTCGAGACTGCTGAGCTCATACATCGTTATCATCAAGAACGCATGGAGGAACAGAAGGAAATAGAAGAACCTGTTTACGGTCTTATCAGCATCAAAGCATATTTTGTTGATAATTCATTGAACATCCAGATTCTAAATGCCAGAAATCTCCGATGTATGGATAGCAATGGTGAGCAAATTAAAAGTTTTTATAATAAAATATAAAAAGTTAACAGAATTTTTTTACGTACTCGTATGGTATAAAATTAATGTTTGCAAAAACAATAAAAAGATTGTTAGATGAAAAATAATAAATAACTTAAATAAACACAAAAGATGAAGTTTTACAGTTACGAGAAGAAGATATTATCTGATAAGTAGAAGTTCTGGTGATATAAGTAAATAAAATAAAATAATACGAAACAGATATTTCACACAAGCTAATTAACTATAATAATAATAATAAATAAAAATATTTATGTGTTTTTATGGTGGAAAATATGATAGGTATCAATTCTCAATCGCTGGTAAAAAAATTGCGAAATTTAGAAGGAAGAATGATAATTTTTTTTCGATTTTATAGGCCATTTTATAAGCAAGCTGTCTACACTCGAGCGTAAACTGCATTCAAAATCTAAACAAAAAGTCAAAGAAGGGAAGACAAGTATGTAAAAGTGTAGAATACAAAGTGGAATTCTTCCTCATCAGTTGTATATAATTCTCTATATTGCTTGTTATCGCGAAAATAGCATTTTGGGAATGCATGGCACGAATAAATTTTGACGTTTTGTAAAAGTAGAAAAATAATCTCTAAGGAATAAAGTGGTCTTCCTGAACCAAAAAGATTGGAGATTGTCATGGAATATTGTTTACGTTGATTATTTGTAATTTCTTATCTATAAGGTTCTCTAAAATTATTATTATTATCATATACCTAAAAAATATAATTTACATTTTTAATTAAGTTCAATTATTTCTACATAATTAAATTTGTGTTAATAAACCTTACCGATAAGAATATATGTACTGAGTCAGCATTGATAATCATCATCACCGTGCATGAATAGTTTCTCAGTGGGTTTCTTCAAATGTTATAAATCGTGTTATACAAAAAATATGATTTTTCTATGTTTATTACAGGTAAATGCGATTCCTATGTGAAGATTAGATTACTACCTGAGGAGAAATTTGCCGAAATTAAAACGCCTAAGACACATGTGCAGAAGGAAACGCAGTTTCCCCTTTTTGATGAAACGTTTAACATGTTAGTAATGTAGCTAATTATTGTTTAAAATTATTATAGATATAAAATAAAAGTAGAAAATAGAATAAAATACTATGAAATAATTCTAACATTTACAGTCCTCTTACTTCGGAACAAAGAGTCGTAGAGAACGCTATAGTGGCATTTGAATTAAAAGACAAAGACTTTCTTAGATCAAGATTTATGGCTGAAGCTTTCCTATCATTTAATGAGATTCCAGACACTGAACCAGAAACTAGCTTCGCAAGTTTAGATCAAATTCATATAAAACTTTCTCGTCCGACCAAAAAAAGTATGTACCATAATAATGATATAAAATAATAAATAAGCTTTTATTATGTTTCAGAAAATTATTGGGTTATACTTTTAGTGATAATAATAATAATATGATATTCTTACATTAAAAGAAAAGATTGGCTGCTGCAGTAGATTAGATGATAAAATATAGTATAGCATTTTTAATTAGCTGCAGCAGCCAATTTTTGGTTGCCTATCCGCAATGTTAGTATAAGATTTCGATAGACTAACGCAACCAAAAATTGGCTTTTGTAATCAATTAAAAATGCTATGTCATATTCAGCCAGTCTTTTGTTTCAGTATACAGCTTAATTTCTTAATTTGAAGATAATACAGAATATGGCCCATATTCAGAGCACATTTTTGTCAATAAATATGCGCTTTTGTTTCTGAAAATTCTATAGCATGTAACAGAAACTATATGTTATATGTGCGCTAATATTGTTATAGGAGTGTTTTGAATATGAACTCATATATTTATTGAATATTTATATGAGTATAAATATTCTATTAATTATTGTTCATGTAAATGATCTCTATAAAATATAATCTTATATTAATTTAAAGATACGGACATCATTCGCGCATTGGAGCATCGGAAAGGAGACAATCAAGCAATGGACTTCATTTCAAGGCTTAACACTAAAGTGAATTCTAAATGATCCACGTGGAGTTTCAACTTTAACATTGATTTACGTTTGGACAATTTTCGAAAATACGCAATGCAAAATGTATTCACGCAACTCAGTCTGTATAAGGCATGGCAATGTTAATATCGCAATCTGCCTTACCAAAAGTCGCTGTGAATATTTCTTGAAAAATATGTTTTGGTGATCGTGTTATTATAAATTCCATAACACAATGGTCACAAACGTCTTAAGGCTGTGCACAGTTTCGATCGTTTTTATACTTTCGAGAGAATTATTTAATAACGCATTTCGAAACTTTAACCGAAAATTGTAAGGCTGAGTAAGTGCTACTTAGAGAGAAGTATAATTATATTTATTATACAGTAGCAAATTACATGTTGTGAACAACTATAATACATACTTAAAAATATTTTTGTAATATAACTTAAACGATAATGTACTTGCAATGTAAAAGAAATTTGGAAATATCTTTTATATATGTAGAAAGAATATATATATACACACACAACATATATATATATATATATATATATATATATATATATATATAT
>NW_017305895.1:278380-291067 GCF_001594115.1 Trachymyrmex septentrionalis
ATAACTGTTGTACATTATTATTCTATCATCACTAACATTATACTGTTTTTTTTTAATATAAATTTATCGTTAATATTTTTATTTGTATGTATATCTTTAATAATTTTAGTTTTATGCGTATATAATGCAATTTATAACATACTAAATGCAATCATAATAAATGATGTCATGTTCGCATTGGCTGGTAGAAATATATGCATAAAAATGCATCCGAATGTCTTACATCATGGATAACATAATCACAGTCACCAATTTCACGTACATACATACGTACACAGCACAAGCAATGAACGCATGTCGTTTGTCGTTTAATGTTTGTCATACTTAGCAGTATTTATAGTGAATATTAACAAAAGTGAATATTCCTTTCTTTACAATTTTCGTAGACGGACTATTATCATATACTTTGCACGCTGATTTTCTCAATGGTGATTATATATGAGATAATATGGTTTTATTTGATTAAATAAGTCCTTCCTTTGTGAAAAAGTACTATTAAAATAGTGAAAAAACTATTAGTTTAGTATATAATATTTAATCAAATAATGTATAATATTCAATTTTAGTGATTTTTCAATTTTTTTAAATTGTTTTTTTTTTTTGCAAAACCAATAGTATTCTTTCTGAAAGGTTAAATGAACCTATAGGTTTCTTTTGAATAAAGCTTACAACTTGTATTAATTTCAATAAATATGCTATTTAATTAATGCATATATAAATGTGTAATATTAAATTATATATATTAATAATGAATTTTATTAAAAATAAATAAAAAAAATTAATTATAATTAATTTTATTCCTCTTATAGATAATATTAGAAATTCTAATAATTAATTAATCTGCACAAGAACATTTTTTATTAAAATGGATATAAATTCTATTCTTCTATTATATAGATATTAAATTTAATAATTCTATTTAAATTGAATATTTGATCAACCATTGAAAATTTTATTAAAAAAAAAAATTAATAATGACATGTAAAATTTAATATTAGCGCGTTCTAAAATTTACTATTACATATTTATATAAATATTAATCGAATTGCATATTCGTCGAATTAGAATACAAGTTATAAAATATATTTCCATTCCAAAGCACTCTTAATCGAATGGAATTAATCGTTAAGAACGAGTTCGCAACATAAAATGTAAAATATGCGATATTCATTGAACTATAAGAAACAGAATATTTAGTGTTTATTTATCTTATAATGTGAATATGAATTTGAATATTTCATAGCTGTTAATATAAATTGATTACGCGTTCAGCAGATACCATAAAACAGCTCAATAAACGCTCTGATTCTTTATTATTGAAGAGGGACAAAATAGTGAAGAGTCAAGGTTGGTCATCTGTTTTTATACCAAATTATACTTTATTTGAATTCATAAATAAAAAATTTTAATTTGTATAAAAAAATTTTAAATTTAGTCAAAGTTTTTGTCGTAGTTATATTCGGTTTAAAACGAAACAGCCTAAAAAGTTCACACTATTTGTACATCTTTTTAATAAAGCAATAACATTATATTCGATTTATTCCATTGCGATTTTTTATACATATTATATATATATAAGTATATATTATTAAAATATAGTTGACGTTTTTTTTTACATTTTTAATATCTTTTTTAGACTTAATTTATTTCAGATTTTAATTATTATTTTTATAATGCATTATTGTTACGCAATTGTATTCTGTGGACATAAAAATGTATAAAACAGAGCTAAATAGTATATGTATTAAAATATACATAACAAAATCGAAGATGGATGTGTTACCCACCGGAAATATCAATGGCTACACAGTTCAATTTGCACGCTTTGCGTACATAGAGGCGCTAGTAAACGGGTTCTATCTAAAAATTCTAAAACATGGGCACGTTCACTCTTAAACATTTTTATTATAAATAAAATTTAAAATTGCAAAATTATCTTAATAATTATTAATAATATGTGATACGTATATTATCTAATCAATAATCTAATAATGATATTTCACATACTCAAGTTTGGAAAAAGTACGTTATTCAATGGAAAGATGGCGCAAGTATCCTCTTTCAAATGCTTTATTAATTTTGATATACAAATTAATAGAGAAATCACATACATATAATATAATTTATATTTTATGTAATAACATTTAATATGTAATTAATCTTTTTATATATTTAATAAATTTTTACAAAGTGAATACATTTTCAGAGTCCTGTAAAAATGATGTAATGAATAAAGTCCTTTTTTGCTCCCTTGCAATAAATAAATCGAAAATATAAAAACAATATTCCAATATTTTAAATTTAACATTTATAACTTAATTTTTTAATAAATAAAAAATAAATTAATAAAACCTAATTAATAAAAAATTAAAAACTAATTGATATTGCATATACATATACTAATTACTAATAAATTAGTTCTTTATCTAAAAATTTTAGCAGAAAATATAAGATAGTTGGCCCAGAAATCGTTAGTGTATCAATAATCGCCAAGTTCACGTATTAAAGAAGTATTTTAGCGCTTTCTGTCAATAGTGAGACTTTCTGATATTTTTATTGGTTCTAAGAAAGTATTTATAATGTGTTACATTATGAAACTTGTAAATATATGAATTCACTATTGATTAAATCGAATATATGCAGCAACCGAGCCTGATTTCGATCAAATACTTCATTATGAGGTTAAGAGACACTGTTTGACATCTCGTATGATTTTGGAATATTGACAACTTGCATGAGATAAATTGAGCTTCGAGTTATAAATCGCAGTTTTACATACACCATCACAAATTATTATTTCATACAAATTTCATAGGTTTTTTTTTACGTAACAAGCACTGGTTCACCGAAACACATAATCTAGATGGGCCGAAAAAAATTCTTGTAAATCAAATAATAATGTATCCAAAATCCAAATAAAAAAATTAGATCTGTAATTGTTATTACCTAGGCATTCTACGGACCAGTAATCGTCATAGGTATAGTCGAGTTAATAAATAGACACGCAAGCAAGTAAAAGATGTCGATCACAGGATCATTTCTGTGTCGATAACTGGTACACCTAGAACAGAGATCGACACTACTCGAATAAAAACTAATTTTACAACTCTTTTTTGTTGAAACAGCTATTAATATTTATTGAAAATTTGTAATAATGATAGTTCTGGAAAAAATAAAATATAAAAAATTATAAAAAAATATATATTATATATTTTATAAAAAATTATAAAATATAAAATTATAATTATATATATATATGTATAAATTTGTGTCTGAATCATTCTATTGTTCATGTATGCGATAGTTAAACATGTATGGTGATTTGTGGGATATACCCACGATTATTGGGCAAATCGTTATGACGGCATAGCGATAACTCGTAAATTTGTGCCTTCTAATTTTTACGAAGGATTTTCTCAACAACGGAAGTAGGTATAAAAATTTTAGAGTGACGTTTTTATTCGACACAAAAAATATAAATTTGCAAAGTCAAGCGTTTTGATTAACGTGACGATTACTGGACTAACTATCTAACATTTTAGAACTAAATGCTAACAAACTGTATGCTAACAAACTGTTTCTTAAAATGGTCAGTTAAATTACTTGTCATAAAATTTATAACTGTCTTCGGTTATAAATTTTACGACACAAATTATACTCGAAACTCTTTTTTAGAACCTCTATTCATTTACGATGTTACAAGAAACGTGCCGTCTTTTAATTTTCGTATCCGCATACTGTCTGCTGTTGGACTAACGAACTCTCTTTTAAGGAAATAACCATGTTTGTGATTATATATCGGATGGTACTTCGTGGAATGGCATATAAATTTACGAGAAAAAAAGTAAAGAGGAAAGAGGATCGTATAACTTGCGTATATGGAATACAAACTGCATGTTAATAATATAGTAAGTTTTATTTCCAAGTGTTTAAAAGTTTAGACTAGACAATTTTTACATTATCTTTCAAATTGGAATACTCACATTGGAATATTACGTTAAAGATAATAAAAGAGATTTTTAATAAATTTTTAATAAATGCAACGCTACTGCTACTGCTGCATTTTCGTGATGGTTTAATACTGTTGTTCGGCATTCATGAGAACGATAATGACACTGTTTATAACAACGCTCGCCGCGTTCAACTAATGTGGAATTGCGATCTTCACATGGCTTGATACTATTATTATTATTATTATTTTATGAATAACGTACAATTTCAAATTTTGATAAAATTTTGATACGCAATGCGGAATCCAATTACCTCTATTGTTTCTTTTAAAATTTACAACAATGGTAAAAATATGATTTAAATTAAATGGAATATTTCGTTTAATAAAAAATATAAATGATTGTTTTTCTTCTTTTGTCCATCATTTGACTTATGTCTCCGACATATTTTCCCCGAACTTTATTTATGTGCTCAACGATTAACAAATCAAAATATGTAATAGACTGTACTACAGTGCATATACAGAATTCATAATTGCCGAAAATATCGATCGATATATAACAGCGTTATGTAAGCTGGCTGATGATGATTATTGACCAATAACAATCGTACGCAACTGAGTGCGTGTACAATTAAAATGATTTCAAAACTGTACAATATACAGCGTATATTTACTGAAGAGCAGTTGAATTCGGCTGCATTTAACTCTTTATACAGCAAGTGAAATTTCAATCGGCATTCTCGGTAATTATGAATTCTCTGTGCATAGTCTATGTATTTTGGTCCGTTAATTGTACAGCACATAAAGTTCGTTGAAAATATATCGGAGATACAAACCAAACGTTCCACAAAAGAAAAATAACAATCATTTATGTTTTTTTTATTAAACAAGATGTATTCTATTTATTTTAAATGTCATATAAAATATAAAAAATATTTAAAGCTTGTATCATTATTTTAGAAGTTTTTATTTTATTTACTGAAATGTAATTCCCTTATGTCTTAGCAAATAAATGTATCGATATATAAATAGATAGCAAAAAAAAGAGAGACAGAAAAGATTTATACTCGTATATATATACGTATAAATTATATGTATTGAATAAATATTATTTTATATTTTATTCATTATTGTATACAATATCTATAGAACTTTTATGTATAATATCTGTCAATATTTATACCATTATCGGTAATCAAGTCCCATTAACAATTCCACAACTAAACACATTAACAGACATATTAAAGTATACACAATATATAATTATATGTATACAATATAAATAGCGATATTAAAATTAAAACACATTTATGCCTTCGTTTAGTATTTGAAACGTTAATATTCGTTTATCACGCAAAACGGTATACTAGTGAAGCGGACGGTAATGCGCTTTCGGCTTGAGGGAAGAAGCGTCATTTCTATCCCTGAGGGCTCGAATGTGAATCCGGGTGGGCAATTTTCACTCGCGTTTTGGGAAATTGCAATTAAATCGACAGTGATACGGCAAGCGCCGTATTTGTCCTATGGCAAATTGGCGACACAAAGCGAACGAAAGTGCGCGCGTCACTCTACCAATGACGAATATATCGTGCTTGGCCCACAATACGCTCACCGTGCTGCATGTGCGCCAAACACGTCGTGCGCGCGCCCAACGTTATTATTTTCATTGGCAGGGTGCAGCATGAATCGAAAACCGGATTTTAATCCCTCGTGACAGTGACGAGACGCTGACACGAAGATCCGTCGGAACAATTCGTACCCTCGGAACCCTACGTCGGGATTCAAAAGGTTTTGAAATTAGCATAAGTGACACTGTACACGACGTGCGTGCGACATAAGCGCATAAGAAAGTTTTTTTAGTGTTTTTAAATACTAAAAAAAGATTTATCTCTGAATTATTCGGTCAATATAACATGGCTTTGTTAACATTTTCTTTCCACGTAACTTGTAGTTCATTTTATCGTAAAAAAATTTAGAAAAAACGAACAAAACTTCTGCAGCAATTGAAGACAGTATGTATTTTTTTAATAAAAATTTATTAGATAATATTTTAGATTCGCGTAGAATTTATTAGATAATTAATTTATCAGATATTAAAAATAATTTTCATTTAGCGTTCAAACTTGTTCTCGATTTAAAAATGTCAATGTACTGCATGTATATAGTGTTCCACAGTTTACAGAACAACTGTGACGAAATGATTGAACGTGAAAGGCTTGAACTTTATCTCACGAGTTTGTAAAATCAATAGCGACACTTATTGACATACAACATATCGGTGCGCGGTCACGTTTATTAATTAAACGGTAAGTTTGACAAATATATGATATTTATATATCAAACGTCTATACTTGATTTATATTGCAAGTATTACATATCGCAGAGTTGATAGCGATCAATTATGCTATTGAGGTGGATTATATAAACGATAATTATAGTAATGCATTTTAATTAAACCTTTTTTTATTTTCCTTCTTATCCGTAACATTAATTTAATATAGATTTTAACAGGTTGTCTATTACAATATATTACATATTATCTAACATATGCAAGATAATCATCGAAATAATTTCCACAAACAAATATTTCTGAAATCAATAAATAATTTTAAATAATAACCATTCAATAAGGATATATAAATCATATAATTAACAGACACGAAGGAGAGAAAACGCTGAGTGAAAAGTTGCAAAGCTACTTTATGTTAACACTATATAGATAAAGATCTATCCTATAAACTGTCAAAGTTATTAGAAAGTGTTTTCTCTACAATTTTTGCAAATATAAAAAATTTATTTAAAAAGTATTATACCTCAAAAGCTTTTGTCAGATTAATTTTTTATTATTAATTAATATTGCATTAATAATGATAACTTTCCGTAATAAACAAAAAATATCGAAAAAGAAGATAATAATTAATTTTCAAGTTTAATTATACAAATGATTTTCTAAAAATATTTTTCAATAGAAAAAAAATATATACATATACAACAAAGAAAAAAAATCGATTTCATTTAATCTTTCAAGAGATTACTATTTTGCAGCATTATAACGAAACTCACAGCCAACCTCGCTCACTTGTACCGAGCAAAATAAAACGGAATATGACACATCCGTCGTTCGAGGGGCAACGGAGCTCACATGAGAAGAAAAAGCGGACGAATGGTCTCGTCGACGCGTAATTATCATCAATACAAGAGCGTACGTGTACGGTACGCGACGTGCGATCGTCCGGCCAGTCCAGATGGTGGCCCAAACGGGACTTATAAGCCCTGCACGGTTTGCTCAGGCACGCACCGTAGCTACCAACCGACCGATACGATCGTAATTTCGACTTAACGTCGATTTATCGCGACCAGAGCTACGAACGCGTGGGACGGCACTCGTGCCTTTCTCGAGGTGCGAATAATAGTGTCGGAGGCGCGGCGGTCACGTTCGTTATATCAATGGCCGAGTGTTTTCGAGTTCCTCTTTCATGGCTTCGCCTCGTCACTCTTCAATCTTTTTCCTGCCTGATCGTCAAAGAGCCTTGGTGGAATCGTGACGACCGATGAGGTGACGGGATCGTCTCGGTATGAACATTGAACGACTCCCGGTCGCTCTGTCGTGTCACGACTTGGCGAAGGGCACGCGAACTTGCGTTCCTCTCTCCCCTCTCTCTCTCTCTCTCTCTCTCTCTCTCTCTTTGTTATTCTTCTTTCTCCTACTTCGCTTCCTGCTTCGTCTTTGCGAAATAAGGTCACGGCGGAGATCGGCAGCGTTTAAGCTACGCGCAGGAAATGGATCGCGACGTCCCGAGGCGAAATGCGTTCGGGCCTTATCCGATCAAGACAGCGACAGGGCCGTCGCTCTGTTTTTATCGCGTGCAGTGTACCATTGTAGCCATTCAAGTCTGACGAAGATGAATTTGCAATTGATTTCAGTCGCTGACAGAAATTATTTAACGAGAAGGAAGAACAAATGATTCCTCGATAAATACATCTAGAATTATTTTTATATTCGTCGTGTTTTCTTTAATTTTTTTTTTCAAAAATATTTTATAGCGTAAAACATATTAAACGTTTACATAGAAAATAATTTATGATAATTTAAATTTAGTATAACATTCAAATTTTATATAATTATAATTCTAAACTCTCAATAACTTTTATAAATCCTGATATTTTAGTATGACGCGATTGTGTTCTCTCGATGAGGATTGACATTCCACAGAATTCAATATCAATTTTAATTTTAGCGAAAAATCGTTGGTGCGTTTAATAATCGTGGAGAGCAAATATGGTGGCGAAAAGAAATATCGCACGAGCGGGAATCAAAACGAATATGCGGCACGTTTGACAAACGTTTCATATGAATCGCTGTACAATCCGTTATCAGAGGACGTTTTGTAATATCGAAAACCCGTGCTTTCCCTAATGCGTACAAATATGTTACGCTGCAATACAGAATAACCGCCAGCAATATTTTAGATCTGTAAAATGCAGAATGTCAACGGCCAATCCTGCTGCATTTACAGGACATGATCGAGCTCTTTACTGGCAAACAGATCAGGAACGGCAGGAAATCCTTTTCCATGATATGAACTCATTTTTAACGCTAAATTTGAATCGTCGACATTTCGAATTCGCCTTTTAGAAATGCGTTTCGACGAAGCGAAGCGTTTCTTCGTAGAAATGGAAATCGATCGCTGTTTCCAAGCACATGCATATGCGATGAAAACGAGTTTTGCGTGTAGCAATGCGACAAATTTAAAATTGTGTTAGTTAATGTGCAAGTTATTATGCAACAACGAAGGCATAATCTTGTTTTATTCAAAGAGAAATGCTTAAAATTATTGTATTAACTATATTTATAATTGTAGCTTATCAGATAAGGGTAGTTTACAGCAATTTGTATAAACAAAAGAGAAAAATTATTAGCTACTTCAAAATAGCTAATTAAATTTAATGTAGAAAAAAGTTCGATGTAATAAACTTATAATTACTTGATTCCTTATAAACACTTATCTCAAGTATTAAATTAAATACCAAATTTATTATCATGATATGTGTACCACGGAAGTCCAAAACTTACTACACAGTTTATACAATACAGTTTATTTAACAATTTGGAAATATAAATTTGTTAATGCAATATTATTTTAATAGAACTTTGTAATTTATTTCGACAAGAAGTTAAAAATGTCATTGTAACATTATTGGCTTATTGACTTTTTAGACAGCGATTTATCGAAGATAAACTCACCGGCCTTTTAACAAGCGGGTACATCTCGCGCCGAAAGGCCTTAATAGCCTCGGAATCAGCGACAACGGCCAGTTGATTCGCGATGGCTTCCGGTGCTTCTTTTTTTTTTAAGAAGAAAGACGGAGAAACACGGAGAGTAGGAGGTAACACACGGAGAGAAAGAGAACAGGAAACGCGAGATCGTCCGATAAAAAGAAAGAAATCTAAAGGGGGCCGTCCGCGGCTACGCGCGCAAAAGAGAGAGAAGAACTTTGCCGTAACTCGTTTAGGGAGTTTGAATCGAGTTCTTAACGGCGAATGCATTAAAAAGTCCTTATGCACAGACCGGCCGAGGCGTCCGCGAACCGGTCTCTGAATCTAATCTAAAACTCTATTTCGGCGATCTGATAAGCCAAGCCGGCTGCTGCCCGAGCGCGGTGGTCTATCCGAGTCGAGTCTATCGGGTTGGAATGGACGAACGCGACCGTATTAGCGCCACTCCGGCTTGCTAGATAACAGCGACCAGACGCTCGTTAAGAACTTACTTAAATCCTACTTGCCAGGAACAATCCCGGCGTCCTCCGTGAGTGCGTCGCGTTCGCTGGAAACGCAGGACGGCGCGGTACCAAGTTTCCAAGCGTCGGAGGTGGATGCACTGCATTCCGGGATGTCCCTCTCTCTCTCTCTCTCTCTCTCTCTCTCTCTCTCTCTGCCATTCCCGGTGCCTTACTTTTTGTTATGCACGGAATGCGTTTCCACTTGTTCCCATGGCGTACACGGAAGTTACCGAGAGCTCCAACTTAGGTCGATAACGCCCGAGCTTCGCTTCACGCGAGTTTAACTGTCGTTGACGTATTTTCCGATAGCGAATTCGCGATATCTTGAATCGTTGCAGTTATTTAAAGAAACATGCCTTGAAACGTTTATCGCAATTTTCTTCAAACATTTCCTTTCTTCGTTGATAACGATTTTTGGAAATTTTATGAAAATACTGAAAAATATGCGCGTTCTAAATGCAAATGTTCGTAGACCTCGGGAAAAGAAGATACCTAAATTACATTGACACAGTAGATAAAAGAGAGACGGATAAGAAACAATGTTGTAATAATGAAGACGTGCTATTACCGGATATATAATAGAAGCGTATCGAAGAAACGTAGCGGGCGCTTTTACCGCGTTTTCTTAACATTATGCAATACGATTCCCAACGGAATTACCCCGGGTACTCGAATAATTCGCGAGTGGGCGCCTTGGGGGATACCTCGTGGATTCATGCGGTCGAATGGAAAGTCGTTTCCGGGAAAAATTCACATCACTCGGGGCGGGAAGGCTGCGTATAGATATTAGAGGCTGTCGCAGTACGGGGTGAAAAAAGCATTATGCTGAGCCCCCGGTGGAATTATCAGGGAAGGTAGCAAGCAGAGAGGGAGTAAGGGAGTGTCGGAGGGAGGAAAAACGGGAACGAAGGGAAACGATAAGTGTATGCGAATGGTGTGCGATAAATACTACTACACGCAAATGAAATATATTCTATATTTTTCGTGTCCTCGTGTTTACCAGCGTGTAAATTCCGCGACGCCGTACAGTACACTCTTTATGCGCCTAGAATTCTAGCCTCATAAAATGGCTTGCGAAGATTGCGCGGGACTGCGAGTTTATTATTTCGAAAAAGAGAGAGAATGTAGGGTAGTGACTTTAAACTACAATTTGTAACGTCGGTTCCACTGCTGCACGCTAATATATATTGCTGTTTAAATATGGTACCGTTGTATTCCTTTCAGATGCAACCGGGAGCGGATTTTTGTCGCGTGACCTACACGCGAGGGAGACAAATCGGAATATGTATATCAATATTATTTCGTGCAGAGTCGAAGAATAGAGCACCCAGTGTGGCTCTGCCAGACAAAACTTTTTAACAACGTACGTTTTTCGTACTTAATAAACACGCGTGCAGAAATGACTAAGTTCTAAAGTAAAATCTGACATAATAACTGGAACAGTCGCAGCTGAATTGAACGTGCGTCAATCCGTATTCCACTGAGTACATTTCAACTTTTAAGAAATCGTGTATTATGTTCCCTAAATTTTTTTAAGTCAAATCTCACTCTAAAGACTGAAAACTGAGTCGGTCTTAATAAAGAGTAGCTAAATTTTCCATCTTCAAGAGTGAGATTTCACTTTTTTGAGTGAGATTATTTACTCTGAAAGTTTTAGAGAGTGATATATTATATATGTACACAATTTCTGACAAGATTAACATTTCTTATTCCTTGTTCCTGATGCTTTTTAATTGTGCTTTAAGTCTAATGCACAATTGAAAAACACAGGCAATAGGAACTGCAGGGAAAAACGAAGAAGGATGTTACGAAAAGGCCTGTTTTTGCCAAGAGACCCTATTCTGTACACGTCTCTACCAATAGTTGTCGGTGTCGTTATGTGTCGTGCACAGCTTCTTTATCATACAAAATATCTGCGCAAGACATATAACGACACCTGCAACTATCGGTAAGCGTGTATAGAATAGCACCCCAGCTCAGAAAAAGTAAAGGAAACATTTCTTATAATTTTTGAAGCGAGGAATCCGATAGCGTTGGTTAAAATTATGACACATGACGAGAACATACAGAAAATGGAGTTTAAATCGAGAAAACGCGTGGCGTCACAATCATTCGCGAGACATGATGCTATGCTATATGTATGGATAGCACGTACTATAATATATCATATTTTATGAAAAATGTAGAATATTTTGTAAAATGCTGTATTTAATAGCGAAAACATCAGACGCAACTGAAAGTTTCTGTGCTCGCACGAGATCTACAGAGTGTTTATCTATTTTTGTATGTGTCAATTTATGATTATAACACAAAATTTTCTGAATTCATTTTTAATAATATTTTAATAACTTTTATTCCTTTTACAATGTATCATTAAAATCAGTCTCTCTGTCTCTCTCTTATTAAAACGTTATGTTAAAAATAAATTCAGAAAGAGTCTTATGTTATTGTCATAAATTGTATAAAAAATATGTAAACATATTGTAGATCTCAGGCGCTAGTCATTGAGTGGGGGAAGCATTTTTCCGATTTAAACTCAATTTTCTATGTTTCCGTCTTGACGTAATTTTAACTAACACCATCGGATCTTCCTCGCTTCAAAAACTATAAGAAATGATTTATAAGTTTCTTTTACTTTTCTCGGTCAAAAACAGGCAGGTATTTTCGTAATACCCTTCTTTCAACCTAGAAACCTTATACATTCTGGTATACACGGTTTCTGATAGGTTCAAACTTATTATTCCCTATTCCTATACTATTGCTTTTCAACTCATCTCAACATATCTCAGATTTTAGGCTTCACTCTTTCGGTTCTTCATCCCTCCCTGATATAGATAGACGCACGCAGTCGCGCGACTCTTCCATGACGACGGGGAACATCCTTAATACCGCGGCAATCAAAACGCGACGCGCGCATGAGAGAGCGACACGCCGTAATCTCGCGGCTAAACAAA
>NW_017305895.1:291167-291467 GCF_001594115.1 Trachymyrmex septentrionalis
ATCTCAGATTTTAGGCTTCACTCTTTCGGTTCTTCAACCCTCCCTGATATAGATAGACGCACGCAGTCGCGCGACTCTTCCGTGACGACGGGGAACATCCTTAATACCGCGGCAATCAAAACGTGACGCGCGCATGAGAGAGCGACACGCCGTAATCTCGCGGCTAAACAAACGTCGTGTTTACGCCAGCGCGCGAACGCGACGCGCGAGGTCATTCAAATCCGTCTTGAAATTCGCACCTGAGGTAACGGCGACGCGCACAACACGCGCCGTGCCAACGACCCCCGTCCGTCCGTCCGT
>NW_017305895.1:292105-300072 GCF_001594115.1 Trachymyrmex septentrionalis
ATTTTGTTATTCGAGATTATAAGTCCTTGCGATATGCAAATGCAGTTTCTCAACAATTCGCGAAGATTTGCTTGCTTGCTGCTGGACTGTAGTTTTGTGAGTAATGGCACCGGCATTTATGTTTACACTCATGTGACGGTAAACGAATATGACAGTTTTTTAATGAAATGCCAAATTATTATAAAATTATTGTAAGGAACACGAGAGTGATATATTCCAGCTATTTTATCCAGGTAAAAGAATAATGATAGAATTATAATTATAATATCATAGGACGTCATCATGTGTGTCATTTCATTTGTCACACAGAAAGAACGTTTTGCCAAAGTATCTGAAAAAATTTAGCTAGATAAGATTCTGAAAACAAAATTTTGTCGGATTATCAAAATAATTAATAATTTTTTTTCAACATTGCTCCTGCTTGAATTTCTTACACTATTTTATTTTGATGGTCCGACAAAATTATTTTCAAATCTTTAGCTACCTAAACTTTTAGACGTTTCAGCAAAATCATCCTTTCCGTGCACTTATAAGTAAACTTAAAAATAAATTACTTATAAAGTTATAAGTGATAAATATGATTGTGATGACGTCCTCATGATATTGTTATGACTTCTATCTTCCACCAGGGTAAAATAACAGTCTATTTTTCAACGTAAATGTTCGAATATGCTTTTTACTCGACGCATGTTGCCTTCTGCTTTTCATCATTCGTGCATGAAAAAGACATGAGGTGGTTGTTTATCGATAAATTTTTGAATAAACTATAAATATCTAAATTATTTCTCACTTGTTACTCGCTAATTTAATGTTAATATTTATCTTTACTACTGTGTAAAATATCTCAGGTATATTTGACAATTTTTTTGGCACATTAAATTTGCATGCGTCATACACTTTCAATAAACGCACTCGTACAGTGATTTTTATAGTATTTTATTTATAAAGTTACGTAAACAATTTTGTTGATATACGTTTCTCCAATATACGTTTCTGTTATTTAAATGTCTCTGCGATCTCATATCCCATACTATTCCGGTTAAATTCGTACTCATCGAAATCTTATTTCATTCTTTTATCAAGTGATTCATCAAAGTGTGTAAAATTAAAAAGGGCGAAGCCTTTCGCGCCGATTGATTCCATGAAACGAAATTGACGCACACGAGATCGGCCGTAGTCGGGGTCGCGTGTGGAAAGTTCAGATTTAAGGCCACGCCGTCGATTTAGCGCGTTTGAAGTGCGTCCACGGAACGCCAGACGCCTCTACTTAAGTTTATCGGCACGATTCTGACAGGCCTCGTTCTGCAGACGGCGGGCGTTGCTCGCAACTTTGGCAGGCGTTCTCCGAAGTTCAAAAGAGTGGAGATAAGGTAACACGCTTCCGAGCGGCGTCTTCTATTCGGGTCGGCTTGAGTCGGCTAATGCAGTTCGCGTTGCAACGAATTAGCCGAAGTGTGTATGTTCGTCGCGACGCGATGCGACATCGTGCCCGCCAAATTGAGACGGAGTTTCGTTTCGTCGCGGCGCGGCGCGGTGCAACGTAAACTCGCGTCCTTGCCGCGAGTTCACGTCGAGTTGTTAAGTATGACGTACACGTATGCGATACGCGAACGTCTGCAATTACGCTAGGCACTGTGCAATTCACCTAGCACGGAAACGCTATTAACATCTGATTTCGTGCGCGTAGCGCCTTGCTTGTCGTTATAACGCGTTAGCTTTCTACCCGGCAGGCGAAGCTCGTTCCGACCGCGGGACCTGAGGATCAATTACGACGCGGCGGGAAACGCGAATCGCCGCGGCTCGGCGCGACGGCGAGCCGTGTGCAATTTTCGAATCTGAAATAATGGCCGATCGATCGATCGATCGATCGACCGTCCGGCCGGTCGGTCGGTCGATCGGTCGGTCAATGGCCTATCAAGTACACACGCGGTTTCTTGAGAGCGGGCATTTAAAGGCTTATTTGAACAGAGAACGATTATCAAAGGACATGCGAGATCATCTATTGCGTCATATAGCATCAATGCTATTTTTCATTCTAAAGATCTTACATCGAGAAAAATGTTTAGTTGGATTAAGTGGAATTCTGGTTAAAAATGGACGAATCAGAATTTTCTATTGATTAATTCTAATAGAAGTCTAGTTGAGATAATCGAAATTCTGATTGATATAATCATCAATTTTCTGGTTTGTCCGTTCCATTTTCAACTAGACATTTTTTTCGCGTACATTCAATACAAATTGCATTTTTTATTGTTGTACGGAAAGAATGGTTTTATTGTAATATTTAAAAATTAGCTGGATATGGATTGGAAAATAACTTTGAATTGTCAAAATAGTTATATAAAACATTTAAGCGTTGACGACAATTCTACAAAAAGGTTTTTATCGAGGTTTTAACATTCTAGCAATTAGTTTGTACGTTCTACATAATTATTTTGATGATTAAAACAAAATTCTTTTCAAATCTGTATCTAGTTAAATTTTTAGATTTTATAGCAAAACTTTTTTTCTACAATTATTTTTGACTGTTTATTGCTCTATAATTATTCTCTGAAATTATTCTACACATTCTCTTTTATTACTAAATGCTCAATTATTTTGCATATATTTTCATTATAATAAGCAATTAGTGGCACTAGCAAGATATTTTATAGCAAGTGTTAGCGAAATTTTATCTTTGTAGTCTATCTTTTTTTGAGATTACTATTCAAGAACGGCATTGCAACGATATCTTAATGTTATAATATCAAAACACGTTCTCTCTAATGGGTTTCAAGTCCTTTCATGGCAGCAATATGATTTCTCTGACGCGAGAATGCGGTCGGGGCTCGTTAGAATAGCGTGCAAATACGCGTCTGAGAAAGAAGACGTAATGAGTGCTTTTCAAGGTAATGCTTAGTTGCAAGCAGAAATTACACTCGAGTATAATCAAACAACACGTTTCATGTGAGATATTTATCCGGTGCGAAATTTGGAAATCGTAAAGAGAAAAACGCGTACTTGATGATGCAGACAAGGAGAATGGTTGTCGAGAACAATGGTTAGGCTCACAGAATTACTATGCATCCTGTTGATACAACAACGTTAATACTTAACGTATTGCATACCGTGTACGACTATTACTACGACTACAATATGAGACGCGTTTTACGCGATGAGTGCGAAATACTTTGAGCGAATTTGCGGCTAGAGAGAGATTCTCGGTACAATTTTCTGAATAAACATACGGTACCGTACACTCGAAGTATCTACTTTCGTACGCTGTACAGGTATTTGCACTCTTATTTGCGTAACCCATACCTTCTGAACACTCGATAAACTGCTATTGCTCCGAGTATAACGCTTTTCTCGGCTTTCCGACACTTAGACGATCATTATTTTTATATCATTAGTTTTATACCATAACCACAATGTTATAATATATGAAGTTTTAAAACAAGCATTGCGTTATAATCAGCGATGTCATGAGAACCGTTACTTTTACCGTTACTTTCTATTATATAATAACGATTTGGCGTGGCAATTTTGTATGACAATAACTAACTAAAAGCTAATTAGGAAAGTCACTTTTGAAGAGTAACTTGTAACAATTACTCGCGTTATAATTATTAAAAAAGTAATTTATTATTTGTAATGTCGACTTATTACTTTTACTTTAACTCGTTGCAAGTAATGAGTTATTTTTTTTTTATTAGCAATGTGTGATGGTGACAAGTTACCTCTAAAAAATGATTTTTTCCCAGTCTTAGCTTTTAGTTAGTTATTATTAACATCATAAAAAATTGCAACGTCAGTACCAAGTCGTTATTATAAAAAGTAACGATAAAAATAACGGTGTTACTTCTCATCCCTAGTTATAATTTTACAAGCTATAGAAACATGCAACGGTATCGTGACACGTTTTTCAAATAAAGTTTCAAAAATTTTATTACTGCATTTCATTTGGTGTTGAGCAAATAGAATTTTCCTCATGTCTCATTATATTAATAGAATGATTTATTTGAGACAAATTAATAATTTAAAATTAATTAAAATTATGTTCAAGTAATGACACGTTTTCCAAATTTAGTTAAAATTTTATTACTGCATTTCATTTGGTGTGTTGAGCAGACCGAATTTTCCTCGCTTCTCGTTACATTAGAATGATTTATTCGAGACAAATTAATAATTTAAAATTATGCTAAGTAATGTGCAAAGAGCACATTGAACTCTTTTACCCCGGAATAGTTACCTGGAGTATTTTTACAAACATAATTTTAACAGCGAAATAATGTGAATTAATTAAAACATTATTTAACATATCTCTCTTTTTTTTTTAATAATTATTCTCCACAAACTTTTAAATGCAGTTTTATCGAAAACCCGCAATAAAAAGTATTATGTTAATAAAAATCTTTTTTTTATCAGAAATATACTATTATATTTCTATCATAATAAGCTAACATTCTTATTCTGTTTAATATCTATTTGATTTTTAATTACTTTTTTCAGAAAATTATGATTAAATACATATTCATAATGTTCTCAAATATTAATAAATCGGTAAACAATAATATACAATATTATTAATAATATTGTAAGAAGTTGTTAAATGATTTTAATTGGGAAATAAAAGTAACCCAGGTGATCGTTTACATAAAAAAGAAATCAAGATTACTCCTAGGTGTTAATGCAAAATTAAAATGTACCGAATTGTATATGCTTAAAAGCTTTTTCTGCATTTTCCTTTTGAATAGAATAAATTGAGTTGAAAGTTTAGTTTATCAAGAAGATACTTTTATTATCCTCGGTTTAACGTAACATAATTAGATTGCACTCTGAATTGTATACACCGTTAATATGAGTGGGCTAGAAAAAGCAGGGCGAAAGAAAGCTTCGTATGATACGAAACTGTGAGTGAAAAGTTTTTGGAGGATTGAACGGGGAATCTGGGCCTTCGCGAGATACCCGGGAATAGCGGGACGAGCGAACAGACACTGACGAGATCGATCCACTTTGTCACCATAAAAGACCGACGGAACTTGAAGAGGGTTCCTCAAGACCCTTTTTAAAGCGAACGAGAGCACAAGAGGCGCGCTTTTGAGGCAGTAGAAATCTCCCGGCCGCTCGCCCCCGCTTCATACAGTTTCGGGTACGTTTGTAGAGTGCTTAGATGTTTACTTTCGATCGTAAGAACTTCGTGGCCTAAAAGAATAGAGTCGTCCCCCGATAGCATTTATCGTGGGGGAGGAAAGGGAGAGGGTGTGGTGCTTTCAAACGGTTTCGGTGCTCTTTGTGCACGAACGATGGAAAAATCGCGGACAAGTTTCAAGGGGAGACTTTACCGAGCATACATAATAATTCTTCGATATTCGATACTAAATAATTACTTTGGGAGTACATTCACTAATATAAACGTCTCCGACTTTAAGAAGAAACTAACTATCGTCGAAAGTTTTGAAAGAAAATATTGAAGAAAGAACATAATTGAAATATGAATATAATACTCGTATATGACAATAAACTGCGAATATACTTAACGATATGCAAGTTGTGCTTCCGCCAACTTGTTCGTTCACTGATTTGATTAAGTATCAAAAAGTTTGTTATGGACTTGCATATAATAAAGTATAATTAAGAAACGTCAGTTTTAACACACGAATGTGTCGTTCAAACATTATCTCGATTTACATGACATAAAACGACATATATCGCAAATGATCCATCGATCACACATTTGTTTCAACTAGGGTTTGCTGTAATCCACTCCTGCAACGAACTCCACTCTCTGCGTCATTTTTCGCCCGCTTTGAAATATATCGCGCACCAAAATCTAATGGACGCCCCGTAAAACCTTCACAAAATTATACAGCAAATGTGTAATGGCGCCCAATGAATCGTCGCGGACAGTCAGCGACGAATATAATCCGTCGAAATGAAATAACGAGTCTGGATTTCATGCTGTTCAATATATTGAAATGTATCAACAATCAAATTTCCCTGCTATTCTTCCTAGCTGTAATGGAGTATCTCTCATATCTCATTGTAATACTGTGAATTTTTTATTAATATTACATTTTAGATATTATTTATAATTTGATATAATTTAGCAGAAAATATGTTTTACATATCTTTACTTTTAAATTATTCATCTCGAAGAGAATTACTGCAGGACTGTTATCATTAAATAAAAACGACATACGTTGTCGTGCAAGTTTGATTACACGATCAGAGATAGACTTTTCTTTTTAAACATTTATTAACATTCGATTTTATGTATGTTCCTCCATTTCAAGCATAATTGAGATAAATCTATCTCGGTCTGTAAAATTCTGCTTCTGATTTAAATATGCTGCGGTCATATCTGTTATAACTGAGCGAGACCTGTCGCGTTCTACGATCCATATGTCCATCCCGCGAAACGTCTGCAAAAATATACAGGAAATACACTATGACGTTCAACGAACCTCGTGTTGGACTGTTCGCATGCCGGATGTCGAGGATGTTCTCGGACACTCGGGACGAAATGAACGCGTGCAAAACGAAATAATAAAGCGCGAGCTCTCTGTTCCGAAGAGAAGAGCTTATCCGACTTCTTGTTCGTCTTCTTTCCCCATTGCGCCGTTTCCTTCCTCGCGCAGGACTACCAGTCAGAATCGACGAATAAAGGCGTAGGTACAGAAAAAAAAACCGTATAAATTGAATCCCGCAAGAAAGACGCAGAACGCGCCGGGCAAGAAAGGAATTCAATATTTTTTTTCGTTCTTCTGTGTTTAAAAGGTTTTTCCGCGGAAGTTACTTTTTGTTATTTTACGGTCGAAATTCTACGTAAATATTGGAATGCTATAACAATATATAAAATGTATACAGAATTTTTTTACGCGTGCATTAATCCAATAAATAGCTTATCGACAAAAAATAAAGACATTATACATTATATAACATCACATAAAATGTTACATTGTAGATAAAATAATAACCTTAGAAATGTTACTAGATAAATGTTAACAGATACAGTTTGTTTTATGTGCCATTGATTACAGTCTTTGTGACCACATATTGTTCAGTTTCCGTCTTACAATTTCATGCTCCAAGTAATCGACTTGTTGCCACATAATAAACATTACCTCATGGCAAGTCTGTGAATTAGCAATGATAGAGGTCCGACTGGATTTGTTATGTGGTTATATAATTCACAAAAAAAAATTGGTTTATAGCTACTTGTCATTTTCTTATGCCAATTGCTCGTTAATACGATCATATCGTCGACTTTCATAAACGTCTGAGTAAGTTCCATTGAGTTTATTAACTATTACGCGTATCTCCCATCGTTATTTAAGTTATTTATGACGTTTAAACCATATGATCTGTACTACGTTCTTCTGAAACACATTGACTCCTTTAATTCAGAATTAATGCGGTATGGATTTCACTTTTAGATAGCATCGGCTCTCTTAGCGATTGCTGTTCGAGCATCGTGCTTCGATATAGGAGCCATCGAAAACGCGATTCCCTCGTGTTTTCCATCATTGATTATGCTTTTTTGCGTAGTTATCAACCGCATCAAATTAATACCTTGTTCCGATACATACCTTGCACAAAGCGAAGAGCTTCTGATAATGCATGCCAACCACAAACAGGCACGCAAGCTTCCAAGAAGACCGACCTGATAGTATCATCTTCGTGATGCTTCCATATCTTTGCTTTTATATCTCTTTCAAGAATTTAGTAACGTTTATACGATGTACAGATAACGTCATATTTGAGTGGGGTATTCGAAATTGTAAACGTCTGTTTCGGGCGAAGATCATTAATATGTAAAAGTGCTGAAAATTTTAAAATCGTACAGTACTGCGATAAGTTGCGTTTTTAAAGTCGCGTCCGAAAGAAGGGATATTTCTCGCTGTAAATCTGCATACGTGATTACGTCGTAAATAATTTGAAGAATATTCAGTTGGCTGATGTTATTAATCGATATTAATATATAT
>NW_017305895.1:300247-305032 GCF_001594115.1 Trachymyrmex septentrionalis
ATATATATATATATATATATATATATATATATATCATTGGTTTTACATTCATTATTATAATTTGTATTAGATCGACGAGAATAAATCAATTAAGAGAAATAAAACCTATTTTTAGCCAAAGCGGATCTTAATATATACTATAGCACTTAAGTATTTCAGAGAATTTATATCCAACTCTGCGCATCGACATTTTCTTCGATCTTGAAACGAACGGAACTAGAATAGTAATATCATACTAAATTGACAATTTAATAAGTTTTACTAATAAGCATCTTAAGAACTGTAAATAATTTATTGCAAAAAATATTATTGTTATATAATCGTTTGTGCTAAACATATCGTACGATAATAGAAATAATAATTTTTTTTTTATAGAAATGTTAAAAGTTCAGAATTTCAAAATTGTATTATTCCGTGATAATATAACTCTTTTATACGCACCATATAGTTAATTTTCAACAATATACTTTTGAAGTAAGATAAAAAATTTCTTTCTGAAACTTTAATCTTGCTATATACGAGTACACGTGATTGTTACTACTGATAAGCGCATTGAAAGAGGTTCCGAAGTGTATATTCATTCGCAAGATCAGTTTCAGGTTTATGAATGTATCCGGTGTACAAGCGTATCCGTCTCTATTTCGAACAATACAAACATCGACGGACAGCCAGCGGATATTAAATTTGGAACCGGGTTTTGTCTAAACGTAAGAATACGCAATGCCTGAATGCGGCACGCAAGAGCATTCATTGTTGCGAGGGGGGTCCTCCGGTGATGGAGCGAAATCCATTTGTCTCGCATCGCCCGGGCATCGGCTTAAAAGGCCTTTCCATCTCCTCTCTTTACCGTCTCGAGCCCGCCGACCGGACGAAAATTACTCGTAACAAGATTTATTTCATTTAAATGAGGATGTGCACTAGGCGCTCTCGACTAGACGCGCCATCTCGTTTTCTCATTCTCTATCTCCCTTTCTTTTCTTGTCTCTCTCTCTCTTTTTTTTTCTTAAAACTCTTCTACTTTACTTAAGTAACGCGCATTGACCCTGAGGCGTGACACGTCGCAACCTTTGCCGCGCGTGCATTCCCATCTATTAAAAGAATGAATTCTGGAACAAAAATGTCGAATGGACTCGAGCGCGGTTAACACATTTATTGACCTTAGTTGAAATCACATTAAAATCTCTGTATCGAAGAAAGTCTTGGCTGAAAAAATTATCGAGAGTAAATGACGCGACAGAAGATTGCGCGAATGTTTCAGTTTGATGAACATTCTAATGCTTGTTAAACGCGAAAAGCTAATTGCTGTCTAATAAAACAACATAAAAGCTTATTGCTAATTAATTCTCGGAAAGCGTCACATCGTTTATTGCATAAAATGCTACGTAGAAGGACTTTGGATTTGCCTTTGACAATATTTTAATACATCCCATTATTTTTATTCTTTTAAAAGAATATAGCATGCCGAACTCTTCCTGTTATGAATAAATTGAATTCTTCTCTCGTCGCATGAACGTTTCTCATCATCAAAATTGTGCAATAAAAGTCGTTGGTCTCATATACAGATAAAGTGGCTTATAAAATCGATTATTAACGATCGAGGGAAGATGGGACTTAAAAAATGTGTCCCGACGATCGCCTTTTCTCTATGAATCGCGAAACTTCCACCATATAAGCAAACTGAAATAACCGTATAAAACCATAGCCGCGGATATTATGGCTATCCTTAGAATCGACGTTGAATATTTTACATCGTCGACGCGCGTCTCGTCGAAGTGGCAATTTGCGCGTTGGCTCGAATTCGCGGCTTCGGATCCGCGTCCATAATCTGCATAAATTGGGTTGTTACTCTCGAGGAAAGCTAGAGTTAAAAAGTAAGTTTAAGGAGTTATCCCGTGAGAAAGTTCGGGCTTCTGATTTATAAGGCGCCGTAACGCCAAACTTTTACTTAACTCGAGCTCTAGGACGAAGTATAGTGTCGAAGTATCTTCAGCCGAGAATTACTTCGTAGCGTATTGAAATTACGAGCCTGTGAAGAAATTTTATTGGCATAGGAATTAATACGGTTAGCGTTCCCGAGGTATATCTCGTTTAAAGTTGCTTAAGTCTATCGCGATCTTCCGTCAAAACGATCTCGTTGATAGTTACAAAAACATTTCACCGCATAAATAATTATGTATGTAATAGATTTATACAGATAAACTTATTTATGTATATAAACTTAGGTTTTCTGTTAGTATGCATTAAAAAACGATTTATTCTGTAAGTGTTTCTTCTTCTTCTTCTGATAGTTTCACAGACTATTACTGATTGCGATACGATAGCCATAATCTAATTTTGATGAAGAGCTGCTGTATCTCCTAGTTAACACAAACTTGAGAAACGAAAATTACATTACCGGCTATTTTGATGCCCTTTGACTATTGCAAGAAATTTCGCTCTTCTTCTTGCCTTTATCAGCTTTTCTTTTCTAATATAAATGTATGTCACGTTTTCTCTTTGATCTTTACCATGTAAAGATGCTGCTTTCTCATGCTGCCTTCTATCTTCCTTCTTGTCTGTACTGTATTTCAAAGGTATTTCCTTCACGATGTTCGTATGTTTTTAATTGTGTGTTTCATCACACTTTGAATACAAAAGCTACTTTATCGATATTAATTTCAATCATCGCTTCGTTTTGTATATTTGTACAACGTATTTTAAAACATTCGAAAGGCGCTACTTGCCAGAGTAGACAGCGTGTCACGACCCTCGATCGAAGAGCGATCCTTTTTTTTTGTACGTTCACGACACGTGTTACGGACATCTGTCATCCGTCACCAAAGAAGACACGTGTCAAGAGCGGTGACTTGTTGTCGTAAATGCGCGATGACTAAATCTGAATATCCTTTTACTGAGACGCTTGAATGCATTTTGCTAATCTTATACTTCTCATATCTACGTCAATATTCTGTCTGATTATTTTAAAACAAATATTTAACACGGAAATTGTCATAGAGATAGATATTGGAAAATATCGAATATGTCCGATGGGAAGTATTTTAAGTGTGCATTCAAAAAATATACGGAAGCGCTTGAATACGTATTTAATCGTAATGATGCTTGAAATTTCGCAATATCTCATTTCATCTTGATTTAATAATAATATATTGGAGTATGAATATAAATTTTGATAGAAACAGTTTTAATTTTACAAAGTACTATAATATTTTTTAAACTAGATATCTTCAAAGTTAGAAAAAAAAATATATGAAATATAATACGTAAGACTAAATTATTTAATGATTCAATCAAATTATTGTAAATTCTGTATGTAGCAACATTTCTGGATACTTCAGCAAAATTGTTCTTTCTGTGTATGTTAAATATTTTGTAATTTTGAATAAATAAGATATTCTCTATGTTTATCGTTGTGAACCAGTTTTCATACATCGATAAATGCTTAGCAATTTAGATTGTTACATAAAAGTGTATTCGATAAATTCTTTTGATACGAGCAGCAAAAGCTGTTAAACTACCAATATATATTTTTGTCGCATGCTACGTCGATTTTTATCAGAAGCAGTCGTCAGACAAATCTCAAAAGGGGAAGAAATATCGTCAGACTTCAAACGTTCGCATCGTCGCGTCTCTTGCATTTCTTGCACCATAAAATTTTCGAAGAGCAGCGCGAAGCAGGAAGCGCGGAAGGCCCTGACGTATTTTATGGACGTTGATTTGAATTTTAAATCTTTCGTGTGGTTTACACTTGACTAATTTTCAATGACGTCACGATCGGACATCCTCGCTCATCCGATCGGTTCAATGCATTTTATGAAATAATTAAACTCACATCGCGACAGATTAATCGGTGTAATGTTGAGGTTACAATTTAACCTGTCTGCATACGAATAATGTCTGGACATCGATAAGCTTACCTTTAAATTAGTATTGGTAGTATCAACATTGATAAATGTTTGCTCATCATTTAGAAACAAATGAATAATATCTCATATGCTGCAGCGTTTATTGTAAATATTGACGCGATCGATACGTACATGATCTTTGCATCCAGAAAGCAGGTTTCATCTCGAGAAGAGCTTATAACGATAAATAATATGATAATATCATTTTAATTGATTTGATTCTAATTTAATATTATTATTTATAATTTTAGAAATACAATTGAAGATTTTTGTTGACATTTGATATATATAATATATATATATATATACATCTTATAATCTTTAATAATCTGTTAAATAATTTATGCTATTGTACGCATTTTTCTTTTTGATAAGCAATTTTTCTTTTTTATTATTGCAATGACATATGCGTACGCTCATGCAAATGAAGAAAATATTTAAGTATTAAAGGATCTTTCAACTGGTATTTTCTGCGGACGTTTACAAATGCGTAACGATTAACGCAAGCTCAATGTTTCTATTTGAATTGCATACGAAATGGCTTGTTGCGAAAAGCGGTTCGTTAGCGCTGATAGTCAATATTGATTACCCGGAAATTTTGCAGCATTGCATTTACCCCTTAAGCCGCGTTACTCGGTAACAGCGATGCGATTTCTCCGCCCATCATCATTTGCAGAGAGGGCAAGTGCTTTTCCTCAAAATGAACGGCGACGCGTGCGTTAATTTCACTCGGTTATCATTAAACCGTGCGTTCGGAGTATCGATATGGAGGGTCCACGATATACAGTCGTTTCATTCAATACAATTCATAAAGATAACAACGCACAATATCACTTTTTATTTCATTTCCGTTGTGCCACGTTCATTTTTTTTTAACGTGCGC
>NW_017305895.1:305132-307079 GCF_001594115.1 Trachymyrmex septentrionalis
CTTCATTCAATACAATTCATAAAGATAACAACGCACAACGGTCAATATCACTTTTATTTCATTTCCGTTGTGCCACGTTCATTTTTTTTTAACGTGCGCGAAACGTTGCACGTCGGGCTGCGTGGTGCGCGTTGTATTCAAAGTCACAGCGATGCACTTTACCATCATATCCTCCGTTTGATTTAAATTGCTAGAAGAAATGGACTTCAAGCTTAATCGAATCCTTTGATGCACTTCTTTTTCAATGCGCTCGGTAATATCACGACAAAACGTATATACTCCTGCATGACGTAAATAAAAATTTATTTGATTTAAAAATTTAAAAGTTAATAATTGCTTGTTTGTTAATGTGTACGTAGATGTGAAAATAAACTAAACGTAATATAATCCTGTCGCATTCTGTAACAAGAAATGGCGTGGAAATATGTAACAGGTTATAAAATTAAAGTTTATTTATCTTTTGCTTTTATAAAGAATACGAATGTAGGAACTTTTGTGAAGAATACAATAGATAAGTATTTTCTTACTTCATACATTTCATACTTAAGTATCGAAATCTTATGTTTATAAATTCCATAAAATAAATATATTTATAAATTCCATTCGAGATGTTAAAAATTGATCGATTTGATCAATTATATTCACTCAATTGAATCAAATTAAATTTTATAAATGATATTGGTTACGACAAAAAAGAAAGAAGCGTTACAATTTATTATTAACTGTACTTTTCTCAGTTTACTTGTACTTCTTGTATTTCTTAATTCTGTTCGATTTAAACGCATTTTGTCGCTACTGTAGAAATGGGAACACGAAGGAAACGAAGTAGCATGGTTCGCACTCGGAACTATAAAGTAGAAAATCTCCTAATCGATTCGGTCCCATCGTATTTCTCGATACTCGGTTACACGGGGTACATACGGCCCCATCGTGCCGACTTTCTCATACTTTCTCTCGTGCAGGATAACGATACCGAACGAAGGCGCGACGATAAAGGAGCATCGAGAGAATTCATCGACTTCGATCTACAATCCCCCTTTCTTCAGTAAGCTTTATTCCTCTACCCTTCCGGCTGCTTCTAGTCGTCTACTTAACTTCACGATTTTTCGCAGAGAAATATAGCTAAATGCCGGGCGGTCTACAATTCACGCTGCCTTCGACGGCGATTACGGCTTAGAAAACCTCTATCGAGGGGCTCAGCGTCGATAAAAATCGTGAATTATAAGTATTTGACGGCGATTACGAATACAGAACGGAATAAGAAATAGCTGGAAAATAAGTTTTTATCACTCTATCGCGGTGAGAGTTAATTTATGCATTTATGGACTGCGAGACGGATGTTACGTGTATTACAGTACAGTTTGGGATAAAACAGTTACATATATTTGAGTTTATTTATTATTACAGTCTTTAAGAAAAAATCTTATTCAATAGGAAACAATTTAAAAAATTTACTTTTTCTTTCTAATTTCTGTATGTTTACAACTTCGCAATCTATTTAGCGTATAAATAATCATATAGTTTGTGATATTCACAAACGATTTCTCATGCGTACGCATTGCATGTACGATATTGATATGATAGAGTGCTTAATTCATTGCGTATGAGATTAACCAAAATGTAAAGTGGTACAAATACGCAAGGGCTAAGTAAGTTGCAGCGATATAGATAACCAACGGCGATAAATAAATCAACTCCAGCTTCTCCACCCACATAGCAGTTACGAAATTTAGTGCAGTTCGCCGATAAATCTTTCTCTCTCTTTCTCTCTTTTACCTCCCTTTCCGTTTGTTCAATTTCTCCGGTGTGCTCCGATTCGCACTTGCTCCGTAATTTGTCACGTTTCAATCGCTTCTTCCTCTTTTCAAGTCTTTCTTTCGCGTTATATAATATGTAGGACATCCTTATCAATAGTTACACTCTGCGTTTTTCTTTCGGATTGATAAC
>NW_017305895.1:307179-316008 GCF_001594115.1 Trachymyrmex septentrionalis
ATCGCGTTATATGTAGGGCATCCTTATCAATAGTTACACTCTGCGTTTTTCTTTCGGATTGATAACTATATGCCTGGTTAAGAAGAAATAAGACGCGTATTAGAAATAATTATGCACGTACAAATGGTAGAATTGAGAGGAAACTAAAAAGGTCAGCTCGATAAAGATCAGGGACGCATTGAAGTTCGGGTTAGCCGATAGATTGCCTGAAGCGCTATTTGGAATATCGAAGGAATGTTACGGATTCTTATTTTGCTTATTGTTTCGTTATACAATATTATAGGGCGCGGTCAGTGCAACGAAGAGCCGCACCTTTATTTTATTCGTATAAATTATGCATAGCGATCTTATCCTACCTTGGACATACTTATTCTTTTGAGAATGTTCAAGGTTACCATCCTCTCTGTATTGTCGAAATATTTAGATTCGATGCTTTAAACTAACAAATTTGGAATTATCGGATCGAGGTTCGAAATCTATCGTAAAGAATATTCTCTATCATTCTATAGAAACGACCTAAAATCACGCAATACGCACACATTAGCGATGCTTAGCGAATTCAAGTCTCAGCGCAGCCTGGCACGTGTCAAAAGCACCTTATAAAGGAATTACGCGTTAAACTGGCTTGCATGACAAATACTCCAAGATGCGTGATGAAGTGAAATAAAAAAGTAAAACTAGCAGAGCACTAATGGCTTTGACGAGTATCGTTGTACTGGTGGGTCGCCTCTGGCGATTCAATTTATAGAAAGAGTATAAAAAACGGAGGTAGAGGAAGAGAAAAGAGCAACTGAGGGCCCACTGTGGGAACTGAATTATTCATGTTACCAACGTTTCGAACCACTGATAAGGAAAGAGGGGGTAGGCGATTGTAAATTCCAATTTATAAAACTGTTAAGCATCCGGATGTCCAGTTATCTGCGTTCTTCGTACCTACTTTTCAGCCAACCCCATATATTTTTTCCATCGATCTCTCTCTCTCTCTCTCTCACGCGCGCGCGCGCGCGCGCGTGTGTGTGTGTGTTGTATGTGTGTACGCACAGAGTCGCTTTCACCTGTCTGTTTCATCATGCTGTACCTATAAAGTGAGAACCCTACCTTAGTCTCATGGGGACGCGGTAATGCTCGTCGAGAGGATGAGGAATGTTCTAGTGTGTATAGCGTATACATTCGTGCGAATATACGTACCAATGCGCACATATACACACACGCACACACATATATATATATGTATGTGTTCTATAGGAGGTAGCTCGCATACCTCAAGCGGTAGCTCTCCTTCCCACGTTTTGAGGGGTGAAAATGTGCCCCCGGCGTACAGGAAGGGTAGGTAATTGTTTTGCCTTGCGTATGCCACTTCTCTCTCTCTCTCTCTCTCTGCCCCCATTCCTTCCCCTCTCTTCCTCTTCTCTCCGATTTGTATGATGCCCTTTATCCCTTTCTATCCCTTCCTCCTGCTCTGGTTATCACCCTTCTTTCCTTTTGTCAGCCCTCTTACCCTTAACAGTTCCCTTTGAGGTGAAGAAACGATTTTGGCGGTAAGTCAACTCGCATATTAATTACACACAGTGGCTTGTGTCAGATGCAATCGGACTATGATCAACGCTCACCTACGCGTTTTGTTCTTGATAAAAAGAGGAGAGAAAAGCGCATCCGCTCGTCGACCACGCATCGTCAGTTCGCCTCTTTCGTCCGCACAGCCAACGAGTTTTCGCGGAAACGATTGTCCAGTGCTAACCGGTACTTTGTGCTTGCGCGTCCCATTTGCCCGGGCGATTCTCTCATACAAGCGGTCACGAACGATCGAATTACCGGTCCATCATCGATTCCATCTCCCGCGCATTCTCTATATCACACCGCGCTCAACACCAGCCCGTATCACCTCTCTAGAATCACGCGTGCGGTATATAGTATCTGCCGGCAATCACTTGCGTCCGAGAAAGATCCGCAATTGGCAAGCCTTTGTATGTATGGCATGCGTCCCATAGGAGATCAGAAAGGACAACGGGGGGTTAAAGGTGGCTCTCTTGGCGGCATGGTTGGCACAGCGTTGGTGGTACCTTAAAATCGCAGCGTCACACTCACGACATTTATCATAATTCACGGCGGTCGACATACTTTTCTCTCGGAGCTCGTGGGACAGGTACCTCTTCACTATTTCTCCTTCTCTCTCTCTCTCTCTCTCTCTCTCTCTCTCTTTCTCTTCTGTTATTCTGTTCTTGTTCTATCCGTTAGATCCGGCTGATCCAACCTCTCGCGCGGCTTCCCTGCGTGGAATAAAGAATAAAGCTTCGAGACTCGTGCGCGATCGCTATCTAGCGTGAAAGCGTACGTCTCGTCGGTCCTTCTTTCGGTGTGCTTGTGATGCTTTTCTATGCATACATTTCGCGAATGTGCGCGAATGTAAGTACATTCCTCCCTCGCTTTCTCCGTCGTTCAGAGTACTGAGGGATTTCCGCACGGCGATGTTGGTGCGTGGAATGGTTTGGAGGATGCGTACATTCTTTATATCATGCCTAGCACCATGCATTATTTCCATGCCGAATCGTGGGGAGATGGTTTTTTTTCGGGCGCGTAAACGTGACTTCCAGGAAAAGAGAAAATTTATTGCTTAGGGAGAGAGGCAAGACATCTATATTATTTTGCTTCAATTCGTCTTGACAGTTTACAGACTTGTTTTTAGGGGGTTATCGTGGTAAAAGAAGGGAAAACAGTTTTTCCATTTCTCTGCATACATAATTTATTGATAAAAAAATTAATTTTGCAAAATATCATCATTATTTAATAAAGACCTCTTGAGTTTATCAAGTATTTCATTAAGTATTTAATATGAAAATAAAAATATATACTTAAAAAATGTTTTTAAATCTTTAAGATTTGGTATTTAACATTTTTTAAGTACATTTCACTTACATTTGATATTTATTATTACTAATACATATTATTACTAATATGATGTACATCACTTTTGTCTTTTGATATTTTCTGATCATGTGTAGTTTAAACGCCGTTGTAGACAATATTAATCCCGCGAATGTATCAGTGCGCCATTAAACAGTCAGATATATTCTCATAAGATCGCGTTTTACGTGCGGACGATTATACATCGTAAATAATACATCTGCAGCCGGTAGGTGCAGTATTTTGAAGTATTTCGCTCGATATCCTACGCCGGACACCCAGAACGATCTCATGCAAAACGCACGTATACTCAAGTACACGTGGCGTATAGTTACATAGCCCGGAATAGAGTATGCACATTGGTAGAGGCAATTTCGAGAACTGTTATTCATAAAACGATAACGACCTGCATGGCAATCTCGACCGCGGTGTTCAAGATAGGACTCCATTGCGAAGATAAAGCCGTAGAGAACAGCAAAGCAGGTCCGGCGGTCTGGCGCAATATAAGCCACGTCGAAACAGTTCGACCAATTCGGCGAAACTCATTCTGGAACCCTCATCGAATTAGTTGCTCTTTCATGTTTTACGTATTTGCCTATTACTGTCGTAAATGTCAACGTAAATGCCATAAGTATTTGTCTGCCAGCGATTGTGTCAGTTGACGTGCTTGTTTAAGCATAATGTTCGATTCTTTCGATAACGAATCAATCGTTAGATAATAATTGTTAGCGACCGATGAACATTGCTTGTTTACGAGCTTCAATTACCTAATTTGATGCGTGCATTTAACATTTCGTGTGCTGAAGCATTTATTGGCATGTCATGGGCGTTTATGTTTCATTTAAGTTTTACTGCCACGTTTATTGCTACGCTAGGCAATGGAAATTACAATAATGTTGATCGTTGATGCGCGAAACAAATCGATAAACAATAAAAAGACAAAATAAAAATATCTGCAATATTTGTGCTTCATGTATGCATATATTATCATAGAGCATTACAATTGGAGCATATGTAATTACAGAAAAAATATTTTCAATTTCGCAGAATTTAATTTTTAATTTTATTCGCGCAATTAAGTATATTTATATATACAATTGGGTGTTCTCGCGGCAATTAGTATAGAATTAATAAATAGAATAGAACATATTTATTCTCTTCAGCTTATTTATTAGTAGCCAAAAGGGGGTACAAAATCAATATTAAAATCTCTTCTCTAGTTCCAAATATATCTCATGTTAAAAATTAACGAATTATGGAAGAGAAATCGTCAATCGAAATTTTGTTAAGGCAATATCGACATTATATTCGGTTTGATTAAAGAATTCATTTATATTTCATGCGTTTAATCCTAAATGCGCCATGAAAATCATACCTTCGGGATTAAACGACACATTTTCCTTCGAGGTGCGACTAGTTCTCCTCTAGAAAATCAATCACTGCGCGTAATACCAGCGATCTTAAACATGGCATGCGGATACGCCGATGTACGATCCGTTCTCCGTACACGGTTTATCACACTGTGTGTATTATATACCTTCGCAGCACTCAAACATGCCGCATCCGCCGCGCCGAGATTAGATACGCGACCGCATATTCCATGCGGGATTATCGCGTTGCATCCGACGATCGATCGATCCTCGGCGTCGCCGTTTGCTTTGCACCACTCGACGCTTCTCGGGAGAGACGGGCAGGAGAAACTGGTGCCGGCGAACAAGAAAGGAAGGACCCTAGTCGTTGTAGAACTGAAACGAAACCGACATGACCGAGAGTGGCGCGCAAAAACAAAGAATGATAGGAACAGAACGTTATGCGAAGGGGAAAAGGTACAAGGAGCCATTATAGATTTGCCATTAGAGAATGTCCGCTGGATGACTTTATTTAAAAGTAACGGGGAAAAAAAGCGCCTTCCCGCCTTCCTTCAACACCTTTTTCTGCTCTCGTGCCTCGCCTCTCACACCGTATTATCGGTTAGACACATCCGCACTGTGAGAGAACGTGAAGCGGGTTAAAGAATATACTTTCTTGCGAGTGACGTGTTCGGAACGCTATCGTGATTAATGTTGCGTACGAGTGATAAGCCAACGCCGTGTCAATATTGAACTTATCGGACGCTGCTCCATCGGATATCTGTGTGACAATAGTGTACAGGGCGGAAGAAGTTTAACAACCTGAGGGATAAGACTATTAGAAAAACTATTGAAGAATTATTACTCACAATGATGAAAACGACGAATTAATTACATAAATGTTCCTGGGAAATTTCGACATTGTTATATGACACATACTTTAACTGTATAATATCTGTGTTTATTAAATATTTAATATCATGATCATTAGAAGCTAATTTTGAATTATGATGAATATAATACATTAATATTTATCTCAAATGTCGCCGATTTTAATGCGGTTTGAGTTTCCAATTTCATGTATTATATATGAACGTACTTTGTCCTCTGTAATATTGTATAATTGAACTTAAGTATATTATTAATTCACACTTGCATAATAGAAGAGCCTATTAATTGGATATTATAATAGCGCAATTCCTAACAATGATCATTAATGTCCATAGAAAGTTATCGAAACAATGCAAAATGTAATCTAGAATAATAATGAATAGAAACACGGTATTGAATAATATACACTGTTAAATCTAATAGTGTTAAATTTAACTTACAGTGTCAAATTTAATTGTTTTAGCGTAAAATAATGTAGTAAATATATATTTTGAGTAGGAGTGGCGATTCAAGTTAGAAATTAAATTTGACATTACAGATTTAATAGTGTATTGAGTCATTTTATACATACGTATTTAGATTTGATCTATGTGTGTGATTGATTAATTCTTCTGGTTCATTATTTCACTGTACGTTATATGATGAGATATAAGAGAACAAGATCAACCCTCGAAAAAGTTCGTTTCTCTACCAACGCACGTTTTAATAGAAATAACGAACGTATGCTATCGTGCGGGTGCTTAGTGATCGAAAAACTCGCACGTGTCATAAGGAACCACCGATCGAGTTCTTCATTTATCCTGTCTACCAATTGCTGACGCATCACATAGAGACACGAGATACTCGAGGGGCAAGAAAACCGTCTCGACTATGTGCTCATGGCTTCGTTTCGCCATATCCTGACGAAGAAGTGTCGAGGAAGGAAAACGAGGATTTCGTAGGACAGGAGGGGACGACGAGCAGAAAACGGAGTCTAGACCGATTAGCGTTTGGCCGCCGGAACTTTGAGACGGGCTTGGAAAACCGACGGAAGTGGCTGGACTTCTTCTACGGTCGGAGGATAAGAGGATGGGTGAAAAGACAAATAGAATTCGGAAGGAGTTTTTGCCGGTCGGCAAGATTTAATAGTCGGTGGACTTCTAGATGGGCATGAGGGGACGAGGAGAAAACGGCGAATGCGAAATTTCCGTGGACAGACATGAGAAATTAGGGACACGCTTCCTGCGTTTCCTCTCGTTTCGAGGGGTGTTCTTTAATGATCACTCGCCACAAAAAACACCTCTTGGTTATTAGCAATAAAAACGAGCAGAGAACAATCTCATTCGAGCTAATAAACATGATGAAATAGAGATAATAAATTATATAGGAAATCGTGAAGATGTAGAATGGAAATTGTAGACGAACGATGTTAACGAATTGTATGAATGATAACACGGTTTGAAATGGAAGAAATTTATTGTCGAAGAACACGAAGAAACGTTAATATAACAACTCATTACAACATTAGATTGCAGTAATTACAGCTTCAGAAGTTGTATTATCGCAGCTACGATTAATTACCAACAAGGTATTTCTCTGTTTCTCAGACCTTTATATTAATGCTTGTACAAACACAAAATGACTTGTTTGGTAATTAATATATAGAAACTGGACTATAAATTTCTTACAATTTAAAACGTCCTAACTAAACGAACTTGCTGCTTGGCAAACGATTAATGACAGTTATTTAAAATCCAGTAATACAAGTAATTAGTTCTTTGATTTTGCATTTTGTCGATTTACAGTTACAGTACGCATAAAAATATAGTGAGACGCTTTATTCATCAAAATGTTTTCTTTAGATTATTTTAAGCAGAAAAGCAAACGAAAAGCGAGTTTAATACGTTTTATTAAATAAACTCTCCTGGAAGGAATAAACGAACCCTTTTAGCTTACTTAAATATTACTGACGAGGAAAGTGTTAAGCGAAACAGAATACATTTCTGACGCTTTTAGTTTCTATCTTTAACTCGTTAACGTTATTTATTTCCTTGAAAGAGCAAATGCAATTTCGAGAGCTGCAGAAAAATAAATTCTACGGAAAAACTTATTTCGATAAGAATTAAATAATAAGGAGTAATAATTTCTTGCAATTGTATTATAGTATAAATTTGGTAAAACATTTGAAAAGTTTCCTATTAATTTTATAAAAAATTATTCTTTATTATAATTTGTAATTCTTTCGTTGTCGATGATAATTGTTAAAATTATATTTGATGCTGTCATTTTCAAATTGACAACGTGTCAACTTCAATATTAATCACATTCTGGATCTTATGGTTTCGCAAAGTTTTGTGGGATTTTAGAAGAAAAAAAATCGATATTGATTTCCGCCAATCACTGAAGTGTCGATACAGTAGAGAGAAATACTACTTCTACGGTAATCCTTTCTCATCTCTTCCGGTCCTGAGGGACACGAGTGGATGCCACGAGGAATGAAAGAAGATCCTTCCCCGATTAATACACAGCACCGTCTCCATGTCGCCAAGGACCGTGTACTGCACCGCACTCTTGGACCTCCTCTTAAGCACGTCGGGAGGTAAAAGGAAGGGGTGGTTTGAAGCAGAAAGGTGGGGTAGCTTCCAATTCGTATCTAGTGTGATTTCCCCGGGGTAAAGTCGACCGATCAACCGATCGAGTGGGTGGTTGAAAACCGCACTGGGAAACCTAATATATCCGAGGGTCCTCCCTTCTCACTCTCTTACTGTGATCTGTAAAAGCTTTAAGAGGGCATACGAGCGTTTCCTCACGCACGGTTCTTCAAACGTCTACATCGCATGTGTAGCACAATATCTGTAAGCGTCTCAGGACGAATATGTAGTGTACAAAAGAAGTAGCTTGACACAAAAAAACATTACAGCTTGACAAATAGACATAATTATCAATTTTCATAGGAGATTTTTTACGGATTATTTATTCCTTGACTGCATCAATTTTTTACAATCTATTACTTTATTTTACCGCACGCGGTAACTTGTTAATCTCCAAGTATCTAATAAATTTTGCTGGAATATCATTGTTGTCGATGATTATTTTTTAATGTTGTCGACACGGTATCACAATTCCGGTCACTGTTATAAATAAGCAAACATCGATTTTCGATCGATCGCACGATGCGCCGCGACATTCTTTTTCAATGGATATTCGTGCGCGCATCTTAAAAGAAAGATCTTAAAAATCCATTTTGCACGGGCCATTAGGCACACATGTTAGCCAAACATCTCCTGTTCCAAAGCAAACTACGTCTTGGAGGTTTTTCACGAAAAGTCGTCGAATTTCTCTAGTTCGTAGGGCACAGATCCGCTTACTGAAGAAAGTCGCGAGAGATAAAACGCGGAAATATTGAGAAAAGTGAAGCTTTATATATACGCCGTTCACGATAATGTCACCGTTTTGTTATCGAGTAGTGGCGAAAGGATCCAAGTCTTTATGAACTTGTTGAAAACAAAGAATGCTATAGAATAGGCAGAAGCGTTTCAAATATTTGCTTAGGAAGTGTCAAGAATTAGCGATGACACGTTGGACTTGCGTGAAATATCGATTTTCGCTTGGATAAGTATCGGTATGTTTGCCGAAGGTCAAATATTTGTTTTTCTTAAAATAAATATTAGAAAGTAGAGTGTAACTTTCGCTACCGAGACAGATATAT
>NW_017305895.1:316043-324777 GCF_001594115.1 Trachymyrmex septentrionalis
TATATATATATATATAATAATGCAATTTCAGGCTCTATAAAATATTGTAATGAAATATAATTAAAAATTGTGAGAAATATAATTTTGTTTACATGAAGTTGGTTACATGAAGTTTTGATTAGAATCTCATGTATAATATTCATGGAAAAAGCAATCCTAGCCGTAAACAGGCACAGCTAGAATAAACGAGCTCTCCTCCCTCTTTCTTTTATATAGCTACCAGCACCATAGTCACTTCCCTCCGCGTGCTATAACGATCCGCCTTGCAGGAATATCTCTATCCACCTGTCTACATCCATATCCTACAGACAAAATTGTCTTCCGAAGTGGCTTACAAATATATTTCAATAGAAACGTAATATTCCGGAGTCAGTTGTATTGGCTCTTTCTGAATCGTTTCTGGTTTGCTCGGCCCCTTTTTCTTCTCAAAGGGATTTGCTACTACTCTCATGGACGTGTACGTATCATACATTCGTCATGTCTAAGCGGCAAAGTAATATTGTCCCTATTTCTACGCGAAATCTCGTAAAGCCGATGATACAAAGTATCGCAGACAACGCGAGCACCTATGTCGTGTTAAAAAATGTGCGCGTTTCTTTCTTGAACGGAAAATACTTGCCGAACAAACGCTAGTCTTCGATACAATCGTGCTGCACGATATTTCGATTTCAATGGAAATTGGGTGCACTTTTACCTACAGACTTCATAGGGTCTGGAAAGAACGGGTCTGTTCCGAACGGTAAATAAGTGCAATCTTACTTTAAAGAAAATATGCGTTTTCAAGTAGAAATTTTCTGATTCATAAATTTTTATTAATTCTTCAATGCATATTTTAACTTAAATATGACAATCTTTACATTACCATAATTTTATAAATAAAAATCGATGTCAGATTAAGGAGACATATCATAAAAATATAATTAATTGTTTTGAATTAATTAATGCTATATTATCTCTATCAATAAAATAAACTATTAATTCATATTTGACTCTACATTCTGGTATTCACAATTTACCTGGTATTAGACCTGGTGTAAATTTAATACTCACGCATGCAAATTATATTAAGTATATTTTATACTTACAATTAATTGCTATATTACATATAAAGAAAAGAACATAATATTATATATGCTATATGAAAATAATATTATATATGATATATACATTATATCTACGTGATTATTTTCAACTTAAATTTATCGTAAGGTTAAATATCAATTTAGTCATTCGTAACATATAATGTTCATTGTTTGACGAATTGTTTGCAAGGATAACATTGTATACTCTATCCATATAGGATTATTATGTTTGTCCGTTGAATTTCTTTGCAGGATGTAGCATATGCTTCATACCTTATTTTCTCGTTTTACACCGCGAGGTATCCGAAGAGCAGACATTTCGAAGGGTCGCGACAGTCCCGAACTTTTGTCAATATTGATCCCCCTCCCTTTAAACGCTAGGGACGTACGCGTTCGGCTAACGTATGTCTACGATTTTTAGAAGCTTTAATGCGTTGCGCAAATAAACGACCGTTTGTCAACTACATATACTTTGGCATCGTTCTCGATGTGTCCCATATGACTAAACGTATTTTAAATCATGTTATACTTGCGAGTTACAAGTGCTCAATTTACAAGTACAACATTTGAAGTATAATCACGTTGAGCATTCGAACGCGTTGACAGATCCAGTCATACGCTTATTTTAGAAGATAAAACAAAGTTAGTTAGTCTCTGTTGCAATATATCGCAGCTGCACGTTCATGAGCATAATATTGTTAGTTATCGATCATCGCGATTAAATTAAGTCATCGTACATTGCGAATAAATTAAGTTTCCGTAAAGTATAAGAGGGGAGAGGCGTAAATTGATTTTTCGCCGTCTCGTTCGTTGACGTTGCTTTCAACCTTTTGCACGATCTGCGAGTCATTGGAGAGCGCATATGTACGACGAGACGCAAGAAAAAGATTTCAACCTGCTGGCTCCCATTTATCGACGCGCTACTTTGCTTCAATTAATATGCGCTAACAACATTAATTAATGCGGCACAGCCGCGACGGGCAAGGCCGACGAGAACGTGAGTTGGAGGGACAAGGAATTCTCTTCTCTTTTGCGTCTGTCTATCCATCAAGAGCGGTCGCGTTGCTTGTGTCGCATTCAAACCGGGTTGGCGCCACCCCCTCCCCCTCCCCCTCCCCCCTCCTCCCCCTGCCACCTTAACTTCGACATCAGAGGCTTTTGGGGGCGATATTATCTGTAGGAAAGTGCTCGAGAATATTATACGTGCGTAGTGTACACACCCTATCGAGGCCAGCTACTTTAACCGTACTCGACGTTGGATGATTGAGAGGAGAGGAGTGAGACGGGATGAAGAGGGTAGGTGGAAGCATCCATCGTAGACGGTAGCGACTACTGCTAATCGAATTATCGATCCCTGTCCGCGTTCTCGAAGCGAATATTAGATTTTCCGCGAATTTTAATGTACAATGAGGGCCAGTAGCAGACTTCTTTTCCTCTTTCGCTGGAGGATGTCGACGTATTAATAGATGACAAGGTATGTCGTACTGCAATAAATTCGTAGTGTGGGAATATTGATACGATACTCACTTAGCCTAGGCTCTCTTCTTACACTTTTATACCTTCGAAATTAATGAACAACGTTATTTGCATATATACATAAAAGCACATCACATTATTCATAATAATTTATAGTAACAGCGAAGAATATATTCTAAAATGTTTATCGTAAATTACAATATTTATTTATGGAGTCCCATTCTAAATTTATTCGATTCTAAACTCTCAAGTTCGCTTTATTGTAGCCACTACGGCCTTACTTCCGGTCGTAATTTCTTTTTCTATCGTATCCCTCAGCAGACGTTTATTACAAGCGAGTGATTTCATTTCGTCTGCATATCTGGGATCTAATTTTAAAAGCTTCATAGTGGCACCACCACATCGGAGCGTTTCTCTCTCCCGCGACAGAATCCCGGCCGTATTCTATTTTCAGGTGTCCGCAGGTAGAGATGAATCGCAGGAACGCACTAGAGAAGCACTTACACGATAGAAACGTGTACATGGGACACCGCGTAAGCGTGTTCGAGGCACGTTTCTTCGCATAAGAACCGCGTGTGGTCGGGCGGCAGGAAGAAGGAGCGGAGGGGTTGAGAGAAGGAAAGCACAAGAACCTCGGGAAATGTCAGAGAAAAATTCCAATATGCCTCGAAATTCTGGCGGCCGTGCATGGAATGCATCTGAGCCCCTTGATTGTGCTTCGGTAGCATATTTTTCTCGTACTTCCGATATTGCACCAGCGAGTTTCTTCGTTTTATAACTGCGAACGCCATTTGAATCTCCGCTTTCTTTGGTCTGCACGAGGTGCACCATGTGCGCCCACAAAGGACACTTTTTCTCCGTTTTGTATTTGTGTATATCAGGAATATAGTTTCTACTATTTCCCGTTTATTACGATTGAACGCAAGACATTCACTTATTTTATTTGCATACTACACTTGTATCGTGTCTCGCGAACCCGCCTACCTGCGAAACGTCTAATGATATCATAGCTGGTCACTTATATAAGTCGTAGCGTAGGAGTTAAAAAGTTAGATCATTATCATAAACATCTTTCTGTTAAATAACATTTTAATATATAAAGAAATAAAAACAATTTATATATAGCTATAAATTATTTTAATTTATACAAGACTACAAGATTCAATCTTCAATTTTTCTCCATATATTGTATTTTTACACAGATTTTTAATTATGATATATTCTTTGTTACAGGTGATGCCTCTTCCCCGTACCAGCTTCTTGGCCATTTCGTCGATACGTTCGAACGAATCTTTGATGTTAATAATGCCTGTATAGAAACAATCATTTCAATTTCACTGATTACTCTTTATCCGCGAGCTGAAGATATATTGGCATACTTGTCTCGTCTAGCGCATAATTCCATCGTGTATTTATCGGCCAACCAGTTGTTGGTGAAAGCACATCGGACTGAAATCGATCTGACGCGTAATACCACCAGCGCTATTCGAAGCGGTAAATGGTTGTCGACATACCGCGAGGTATTGGTAGAAAATCGTTCCCCGGCACGAGTCACGTACCCGTTCGGGTACGGTAGAGCCTTGGCCGAAGACCAGCATCAAGATAAAGTCAGTGGGAGCTGTACCCAAGGATGCGCAGGAACGGGTGGTGCCGTTAGTGGTGGATAACAACTCGTTGGAGGGGCCAGCGAGTGACGAGGAAGGGGGCCACGGAAACGGCCCCCGAAAGGGCCCGCTGGATGGTCTAATCTACGAGCAACCATCAAGACCTAACCGGCAAGAGGGCGAATACATCCGACCAACCGAGACGCAGGAGCTTAGTACCGTCTTTGGTTCAGATCTGGCCGCAGTGGACACCGGACTGGGACCCACCAATGAACGCATAGAGCTTAATGAAAGGACCGGAAGCAAGATCAAGCAGTCACAAAGCCCCATAGTGTCGGCAATCGACGATCACGTCTCGATCTTGATACATTGCAAACATCATCCGGAGGGATTCAACGGCGCAGCCTTGGAGCTACAATCGACCGGCGACAATTCCGACGCGCGCTCAAAGCGTTCGAGGAAGACGTTGGACGAGGACGATAACGATAACGACGACGAGCAACCGGCGAGAAGAATCTGCGCGGCACATCGGCACAGAGTGTCCTGCCACGTAGCGCGAGCCCACACGGAGCCACCCTGTCGAAGAGACGTAAATCGAAGTCGACCCTGTCGTGTTCATGATCGCCGGCGGGACTGCCCCAGAGGAAAGTCGACGGAAAGACCAGAACATCGACATCTGAGGTTCCACGATCCGAACGCCATCGTACGATTAGAACAAGACCCAATACTTCGTCCAGTTCGCATTCTCGGCTGTCCTTCCGCGGAGGGCCAAGAGATAACTTCCTATCTGGAACCGGCCGGACCCAGTTACGTTTACACGGGTGTCGGCGTTGGTGGTCAGTTCGCCGGCGGTGAACCGCACTGCTTCGATCTGCACAATCCAGACAATATTCTGCCCAAGAGCCGCGTCGGCAGTATTGCCAGGCTCCTCGACGGTCCGAATCGCGCCGTGAAGGATATCAATCGCAAGGTCTTGGCGATGGCGCGTGCCATGACACCCGCCTGGTCGCTGCGCCTGCTTGGCGTCAGCTGCGGTTCCGTGCTTTGCGCCTGGGGACTTTTGTTGATATTATCCGTGCTTGGTGGCGGTGCTTCGCATGGCACCGGGATCGGTAACTTCGGCCTCGGTAGTATGACGGGTACGATGGACGATTTGAATGGCGTTAGATGTCCTTGGGCGTGCACGTGCGGCGGACAGGAGGTGGATTGTTCTCATCGTGAACTCACGCAGATTCCTGGTGACCTGGCGAGCCTGCTCATCGCGGAAAAACTGTAAGTAGCTAAATGCTAATTTTGCTTTTGAATTGGCAATATAATTAAACAGTATAATATAATTGCATAATATACATTACTGAAATATGTAACGTATAATTGTTATTATCATAACTGCTATCACGATTGTATTACTATAATGGGTTTATTTAAACATGTATCGCGTGAATGGGAAAAAATAACACTTTGAGACACTATTTCGTGAAGGGAAGCAGTATCTAAACTGTATCTTAGTTACAATTACGACATTATACAGTTGGAGCGCCAGTGCTGTAATCGCGTAGCAAAGTTAACTCTGAAGGTCTGACTTGCGTAACTACAGTTATTTAGTTCCGGGAGAACTCGTTAACGATTTCAACCACCAGCAGAATTAGCGCTTCGTTGAAAAATTTCAAGTGAGAGGAGTATAGCTTCTTATTTAACTTTTCAAGGATTAGTTCGACGCACGAAATGGGTGGGAATTAGTCGCGTGAATGACAAAATATTTCTTTCCGATCGTAAAAAGCATATTCATACGTGACAGGGCGCACGTGTCGCACGTAATTGACGCTTTTCAACATTCATGTTTTCCGTACTCCATATACAACATGACGCGAACCGTTGCAGCGGTAACAAATATTTTCGATTTATCAATAAATCAACGAGAAATCTAGATTCGTGTTTACTCGAGAGAGTCTGCTTCGAAGTATCGCCGATCAAACAATTCACGCGGCGATGAAAATCGGTTTGCCCATGTAGATTCGCTTCAGCATTCACTTTGTTATTCGTGGACCCATTCCTTCAGGAAACAATTCATATTGCCTTTTTTTTTGTAAAACTACCGTCGCATAACGAACGCCGGTGCTGCCGTGATATGATAAGTTCATAAGTTCACTCGCGTATTTATATGCGTACTTAAGTGAGCCAGAAAGGCGAACGCCGCGAAAAATTTCACGGCGGAGCCGTCTCGAATGTTGCAATATTTACATATTTTTATCGAATCGAGATGCCGAAGTAACGACCGTTTAACAACTGCGCGTTCTTGCCGCCAACGGGGCAGAAGGTAACGCAATAAAAACGGAGACAGCGCAATAATATACATTACAGCCAGCAATAGAAGGAGGCATAAAGAATGTCTTACGTTTTCTCAGAGAATTCTCAGAGATATTGCGGTGCTCGTTTTTATCAATAATACTGTCTCGAATATTACAGTATCGCACATATCCGCATATTGCGCGCAATAATGTGTCGGTGTATTGATTCGATGAGAAATATCACGATTTTTCGGATAAGCGATATTGTCAAGAGTTGCCGAATGAACGTACTTTGTTTTTGCTTTACGCAATCTGCACAATTCAAATAAAAGCTCCGACATTTATTGAAATTACGTATTAACTCTTTATAGAATCTTTATTTACCGATGCAATATTGCACAATTTGCGAGAAACCCTATTTATTTTTTTTTTTTTAGTATTGTATATTTTTGTTGAAATATTACAATATCACGATTAATATTAAATAATAATATAATAAAACCTGAGTAAATATTTAATAAGTGTATGAATTTTTTTGTGCGCATCCGCGCGTTTGTAGCATATATCTATGTATACGCGATTTAAAATCGATTGCGTTTAGTCAAGAAATTACGCCTGACTTTATCCCTTTAGCAATTTCTTTTAAATGATCAATTTCTGAATCATATTTTAATAAATCTGTACCTATATTTAGCGTAGACATATTAATACCTTCGATTTGCATACGATTAATATGCCATGAGCGAACGACGGAGATACCAGAAATAATTAAATCCTCGAAATATATCGACGGTAACTTGTTGTGGGATACGGTGTCGTACGATGGTCCCCATTATGAAAATACCATCAACTCGAAACACGAAGTGCTGTCGGGCCGACGACGTCTTTTTACGCGGGATTATGGGCGCCTAATGTTGGCGCGGGCCACACGAAATTCATTATGTCTTGTAAGCACGAACTGCTCGTATCTCAAAGAATATACGCGCGCGTGTCTCGCCTACAAATTGAATTTACAACTTCAAATCGAGCGTCGTTGTACTGCGCATCGCGTTAAACTGTGCGTACGATATTGACGTTAAATATTAGCGCGTTTTTATTCGCCGGACGGTACTCGTGGATATACAGCGGTACTTTGCCGCATAGGCACACGTGCGTGCTTCAAAATCTGCTGAAACCGCCGGGTCGATACCGATATAATTTGCACGATATATACATTTGGCGCAGATGCGTCGCGCAGATATGCCGCGTTTTATATTTCTCGCGTGTAATTTTTATAAACCTGCAGCATCCAAATATCGAGAGGCACGGATAAACACCATATATAATATAATATTATTTCAATTAATATATAAAAACGTACAAAACGTGTTGGAAAAAGTTATGTAAAATTACTTCACTCCCCTCTCTCTCTCTCTCTCTCTCTCTCTCTCTCTCTCCCTCTCTCCCTCTCTCCCTCTCTCTTCATATTTAAATCTATCGAGAATGCATGATATCGCTACTTACGATCGATACTAGCAAACGTTTGAAATGAGATTAATGACTACAGTCAATACGCTTGCATGAAAGTGACGTGATTGATAATGTATAAAGTAAAGCTACGGATACATGTCGAGCGAAAAGATTGGAGAGACGGTGAATAGAAATAACTCAACGAAATGAAGGCGGAAATATAATGCTGTTTATGTTTAAATTTTTTAAATTAATATTTAACAACTTTATTATTAAAACCAGATTAACAAATTTTATTAAATGTCATGTATCAGCCGAGAAATTGGCATAATAGGTGTCATTTTGTCTAAAAAGATTTTTATGTTGCGCGTTTATCGAAATGAAAAAAATGGGCGTTTAATATTTTTCACATTTAATATATTTCAATTTGTGTCAGCTGTGTTGAAGCTGTAATAAACGTCCGTATAAAATCGTTTACTGTAGGAGACGTTTCGTCCCAGACGATATAGATAGTTCACTTTGATCACTGTCTAACTGAGAATCACTGTTTATACCTGTTCACCCGCAGTGAGTCGATCTTGGGATAATTAGGGATCCAAGCAACTAGATTTCCCTCTTCATAGTTAACCCTATCTAAATCCGTAGCCTGCGGATGGTTAAACGTTCTCGTGTTATACATGAGTATACATTGATTGGTGTCACTACCATACCTCGCTATCAGTAGTTTGAATGAATCTCCAGGGACGGTTCTGAACTTTGATGTATACAATCTACGGTTGCAGAAGATTCTGATAGCGCATATATATATGCATCGATGTTATATCTAAATATATATATA
>NW_017305895.1:324877-327653 GCF_001594115.1 Trachymyrmex septentrionalis
CAAATTCGCAATTATCCTACAGCACGTTAACAGGACTTTCTATAATAACCTATCATGAAATATGTTATTATAGATAATGTTTGCTGATAATATCAAGCAAAATTTATTATTAATGAAATCAGTAATAGGCGTATATTATGTTGATAACAAAGAGCTTTTTAATAAATTTTTAAAAGTCCAAAAAAAGATATATATTTCATTCTTTCTGCATGTATAATATAATATTTTCCAACTCATATGTTTGCCATATACATACATTTATTTATCTTCTATTGTATTTTATTTATAAAGGAAGGATTTTTTGAAAAAAATTTTAATTTTAAGGAAATATTGCTAAATAATTAAACATCACAAAATTTGCACTTACTGATTCCATTCTGATTTCATTTTCACCGTGAAAGATAAACATAAAATTTCTCTCATTGCTAGTTTTACGTTCAATTTTTCAATGAAATAACGTACAGACGGTAAACGCAACATATTTTTTCTTGTACCAAAAATAGTATTAAAAAATTCACAAATAAATAGGGGATGGAAGTCGACGTCACACTTTGCTTCCGGCAACGTTCTACTTCCACGAGTGAAGAACGCCGTTGTATAATAGTCGTACGTCTACTGGTACCGCCCGCACTTATGATTTTTCGATTAAGCTACGTAAACAGTATATACGGCAAGCTAAACATCTGCCGACGCTGAGTGTTTGGGCAAGGCTCCGATACGATGTTCCACCAACTAACATTCAATGAACTAACGTTCATTTTACAAACGTCCTACATTTAGTTACATTCTGGTGTGCATTCACGATTTGCAGCTACAATACATTGCAGTAAATATTGGAGTCGACACGTGAGAGTTGTTTTGTTAATCCACCTTCGCTTCTAATATTTATATTTTTCAAACGTTTTGGAGTTAGTTTTTTTTTTACCGGTATCTTTATGTTCGCTCGCCGAACATATTTCCATTAGTAGGGTGCTTCATTGTTTACGCAATTGTGGAAAATATTTTTTATCGAGCACACACACATACACACACCTCTCAATTACGATTTTATAGTAGAGCTGCTAATTACTCGTTCAAATACGGTCATATATCCATTTTTTACAAATTGATTAAAAAACCTGTAACAATTTGTGATATCGTAATATTGTATATATTATATCGTAATGTTTGTAATTACTCGTTATTGAAGTTGTAGATTTACAAAAATATAAAAATATAAAAAGATTATTAATATAAGAACTGGATGTGGAAAAATAATGTCTGAATTTCATTTTTTTGCCATGTTTTAATTTATCAACAAAATGTTTGAAAGATTAATCGTTTAGAGTATATCGTTGAAAAACTCGTGCAGCATTCCATTATATCTAGAAAAAAAAATCCGATAGTGTAGCAATTATTTTAGTAAAATCATTTTTTTACGGAGCTCAACAAAATAAAAAAAATCTTCTCAATTTTCGTGATATTCTTCAATCGAAAAGTTAAAATCATAATTCTGCCCTGCTTTTTTCTCTGTGATTTCAAACGTAAAGAAACGAGGGAAATTCGCGAAATGAAGGTGGTACGCCCTCCAACTTAATTAGAAAATTCCAAGCATGCATCCTTTTTTCAGTCTGGTCGCGTATTGCCAGCAGATGTTGAAGTCGGTGACCTTCGTGACGATCAATGGTTTTAATTAGATTTTTTACGCGCAATCCCATGTTTCGCGACGTGTGAAATCGAGTAAGATATGTAGTCAGTTCCCTTCAGATTCCTCGAGTGCAATGCAGCGATCCGCATAGTTGCTCGAATGGCGTGAAACTACCGTACTCGCTTTACGCGCTACACGGAATGGGAAATGTGGGAAAGTGATATACAGGTTCAATGTACCGCGATTCAATAATAATATTCTATTTCTCTCGGTGGTTAAATTAAAGGTAAGGAAGTCAGTTCACTATGTTTCTGTTTATCTTGCAACTCTCCTGTTTATGATTCATTTAACATAAAATTGTATTCTAAAATTTTTACGCAAAAGTAGCGGGACTGTTAGATATCAAAGAAACAATGGCAATCCAATTTCTTGAGTTAAACAACATTTAAACAACATTTTTGTTATATTTAATTTCCATGTATGTCAAAATGTAAATCAATCCATTTCAGTGATTAATTTCAAAGTAAATACAATGTCCATGCTAATGTATGCATTTAGTAAATAATTAATTAAATTTGAGTCAAATTTAACATAGTTGTTTAAGTTAAATTGTTTAACTTTATTGTTATAATTAAATTAACAGTATATTGAATAGGAATAGTGGCGACTTATAGAAATGATTAAGAATAATTCATAATTTCGTGATTATAAATTTAACAGTAGTATAATATTATATGAATGTTTATATTTTATGCAAATTAGAAATTAAAGCTCATATAAACACAAAACTAAAATTGAACAATCTAATCTATGTATCTAAAAATATATTTCTCTCATCTATCTGTTTCAAATATAAAAATTTTCGCAATATAATCAATTTAACGAAAAATTTACACCAATTCAATTTTGGAACTTTCAACGGATGCGAAATAACATTCTCGAGACGGTCGCGGAAATATATATACAGTAGAATCGTCGGATACGTAACCCTGTACTTTACAATATCGCTCTGCTAGGGGGAGTTACGACGATGAGATCACGTCGCGCAGGGTTACACAAATATTTTCGTTTTGACGTTCGCGCATTGGTCTTCTCATCACATGAAGAACAGAGACGCACACACACACACACACACACACACACACACAC
>NW_017305895.1:327814-339228 GCF_001594115.1 Trachymyrmex septentrionalis
GAGAGATCGCCCTCAAAATCATTTATAACCAGCCAGCAATTTTGAAACGGAGCGACAAGGTACCGTGTACAGAAAACGCACTTGGTGGTTTCCATCACGTAGTTATTTGGGTTACCTCACCGACATCGCGCATAATACCAGTAGATATGTCGTAGTATATAGTAACAGCATGTAGTGAGGATAGTAGGGGTTGCGGCGTTTTGCTGCCGCAGTCCGGGGGAGGGATGGGCAGCGCGGTGCGGGGATTGCAGCGAATATTTTACAGCACCTTCGGGCGAATCCCTCACGTACCTTAATTTAGACTCATACGCGAAAAAGTAGAGTTGGCCGACTCGGGCGTGCATCCTTAGACCCGCGAAATATAAAATGCAATAACGTTCCGCCAAGTTCGCCGGGACGAGCGGGCCAACTTTGCGCGGCGCGGTGTTAAAAATACGCTATATACCGAGATTCCGGCTGAATATTTATGTAAATGTGGGCGGAAGACCTTCTATTCAAGGCGTGAAATTTTTCTTAATTCTGTGGAAGGCGCGCTCGTTGATACGGTTGATTTATTTCGAGTAATTCCACTTTAGCATGAAACAATATCAAACCTACATTTAAACAAATCATGTATTATTTTAATATTCGCAATAATACTTTACAAAGTACGTAGTTTATATTAATCAGATAGTGATTTATGTATATTAAATATTACATATTGCAAATCACACATAATCTGTATAAATTTTTCTACAAAAACTAATGTATCTTTAACTAGTTATCTTTAACTAATTTTCTTTTTTTTTAAAAGTTAAAATATCGCAATTAACAATTAATAATTATTGCAAATTTTAAATGAATTATGCACTGCGTTTAAGCAAATAATGATCTCACGAAATATTGTACGTTCCTTTTACGACGTTAACTACCTTTCAACTTTGTCGAGACTTTCAAAGACCTGGAAACTCAGAAGGATTTTCGAAACTTTGACAACTTGTGAAAACTTCTAAACTATCGAGACATTTCAAGACCTTGAAATTTTCGAAAAATGCTTTTAACCTTATATTTCGCCCCGAATCCATCCGGATACGATCGGTATTCTGTCGTTTCAATTAATTCACTGGCGACAGACGGCTTTCCAAAATACACCAAGTTGACGAAGATCCGTTAGTGAACTCCTGCCTAGCTGTCAGAGTCCATCAACATTATAATTAATTTAACCATCGATAATTAACTCAATGATAAACGAGGTGCTAGTGAAATGATTTGTATGATTATTTATAATGACACACCAACCTGTCGTGCGTAACGCGCTGACTGGTGTACGCATCGGCTCCCAACAATTAATCATCACTCCAACAACAATTACGGCCGATTACAGTGTGGATCGATCGAGATATATTGTAATTAGTATACCGGCGGCGCCTTGCTGCGGGGTACAGTATCTGCGAAAAGTATATGTCGATTCCCGTGGTGAATATATGATAAGTTTGAATTGGAAACCGCGAGTTTGTAAATTACTATGTTGTGTTGCATTCTCTTTAATTTTAATGGCAAAAGTTAGTTTAATAATTCAGATATATAGGTATTAAATTGGCAAACATTCCATCTTCTTAATTAATACGTTATTTTTTGTAATGATTTTTATGAAATTTATAATTTATATTTATCTAAGAAAAAATTATGTTCATGTAAGTTATGTATGAACACATATTATTCTCGTGTTGCATAATGTATGAGAGAATCGATATGGCGTATTCATACGTGACTTCTTCTCACATTCTGAGTACGCTCTTTTTCATTATTGTCTGCATTGAACGTATAGGGGGTGCACTTTCCATCGAAATCCGCGAAACTTCCATTAGACGTTGTGCAGCTTCTATCGGAATTCAGGAAGGGTGTCGATATGTCTGGGCGTAACGATTTTCTACCTGGTTCTGCTCGATCCATTCTGACAGCGGAATTAATGGTTTTCCCGGACGTGAAAGTGCGCAGGTCAAACAAAGAATTATTTGGGAAAGGGTTGGCTGCATTTTTTCACGTTGTCGGATCTTACACACCTTCGACTTTCCATCAGATATTGTCCCGTTGACCACCCTCACGGTGAAAAATTGCGGCTATCTATTTTCAGATCAAGTAGAGACGGAAATTACATTTTTATTGCATTTTATTGCGTTGCACGAAAATATATAATACCACTTCTAACAATATATTCCATCTGTATTCTACGCCTGGTACAATCAAACTCTTGTCGCTTGAAATAATTCAAGTGTGCTCGTTACGTCTCTTCTTCGTGTAATACACCTAGCATTATATTATATTTCATTTATGAAATTGTAGCTTTTAAAATGCAATATTTATATGTGCTTGGTAATTTATTGATATAACATAAAATTTCAAAATATCAAAAAAGATTACTATTGCTAAATAATTAATTTATAAAATATGTAGACCGTTGATAATTAATTTTTACAAAGTCGTTTATCTTTTGTTAAAAATTTTTTTATTTCTTTTCTTTATTCATATCTAATTATTTTTTGATAAATAGTAAAAGTATCAAATTTTTATAATAACATTAATTAATTCTTGTTACGCGTAATTTATGTGTGTGTGTGTGTGTGTGTGTGTGTGTTAAATTGTAACGAAAATTATAAAAGAATATTTTAATAGCAGCATTTCATAAAGGAAGAATCGATTCATATTAAGCGCAAAAGTTAATGGCTTTCTTTGATGAGAAGGCGCGTAGATCAATGAATTACTCGTAAAAGGAATTCCTACATCTTTTTTATACTTCACGACCTGCTTTTCCATTTTCGACATAATAGCACCCCTGTTGAGCAACGATGTGGATTCTTTTCAAGTCGATTACGCGTATATCAAAGCGTATTCGCAGTTGCAGTAAGTTTTGGAGGTTTTTGGAATTAATTATCACATGTGCAGGTAGATGCAGACACATAGCACGTGACCGTACATTGACAATCGGTATTCCCGAATTTGTAGAATATTGTATTCGTCCTGCGTCCATTGGTACCCGTATGCACGGGCACGTTTCCAAAATTCGGTGGTTGCCGCGGTAGATTCCACATCTGTCTTCCGTTCCACGGAATGCTTTACAAGTTCACAACCTGTATCTAGGTATCCTAAGAAACTTTAAGGATATACTATACTCTCGTGGTGAATTGATATAACACGATAAGAAGCGTGAAAGAGAGAGGGGGGGGGGGAGGAGTCGAAGGGAAGCGAGGGAGGGAGAGAAAGAGAAAAGATAAAAAACTTTGAGAAAAATATAATTATTTTTAATAATTACTAGCTTAAATCGGTTGCAGTACATCGATTAGTTACATTCAATTATTTTAAAATTTTATAAACTAACTAAAAATGATTTTGTTCTAACATAAAAATACATTTGCATATTTTAATGATATATAATCTATTGTTTGATACCCTTGTCTTAAAAAAATTAAAATCTGTAATTTAATAAATAAGTGTTTCTTTTTATGCGCGTCTATAAACGTTACAATAATATTTTAGGTGAATTTTATCATTGCTTTAATTAAACAATTTCTGAGCTTCCACAATTCGAAAAGGTTAGTAGCGATTCTAGGTCGCGATTGAATGTCATCATGAGAGATTATACCCTAAAAATAATGAGCTAATAAATGTTGGGCGATACGGCTGAGACCGATTTATGCCGATGATGAAGACTTTCGCCATAGTTAGCGCTAGATTGTCGATAAATCAGAATTAAGGTTTAGGCACCTTATACGATCAATTTACCCAAACGACGTTGATCTAAGCATAAGGTCTTCGTTGTCAATAGATAAATCTCCGTGTAGACGCCGCCCATTGTCGGCGGATTATGTGCCCATAGGAATTCCAGTTGGCTTCCACACATTCAAGCGGAGACGTCCGAGATCGGTAGATTTGGATTTTCAATCGGAGAACCTGTTGAAGGCAACGATGGCTCTAAAGTGAATGATTCTGTGGGATTGTAGAACGATCTAATCGAAGTTATCCTTAATGACGGAATATTTTATTTTTTTAAATAGATTATTTCCGTTCACAAGGTATTTAATGCTTTTATCGTTGGTATTAATTTCACGACTTCTTTCGCGAATGTTGTTCCAACGTTTATACCAAAATGAAAATAAATTGTCTTAATAAATAGAAAAAAATATTTTTTAATGAAAAGTGTGTGTGTAAATCTTATCATTATCACACGTAAAAAATTCTTAGATTATTTTTATATATTATATACTCGTATATATAAATATATACATATATAGATTAGTCTTATAATAGAGAATAAGATAATATTACGGAAAATGAAACGATTTAGAAAGAATATTTTTATTGTCATAATGACATTTATTTCCTTACGAGCTTCTCGCGTATTCGTTTAATATAACAATCCGGCCATCAGGAGAGGACTCTCCTCTTCAGCGCACATTCGCACAGTCCTACCCTCTTAATTTCCATGCCTCTCCCGCTCGGAATTCTTGACGTTCTCCAAGATACATTGGACGAATTTTTCGAATGCCTGAAATCTCGACGATACGCCTACAGGCATCGCAAACGTAAATAATAGATTGGAGCGAGAAACTACACGGTAAATAGGACGGTACACGACATGTCGCGTTTTCACCGTGGAACACGCCCCTGGACTTTTGGATCATGTCCTACGCCCCGGGAGGCGAAACAGCGCATCCGCTTCGAGATACATGAATCACGTGGCGCATGCAAATGAAAAGGGCGCGGGGGTGGACGCTACCTTCAAAAGGTCGTAAGTGCCGCGCGGCCTCGAATGAAGGAATGACCGGATGAGGAAGAGATGTAAAGGTAAAGGAGAATGCTTGGCGTACGCGACCCGCCGCGCCGGGAATTCTTTTTCTGTGGAACTCGCTACGCAAGTGCGGCGAAAACGTTGTTGCGGCTGCCTCGGTCGCCAAAATTTATTACAGCGTCACGTTACAAGCCCACTCGGAGTAGAGAGATGGGGAGGGGGGAGGGGGAGAGGGAGGGAGGGAGAAGAGGAGAAAGAGAAATGTAGCTTACACGGAGGTACTCTTGCTTTGCTTTTTCTGCGTGCATTCCACTACGCGTGACAGCGTATTTCAAGAACGGCTTCGCTCACTCTTGGTTTGCCCTTAAAACTCTACGCCGGATATAAGGAGAAGGCGGACGGTGGAATCAGGGTGAAAAATAAAACGTCGCTATAACAGACATTTCCATGTACTTACCTCGCGGTTTTTCCCGATGGGCGGATACCGGCGTGCCAGCATCCGAGAGCGCGAGTCGTAACGTCTTCGTTTCTTTCCGACGTGCCGTTTTAAAACTTCCTTCTCGCCCCGCGATCCGCATCCTTGCCTTTTCAAGTCCAGTAGCATTAACATTTATATTGCGCCGCTTCCCGCTTTCTCTGATCCCGATCCACATTTTTCGGACAATACCGACCGCCCGCCGAGAGCTCGGAGCTCCATTCCATGCTCGATGGTCCTGAGAACCTTTTATTATTCTCGTGGATCGTGCCGAGAGTCACGACGAGCACACCTGGGGGGATCGTCATGCGAATTTCGTCAGGTTGACAATCGTGTAACTCCAGGAGCCGATACTATATGAAACACACTTCGTGTATAACCGCATCCTGGGAATTAAGAGGGAGCACATTCGGACTCGGTCGATTCGAACTGCTTCGATTTTTATTCTATGTCAATTATCTCGCGCCTTTATTGTGGAACCAACGGACGTACATGCATTCACCGAAATGCTGCTGATTATGAATGCATTTCTCGCTACTCCAGCTGCATAACAAGGACTGGAATAGTGATATTGTATTCATGGGATACACCAGCAGAATAACTTACGTATATTGGTTCTTAATAAATAATATTGATATCAACATAATTGTAACAGCTTACTACACCGAAAAAAGATTTACTAAATTTTAATTCAACACTTTTCTTTGAATACTACTAAAGAAACATTTACTTACAGTAAATAAATATTTGCTCAATAAAGAAAATGATAGGTGAATTGGTTTTTGCATCAAATAAATATATGTTGTACAAGTACCTAGTAAATATTTACTTAGAACTTAATTCCAACAAATATTTATTAAAATTTGGTATTTTTGCATCAATGATGAAAATTGTAAAGGAAAGATTTTTTTTTTTTTTTACATCAGCCTTGTCTCGATAAGATAAATGCTACATATGCTACAAAAGTAAACACGATTAAATTCGAGTAACGAAAATTGTTGATGAAACGGTGGTGACACGATCTCCCCTTTTCTTCGGATACCACGACAACTTCAATCAACAAGATCTCGGTGCACTCGTACGCGCGTTGAAAGTCTAAACGCGAGCGCCGAATCTTCGGCGTAGAGCGCGAAGAAGATTTATGCCGGGCGATGGCGAGAAAGAAAATAAGTGTATGCATGCAGAGGACGGTGAGCTGGAGGATCGAAGAAGGGTCGAAAGGAAAGGAAGACGGAGAGAAGGCAGACGGTAAGAACTGAAAGCGGACAAGGACGAGAAGAAGGGGACGCGATGATGGAGAACCGAAGGGAAGTGGGTCGGCCAAGAAAAGATGAGCAAACAAAATGCATTCGTATATCTCTGGCGTCTGTCAAAACAAGTGATGGTGCTTCGTTGGAGATCTTTTTGGTCGTCGCTTACCGCCTCTGGCCGTCGCCGGGCAATTCATCGAGCGGTCGATGTGTCACAATTAACTGAATCATCGAAAGTGATTGATCGGAGGACCGGTCAAACGTAAGGGAAGCCCTAAAGTGCGAGATATTAAATTCACCTGAAAAGGGCGCACTAATATTAGGACAAAGAAAATGTGACGTATGATTGATATGTGCCCCTACTACTGACATTGAATTATCCGTTCGTCGACTTCTCAAAGTCGGCTCAATGATTATTAATGTATCTCTTACGAAGTATAGGATTCATTCCTGGCTGTGTCACATTATGTCGTTATTTGACGAAGAGATGCTAAATCGGCGCGCTTTCAATTGCACTGTACACACCATACAATACGGGCATTTCATATCGCGCATAGATATTACTATATCTTTGATGGGAATAATCTTTTAACGAACAACATACTTTTGGTCGATGTGTCATGTATGATACGAATGCCGTGATAACGCGTTTTTGATCTCATCGCGTAAAAGCCCGATGTTAATCGGCTGTGTCGAACGTCTCCTTCCTAACCGTAACTAACACTGACTTACAGCCATCGCGAAATTGATTCACTTTTAAAGAGCATCGAACACGATTCTCAATCATGCTCTTAAAGTTGAGGATTAAAGAGATTTTGCGACGCTTTCGTTCGCGAGAGATTGATCGTGAACACGAAGGCATCGGAGGGCCGACCAATCCTTAAAGAATTTGGTCGTAAGCCCGGATTAAGTTATGATGGTCGAGGACTTCTCTTTCCGTCCATTCACCCCATCCCCCTTCCTAACGTGGCGACGCGGACGCGTCGTGAGCATGAAACGGATGCCGTCGAATGCCTCGCCGACACACAGGAAGAATCGAAACCAGTTTCTCTTCGCGGCAGAAACCATTATTGTTTCTTTTACGAATCTAACAAGCGTCGGGGGACATACCGTGTTGGAGGAGGAGAGAAAAAAAGTGGTAGGATGCGGATATAACGGAAGCGACAGTGAGACATATACGGGAGAAAAGCCATACGAAAAAGCTGTGTGGTTGGAGTTAAGAAATAATGGAACGAGACTGAGCAGTGCGAAGATATCGAGAGGGAAAAAAACACGAGGCGGGAGAAATAAAACGCATCCGCGGTCTATTAAAGTCTGGACCGCCGCTGTCTGTCTATTACGTCTCTCCGACGAGGTACACACCTCGACGGTAGATTCTTCTGTGTCTCGGGTATCTCCGGGAGCAGCAACGGGAGACACGGTATTTACGGTCTTATCGGTAACGGCGCTTCACTCATTCGGGATATCATTTCCTTGGGAAAATTACCATCTCTTATAGCGGGACGACCTTTTGGCGAGGGGAACGAGAGAAAAAAAATGTCTACCCCGCTGTTGGTACGCACCAGATAAAACGTCAGGTATCCTGACACCGACGAGCGTTTTCGTCGCGTCGATATCGCAGCCCGAAATGACGCGGCATCTTTTCGAACGTCAGAACGTTGAGGAGGGAGAGAAGCGTTTCGGCGATCGACGATAGGGACGATAATCGACGTCACATCGATAATCGTTGTTATTATGTCTCGGCAATAAGCTAATTTTGTACTCTAAAATGATGTGTAATTAGAAACGCATATTGCCATTGCGTTTTCGACGATCGATCATAGAAGCTGTTCACGATCGCAATCTGGAGCGATAATGGACGTGATGCCAGTTTGTCTGGAAAATCAGAGTGGCCCAAGAAACACCTCAGGCAATTCTGTTCGCAAATGAGGTTTGCGTCGTCAGCGTAATTTCCACCGGAATCTGTGAAAACACTTTAACGAGCGATTTTTAATTCCATGTTTGAAAGATTAAAATAATATGGTGGTCGAATTAAAATTGGAGTATGAATATTTTATCGGCAGATTAAATAATTTTAAGATATCTCTTCCAAAAAAAGTGTGATATTATAACTGAAAGTAATTATTCTAATGATTTATTTCCAATGACATTGAAAATTTTTATCAATAATTAATTTGTAAATTAAAATTCTTCTTAAATCGAAAGTTGATTTAATATTTAAAAAATACCGCTTATTTATATTCTCCAAGTTCTATATTCTTAAAAATGAGGAAATCGTATAGATATTTTATTCAAATATCTTTCAGATATAAAGAATTAACTTTATTCATTAATTATTAATTAATTAAAACAAAGCGGAGTTTGATGCTGTTATAGTAAATTTTATTGTAATTGATTTATATCCCGATTTGTATAAGATACTTTGTACAAATCGTACAGGTATGTAACTTGGACATAATCTATTTTCTGAAATTTATCGCATTTATCGACATTGGATTTAACTGTAACCCATTTCCATTCCCATTTGAAATATATTCGGTTCTGTCTAGCTCGCATTTTGCAAGAACACGCACTGATTTTGTGGGGTAAAATGTACGTACACGCGCACGAAGGGTGTCGGGAGGAAATTGTAAATAACGTGGCGCGGGTTAGGGGCGCATCAAAGAAGATGATGCACTGCGCGAATTTCATATGCAACACTTCTATGCCATTTAATCCGAACAACGCCGTGAGATGATTTAGCGCCGTCGAAGATATTGTGTCCGCCGCTTTTGAACACGTAAGCGAAACGTGCGATTTTGTGCGTTTTCGTGGAAAACACGGGAAATAGCGGCGAGTCCGTGTTGTCAATATTCGATGCTCGTGGTGGCTTCGCGATTTATAGACCGTCGTGTTGGCCGTGTCGGATTTTTCCGGAAACCAGGCCGATTATCCGGAGAAAAACCCCTGCGGTAGGCCCACGAGTCGAGGAAGAAATGGAAGCAAACAATTACCCAGCCGGCACTTACGTAAATGGCGGAGAACTAATTAACTTAGAATTCAGTTTTGTTCTCGACAACGCGAACTCGGCTGAAAAACTTCTGCGTGCTTACCGGTTAATTACACAGGGCTTGATGAAATATCGACGAAACTTTAAAGCTTTCGTGTAATGCGCACACCATTGCCCATAATGATACGAATTGCTTCAATTTAATTTCTTGACTATATCTATTTTTAAATGAGATTTTTGCTGGACTCTCATCGTTTCTGTTGAAAATGGAAGTTCCTCTTTTTCGTTGAATTTGATTTTAAAAAATTCTCTTATTTCATGCGTTTTCTCTCTATCCTCATATAAATTTATCTCATTTCTATTTTAATTTCAAAATACACAATTTATCATTCATTAATGTATATTTATTGCATAATACATTTGTATTGCGATATTTCTACCAATTGTTCTACATTTTTTAAATGAACATAAAAGAAACAAAATATCTTCAATACTCTTTATACAAAATTATACAATTTTCTTTTGTGTAATAGCTTATTTATTCAATCATAATATTTGCATTTAATGCATTATTTATAATAGTAAGATAGTATAATAGTAGCAATATAATAGTGATATTCAATTTTTGCCACACGCTTAAAATTCGAATAATCCGCTTTATGTGCAGCCCAAGAGTTCTAAGATAACAAATATTATTCATGCATTCATACCACCATACGTTATAATGCAAACGACTTTATCGCATCCGCGCAAACGCGAAACTCTCGTACGAGCAATACCGTATTTAGTTTTTCCTTTTACGGTAACCGCTCGGTAAGACCGTGACGAATCCGACGGCTCACTAGACTCTTGTCTATTCGCAGCCATGACGATATCGGATGTGCAGCTACCCCTTTTCTCCGACTCGATAACGTTTATCCAGCGTATTCATCGGGTCTTCGTGATTCTCCGACACGACCAATACCTCGCAGCACGAAGCCGGTTTTACGGGCAGCAGCCACATCGAGATGGGTTGTGTATCGAGGAAGTCTCCGGTCACGACGAGGACTCCTCCGAGTCCTTCCCGTCTACCTTCCCCCTCCCCTCCCCACCCCTCCCCACCGTGCGCTCCCGCATCGCGGTTGGAATTGCCCTCCGCACAATGCAGCCGCGATTAAGTTTATTACTTGAGACCGGACCGTTAAAAGGCCCTGTTTCTCCTGACGCGGCCGACATGCGCCACCTGCACGCCGATTTACCGGATACGAGAGAGAATACGGTGGGTAATTGCTTTCGATTTGAAGCGTTCTCCTCCCGAAACGGAGGTGAGATTTATCGCCGTGCGCCCGTCGACATTGGCCCGTAAAGCGGTTTGTGAAGGCGATGGTGATACACGTTGCCAACATATCGTAACGTCGGGTTATCGAGCTCATACGGCAGACATGGCTCGCCGTTTAACAACAAAATCCACGAGACGCGTCGAAATAATTGAAATGGCTGCCTGGATGAGACCGGCAAAGCTTGCGATGCCGCGGCGTACGGATATGAATGGGAAGGCTTCGAAAGCGCGAATGGATTCTGCTGAATCGACACGTTCGATGGCGATGGGGGATGGGGGATGGGAATGCATGGAACGTGCGAAAAAGTTCGCAGTGATTAAATATTTTAAGGTGTGCTATCTAAAAGGTATCATTAAGAGACCGCATTTAAAAACTTTTTATGGTCGATAAATATAAAAAAAACGCCGATAAATATAAAATTATGTTTTTTTTTTTATATCCATGAATTAGTCATAATTTAGAAATTTTACATCACCGTTTTTATTAGAATAGAAACTTGATAGTTGTGACGTAGGCCATATTTTCTCATATCTTTAGCATAAATAAACTTATTAGAAAATAGACTTATTGAAATAACATCGAATTTTTGACATGTTAGAAAATTCATGCTACCTTA
>NW_017305895.1:339328-345712 GCF_001594115.1 Trachymyrmex septentrionalis
GAAAATAGACTTACTGAAATAACATCGAATTTTTGACATGTTAGAAAATTCATGCTACCTTATGTTAAATATTGACGGTAATACTACACGATAGCATTTCAGAGTTGACAGAAGGAAATATTGCACATAATGCAATTAGTTTGTTCGCTCACGTCCATCGCTTGTCGGACATTGGCGTTTCTGCGAAAGCAAGAACAACACGGGCATAAATGACATACGTCGGCACACAAATCGAGGTTTATTCTGGGATAGTCTACATCATTTTCGAATGCTGCTCGCCACGTCGGTCTGATTTTCCCTGTCGACGGCGAAACTCAAACGTCAAGTTAAGGCTTGACAACTAAATTCGTTAAGAGGAGTCATAATAAGGTTGGGACACAAAGTTTTGCACGACTGCAGCTGCTCCCGATCCTCCTCAATCTCTGCATTTATCTACGATGTAAGTGGGCGTTTCCAACAACTCTCAGCTACACGATTAACCGCCGTGTAATCTAATGTTTTTGTTAAAAAAAATGACGGTTTGCGTGAATACGTTGCGGATTCGCAACGTGATTTAAAAGTTTTGCCTTTGCACCTCGTGAAAGTCACGCGTTTTACGACGACGGAGCTCACCGATGAATATGAATTTCTCGCGTCGCGATAAGAGTTTGAAAAACTGAGTTAGGACTTCCGTCTGGCTTTTTTATTGAGTGCGAAATGACCTCCGCGCGAATTATGTGCAAAACAAGAATTTTTACCCTTCTTGTTTTATAATATTAACTAACATATTGTTCATACTTTGGTGCAAATATGATATTTTCTTTAAAAAAGAAAAAACAATTTCTATTGATGGAAATATTTCTTTATTATTGATGAAAGATCAGCATATGATATGACAAGAATTATCGGTTTTTATATGTAAGTTTGTTATAAGTAAAAATAATTATACATATAATTGAAGTAAATAAAGTTTAGGACAGCTTAATAAGATTATTTATAATTTCAGAATTATTTATATATGTGCTGCATTGCATAAAATATTGTAATTATCATTGTACATAATAATATCGCAGATAAAAAAAAACGTAAAAAACGTATGGAAATTGTGTGAACATTTTCATTTAATTTCACGCAACGCAACAGGAGTCTCTTGTGTTATGAAATTATTGAGTCAGAACAAATAAAAATATTGATGAGTGCTCTTATATACTATTTTGTGCTTGTCATACATACTTTTTGGGGAAAATATATTTTTGTTGTGGATACGTATATTTGGTATGTATAATTTTTTAGATTAAAACACATTACTACCATACTAGTATGACTAAAATTTCGCTAACCTTGATTAACATAATAATTCGTTACAATTAACATAACTATTTGTTAGTGCACAAAACAATTAAAAATTGGACGAAAAATGGGTGGACAGTATATTTTCAATGCTGTCATTGAAAATATAGGTATATCATATGTTATATTTTAAATCGGATTATTTCGTCAGGGAGGAAAATTATTTGATTGTTTTATTTTTGTTAACTTACATGAAATATACGCATATTAAGCTTGAATTTATACAGAGAATATAATATATATTCTACGCTTATGAGAGATAAAACCTAATATTTCAAGTTGTTATATAATAATATGACATACAATATACGACATACCCATTACCTAATTTCTGCCTAAATATTTGCACGTCCGATATTTCAAAGGAAATGCAACAATGGTATAAATTGGGTTACTCGTATACGAGGTTAATGGTATTAATTTAGCTTCATAGTTCTTGTTGTGAGTCAAAGGATATTTCGACGATGATGTAACTGTGAGCGCGCATTTTGCCATCTCGACTACTATTTCCAAGGGAGACTATTAGCAAGTTTGCTGTAAAGGTCTGTAAATATGTACGATGAAGTGACGGGGATCCTAAATTTGGACAGGAATATTCGTGACTTTCTTGGATCTTTTAGCAGATTACAGTCTGAATTTAGGACGTAGGAGCGTAGAAAGAGAATTCGTCAGTAACATCTTGAATTGGAAATTATTATGTTTCTGTCGCGAATACAGAGGTAAAATTTACCTCGTCAACAAATATTATGTAATCAAATTTTCTGTCTGCTGTCATATAAACTCCAAAAAGATGAACACACTTTGAAAGCAAACTTGTTCGAAGAAACATACAATCATTCTTTTTAAATTGCAATCTAAACATCAAATATTTTTATCTTTACGCTTTCCAATTCAATGCTTGAACATTGCAAACGACATTGTGCATTTACGTGTCTACGTATGCTTTGTCTCATTCAAATAGAAACATTTTATATTCACTGCGCAAATGCTAGACAATCGATAAACCAGACGTGGCATACATACATTATCACTCTTACTATTAACGTAAGAAACCCAATTTAAACTCGTCTAAGAATTCCACGCTAAATTGCATTCCATTCCTAAAACTCTTAATGACTTTCGCTTTTGCTGTTCGCTATATTCGTTGTTGCGGCTTATTTTAAGACAAGAATGTCACAAGACTTCTTCGTGGGAATGCGCGAGCGAACGAGCGGGTACACTAGCGCCCTTTCGTCAAACGTGTGGTGTCTTTTGGGAAAAGGGCGTTACGTTGAATGCTTTAGCCGTACATACGTCTATTTCTCGCCGGGTAATTTGTCGCGTTAATTAGGCGTGTAACGAGCTCGGAGTAGAGCGCAACAGCAGCAGCTTTTGGTAGGCTTCTCGTTGGCGTTCCTCTAGGTGCATTGTGTTGGCACGTGTAAGCATTTATTAGGTCGTTACCGATGTTCATTCTTATGCATGATCGGCGAGAAAAAGGCTGTAGGGCAATGCAGAAGACAGCACGGAACTCGTAAATCACACCGCGCTTCAAATGAGTTTCGGATTCTCGACTTCGTGTATTAAAACGAGGATTGATTGCCGCACGCGTCGCACGAATTTGTCTGTCTCCACAATATTATTGCGTGCAAATAATCTTGAAGCCAATTTTTTTCATTTCCTTCTTTTTACTCTTCTTCTTTTTACCTCTTCGAGAAATCTTCTTACCTCAAAGAAAATTTTCATGTAAATTAATATACTTATTTATACAGTCTTTTTGTTTCCATATAATGTATCATAAATAATTCATATTACTAAGTAAAAAAATATAAAAAACATGTGACTCTGAAAAATTATAAAGATTGCAAAGCAATAAAAATTTTAGTTTATTGTATTTATATAAAGATGCTGCTTTTATATATATATATATAAACACGATGTAAACATCTAATTTATAATAAGTTTCCCGCAAGTAGAGGACTGTACTTGCGAGAGAACGGGTTTTCCAACAACAACATTATACCGTGGTAACAGCGTACTGTATTCCGTCGGGACAAATAAGCGGGGTATTCGGTTTCAAATGGGGTTTAAGCTTATGCTGCGCCTCTGTTGCTGAAAATTTAAAGGCCATCTCGTGTTTAAAGGGCCGTCATGCCGCTCGATACCACGTCAGTCTTCAGTTTAGCGTTTAGCTAATGACGTCACGAACTCTTCAAGCCTATTAAGATAGCATTGTTGCTTGATTTTATATTGATTTTTTACTTTTGTTCGCGTGAATTTTGTGTTGCATTTGGACTTTCATTTGATATCGTATCATCAAATTCTCGCTTTAGGCGATAATTATGCTATTCATGGTTGGAACAGTAATAACGATGCATTACTATTTTGGCATCGAATTTCCTAGCAATAACTAGACGTTATCACGTTTCGACAACAGAGAGAACGAAATCCATGATTTGATACTACGGATCGTTTGCTATTGCTATCATATAGACTTCTGAATACATATCTATCGTCGTGACATTACTTTTTTCGCGGTGCACGTACACGAGAATGCGTTCTTTCGCGGATATAAATTACGCACATGGCATACCCTATAACTTAAGCCATACGATACGAGAAAATGAACCCGTAACCCATCCTCGTTTATCCTCGTGTAATATAGGTACTATATTGCCCGTCACCCATGGCGAGCATAAATCTCATTGCGCCGAATACCGTTTTATAATTAATGGTGCTGACCCTCTCAGAGAAGAGGAAGGTCTACATCGTGAAAAAAAATATTACTCCCATCTATTTTAGAAATCACCTTAAGTTATCATCTAAGCGTTGATTATTTTAGCAGACATTTGTCCATAGTACTATTTAATTTTTTTCTCATTCTCGAATTCGAATAGGAAATCGTTTTTCTCAAATCGTTAATGTTGTATTTATTTTTAGAAAACACCTCGATGTGATGTACGCGATGTTAGGATAATCGGTCAATTAATTTAACACTAAAATGCTATTTTGTCAAGTAATATTAATAAGAAAGAATATTCATAATAATATTATTGAAGCTGCATAATTAAGTATTGATATTTTTTTAACATTAATCATTATTAATGTTACTAGACATTACGATTTTCTGTTTTCAAACGCATAAGATGAAGCATTTAAATACAGCAGTATCTAGTAATTTCTCGTAGCATATCCAAGCTCATTATTCTGTGTTTGACTTAAATAGGTATTATTAGGTGCGTCCCTAATTAGCTCCGAAACACAGGAAGAGAGAGACGAAGAAATATTACGATGCCGTCGGCTTTAAACGAGTTCGTCGACGAAGTCGAATATACTGCGCAAAAATGATTTACATGAGAAAGAGTGTGCGGGAGGAATGATATTCTTTCGACCGGACCTCTTCTCGTTTTCGTCGAAAATGTGCTTAACGCCAGGAGCTGTTTATTTCACGAGGGTTCTCGGGCCAACATTTTTATAATTAGTTTGCTCGCGACTCCGTAAGAGAATGGAACAAAGAGAGGGTCGAAACGGCAGTCGAAACGGCGAAATGGCGACATTTGCGGAAGAGCGCGCGCGCGAAAACAGTCGGAAATGGTACTTGGCATGAGGAGGAGAAACAAGAACGAAAAAACAGGAGGAAAAGGGCAAGAAGAAAGCCGATGAGTTTATGCGTGCAAGGAGAAGCGAGGAGGGAAAAAATATAGGGATTCGGTAGCATGGCGGTGATTCCGCACGGAAGAACGAGAAGAAGAAACGATATACGGGATATGGGGTTCTAATTGCTACCAGCGCGTTATGGGTGATTATTTTTTAATTGCTGTAATTAAAAGAACGAGATCGTAACGCATCGTCGCGCACATTGAGTGCATTTGACGTACCGAACTGTGTTCCGGTAGGCAAAACGTCACTCTTGACTAAGGGGAGGGGGGGGGTAGTAATAATCATAAAAAAAAAGGGAAAAATCATATATGAATCGAACGTTCATGACGATGCCTTTTTTTACGATGAATCTTGGTCCTGTAAAGTTTCAGCACGTATAAATCGCCGGAGGAAAGGGAAGAATAGATGCAACTTTAAAGTGTGTACATGAAAAAAATAGTTTTGTTTAAGTACCTAAAAATTTAGCTAGATAATAGATCTGAAAATAATTTTGTTGAAATATCAAAATAAATGTATAAGACGCTTAATTGGTTGTTAGAATGTCAAAACTTTTTGTAACTTATCATCAAGTTTGAGCGTTCTACATAATTATTTTGATGATCCAACAAAATTATTTTCTGATCTCTAAGCTAAAGTTTTAATTGGTAAAATTATCCTTTCCGTGCACTGATGAGTTTCGGGATATTTTTTATAGAACATAAAGCATCAATACGATGATCGCTGTACAATTGTATATTATTGCAAATGTATTTATTCTTGAAATAGTTGATATATTCATCAGAACAGACACAGCATACGCTCGAAATTACATCGACAACTTAACTCGTCTGAGAAAAGCACGAAATTGCGTGTCGGGATCGCTTTGAGAGAATCTTTGCTTTGTGTTCCATAAAAACGTGCAATTTTGTTTGTGTCCTTAAATCAACAGCGTCGTCTTAAAGAGGAAGAGGCTCCCTCGCGCCGCTTATACGGTTCTCCGGTTGTACATCATCGAGTTTATGTTACGAGTTATTTCCATACTTTACGTAAATCCACTGAACGCCGCCTCCGCGCGTGTCGGCGGGCACGAATTTATTTCCCAATTCTTCACGACCGACTTTATTACGCCTTAACTGCGAACATTAAATCGGCCAATGTAATTAACGTCTCGCTGTTCATGTGGGACGGGCAATGAGGGAAAGTCTCGCCAGCGCGACGTAAACTTTTTTGCACAATCTCGGCGAAATCCTATGATAATGCATCAGACAGTTAAGCTAGTAAATATGAATGAGGCATCATTTCGCAAGCAGGAAGTGGAACTATACAATAGTCACACACTACGCTGTTTCTTAATGTTGATAGGTATCTAATGATGACCATATTGAACGTCTGTTTATCTTCCTTTATAATGAACAAAAATGATGAAAAAAGCTAACA
>NW_017305895.1:345812-370641 GCF_001594115.1 Trachymyrmex septentrionalis
TAATAGGTATCTAATGATGACCATATTGAACGTCTGTTTATCTTTCTTTATAATGAACAAAAATGATGAGAAAAGCTAACATAGTCACATTGTTTAAATGGTGGTACATGGAAAGAATGGATTTTTGCTGAAGTGCATAAAAATTTAGTTAGATATAAATCTGAAAATAATTTTGTTGTATCATCAAAATTAATTATGTAAATCGCTTAAATGTGATGACAATGTTGCAAAAAATTTTAACATTTAAGCAATCAGTTTAAGCATCCTACGTAATTATTTTGATAATCCAAACAATATTTTCAGATCTATATCTAAATAATGTTTTAGATACTTTAGCGTAAAGTTTTTCCTTGTAGAAAACATTATATGATTAAAGAAAAGCAAACAACTGAAATATATTAACGTCATAAATATGTTCGTAAAAAGAAAAGTTTTACTGAAGTATCTAAAAATTTAGCTAGATACAGATCTAAAAATAATTTTGTTGTAATATCAAAATAATTATGTAAAGCTGGTTTGAACGTCAAAACTTTCTGTAGTATTGCTCATCATGTTTGAGTTTGCTATATAATTATTTTGATGGTTCAATAAAAAATTACTTTCAAATTTACATTTAAATAAAATTTTAGATACTTTAATAAAATCGTTCTTTCCATATTATTGTACATCTTTCTCTTTTAGGATAAAAGAATTTTTTTAATAAATGAAATGGCAAAAGTAAGATTTATAAATTTCATAAATTTTATTAGATTTTCGTAAGGTTTTGATCTAAATATTGTCATTTTATTTTGTGATTTGTACTTTTATGGTACCCATTCAAAAATTCTACGTCGTATGAATACTCGCGCGTTATCTGGGACGACGCTCAAGTTTTTTCATGATACGACATTTCAAGGTATTAAACGTTGGCGACAAAGAATCACCGAAGCCATCGTCGTCGACGCATTAGTCGAGACATTAGCGATGATATCGAGTTACTATTGTGCTGCGTCTCTGACGAGTCTATGCAACGAAACAGCGTGTAATCTAGTGGAAACTGCGCGGACGAAATCGCATATGTACACGCAGTTTGCTCGTTAGATAATCGCATTATTGCAACGAGAAAGTATTGAGAATACAAAATACGATGCCGTGCAACAGGTTCATTAAGCGAGGTGTATCAAACATCTTTGCAGCTGCGATAAATCTGAGTTTATCTTTAGAATATAATAAATAACAATAAATTTAGAATTCTCTCAATCTTTTTACTTTGAAAATGTATGTAAAAATTGGTGATTCTCTTGATCCAGTTTAGGCTGCGTTTCATTATTTACTGCGAGTAAATAAAAATTTGTAATTAACGTTACGTATACTATAGATTTTCAATATTCGCGGTAAATAACGGAACGCAGCTGTAGTATCATAAACAAATAATTAAGTTGATAATTTTAGTGCTACAGTATTCAATTGCTTTCAGCGCAAATATTAAAATTGCTTATATATATGTATGTAGGTAACGCTTAAAATTTTTTTCTTACGTTTTTTCTTTACGGTGTTACATATAGTATAAAGGCACTAACGAATCAGAGAAATTATGATCTTTAATGACGTTGCGATCTCGCTACTTGATCATCGTGACATAGCGAGGAACGCAAAACGTCAGAGATCTTTAGGTGTCAGAGAACACGCAGAGAGAACGACGCTCGTCAGCTAATGAGTCGGTCGCTTTGAAACGAGACGCTTGTCTCTTTTCGCGCGTGCTCTGCGAGATCGTACGTGGGACGCGCGGGTATGCGAAGTTATGGTAATAATTAATTTCGAAGTCACTTTGAAGCCAGCTGCGACGTACACCTCGTCTCCAAGTGGGAGCATAATATAAACGCGGCGGCGTTTCCACGCGTTTGCGAATCGAGCGTCCCAGCATCCCACATCTGGGTGTCGTCACCGACGCCCAGTTTTGGTTAACCTATGCTTCGCACAATGTGTGCACTGGTATAAACGGTCCGGCGATTTGATGAGAATTTAAGTCAATTAACGTTTCCACGCGCGCCGACGTGAATTATAAACGAAGAGTTTATATTAGAGTATTACGAAAGAGGAGCCGTCGTACTAACGAGAGAGCTACGTAAATGGCAGATTTAAATGTTTTCGAGGCGATTAGTTGTGGCGAACGGAAGAGGATCATTTGATGGCAATTGTTTCAATCGTTGGTGAGGCTAATGCGATTTCTTTCTTCGCCGCTTAAATCTGTTTCGATCGATGGAAAAGAATATTCTACCTTGAAAAATCTTTTTTCTCAATTGAAATCTATTATATTGCGTTAAACGAAGTAATTTAACAGTAATTTCTATTTATATAATTCTATAAAAGTGTGTTGAGCAATGTTAAAAACAATAAACTGGATTGTTCTTTTAAAACCGCTCCAGAGATATTCGCATGTAATTTCATACGTGTACACAAATGATGGATTTATATTGTAGTTTTAAATAAGATTATAAATGTATGCATCTTTTTCCATATTATTTTCTAGAGATATTTCAAACTTTATTCCAATCTCACAAATTTGTTTAATTATTAACGACCGCGATTTAAATGATATAATGTGTTTTAAATGTATTTTAATGATATATTATTTCTGCAAAACTTATTGAATCTTCAATTGATCCTTCCTAGACTTATGCATGTACGTGTGACTTAAGTCGGTTATCGGTATTCTGCAACTTTAATTAATCTTGTCTCGTAGAACAAAGTTCTATATTAATACTGAGCTGATTCAGGTCGACTTAGACATCGGACCAGTTTCTATCGATTGGACCAATTAAATACGGTCTAGCTGGCAAACAGTGCTGCTAGTTTAATTCCGACGACGTCTGTGACAAATACGCGGTTATAAGCCTTTCATTAATAACTACAAATGTTACATATAAATGTTATATAAGTATATAATTTTTTAAATATATACCAAAATAATCATCGTTTACTTTATTTTGCAAGTAAGAATAATTATTACTAATGTAGTGCTACTTGACAGATAACATTCCTACCGGGAGTAAAATTATACGGACTCGATAAAATTAAGTGATCCCTTCGTAATGGATACGGCATATATGTTCACATTCCTCATTTAATTATACCTAATTCAATTAAACATAGTAAATGCTCGCTCTCGCTACATAAAAGAGAAAAATTACCTTAATTGGTTTTGAAAAGACAATAAAGGAAATTGTATTTTTTAATATTAATCTTATAGAATATGCAAAATAAATATTCAAAGTTTGTATTAGAAAAGAAAATATTTCATAGTAAAGAGATATATGTATACGAGTTTAATCTTTAGCTTAAGTTTTCCGCTCAAGCTTTCTTGTTAATGATTTCATTCAAGTTAAATGTTGAACACAAGTTTCTGGGTAACTAAATCGATCTTTGAGTCTTTCTTGAATATCTCATTTCCTGCACGCTACATTTCCTGACTAGACGTAATGCAAATTAGCTATAAAACACTAAATACTTTGTCATTAAAACTTGCTGCCGTCTATAACTTTTTATGGCACTTTCGTTGAATCGAATTTTTGCTACTTTTATGAGATAATATCTAACGTAAGTAAGTTTAAAAAACATTAGAACATCTATGAGGTACTATATTAGTTATATAGTTGATTATCAAAATTGATCGTTCAATTTTCATTCAACGGGAAACGCCTTGCTTTTAGAAACGATCGACAAAGGGCGAACGTGCTTCGAGCAACTCAGGCTCTTATGAAAGGAACGAAGTTCGCGTAGAATTAGCTTCCGTTTAGTCGGCCTCGAGCGTCATACACAATAGACCAAAGGTTATAAATGTTCGCAACTGATCGTTCGCAACTGAAATGTAGCTCCAGCAGCTCTTTCAATATATCGCGACGTGATGTATGAGTTCGTATTTTCCGGTCGGATACGATGCCATCTTCAAGAGTCCCGAGTCGCAGTTTGAGGCGTTATTGCCGCGGCGAAGCAGCCCGTTAAGAAGGGTCCCGTCTTCGTGGCTCGCCGCCGTTAACGACGTCGTTACGCGTACATCTACGGTCCTACCTTCAGCATCTACATTCGTATAGGAGACAGGCGGCGTGTAAATGTACATATGCGCACGTGCTGCGGCGGCGGCGGCGGCGACGGATGCGTAAACGCGCGATGGAACGAGCTTTTCACTCTTGCCCAAGACATCTGGTGACCACTGAAATTACGGCCTCCACTCGATCGGCGTTTCCGCTTCATCAACGATCGTAAATCAGGATTAAAAGATCGTCGCGAGTCAAAGTAAATCACGTACCGTTGGGTTCTTCGAAGGGTTACTCGAACAAAAAAAGTTCGCTAAGAATGTCTTCCTTCTATCGCCTTTTCTGGCGTACCAGTGCCAGGTCCGAACCTTTCTTTCGTGATCATAATTTTATTTTTCAAGTACAAATATATACGATGTATTGTTTTATTTTTTGTAGTAATTACTGATTATGAACCACGCGGAATTGTTTCACAATTATTAATTATTATTTTCTTTCTATTTCTCTCATATATAAAATATGCAAATATTCCTTTTTAATATGCAAAAAAATTATTCCATTTTCTTGTCTCAAAAATTGTAAAATAAACACATACCATAAATCGTATAATTTTTCGAAAATATTATTTACATATTATTTACATGTTATTTACATATTATATTACTATATAAAAATCTGTGCTTAATTAATCTAAGAATTAAGCTCTGTTTCTACAAAATATCACGCATATTAAACGCAAATTTTTTAGTAAACACTCAATGACAAGAACGATTTTTACGGTGAAAGGACTACTCTTAAATAGTTGTTAGTAACGAAATACGGTTTGCAGGACTCTAAAGAGGTGTGACGGACAGCTAATGTTCGCGGTGAGCTAAAAGACACGTTCGCGAAGCGAACTTGGCACAGATCAAACAAAACCCGTTTCCCTCTCTCTTGGTGACAATGGAACGCTTGTCGCCGAACAGCGAACACAGTCACGTTGTTTGTTTCTGCAAAACGATCCACTCCTCGCGTTGAGTTACGATCGTCTGGACCCGCTCGATCCTCCTCGGATCTCAGCCACGGCGGCCTGTGAGGTCCTGCAAAACGATGGAACTTTACTATGCCGACACGTATACATTTAACTCGGCACATTATTCCCTGTAAGTCCTAGTCCATGCTTCCATACAAGCTCTTCACCTTCTTCACTTTCTTCACCTTCAACACCTTCCTCTTTGCGGCGTCAAGGTCTTAACTCATCCTTTTCTTCTGGGCCCATCGTTCTAATTGGTCATGCGGCTACCACTCCCTCTATTAGATAGATGCGAATATTCGTCGTAAAAATGAACGAGCAAAATTCTTGGCAAAGTCCTTGGTTTTTTTACGATTTTGTAGGGAGATTATATCAAGATATTTGGAAAACTTCTTTTTTTCATGTATGAGCATTTCTTGTTTACGATGATTTTTAAATTATAAATTTTCAGTTATTTTCAGTTGATTTTTTGTAGTTTTTATTATCCTAATTAACTCGACATTCGCATTCTATCGTTTTCTTTTTTCAAAGCAGTAGGTTCCTATATTATATAATTCTATCAATTTACAAACAAACAACTATCAATGAAATATATTATAAGAAAGAGTTATATCATATTATACGTACATTGATAGTCTTAATCAATTTGTACAAGCAAAAGCCACAAAGTCAAGGACAACAGCAAGATTCGTCCATCAATCTAGAAAATGGCATATTATGAAGGAACTGTAGTACTTCGTCATTGTACATTATATATGGATGGAAGTAGGGCTTCTACTCCTGTGCATAAAATTTTCAACCTAGAACTTCAGAGAGACATTCTCTACGGTAGACATGCAGAGGACCGTGTGCGTGCGTACGTCTTGAAGATGGAGTCCATTATGTAGCTTGTACACGCAGTCTCGGGTGCTCTTTGCTCTTTGCTCACCTTTTTTGTTTGCAAGCCTGCTTGCCGCCATCGCATGACGACACCAACGCATCAACGCACCTTTTCTTTGACTAATGCCTTCGAACGATCGTCGCTACCTCGTTTTACTTTCGCACGTCTCGTTAGCACGACCGGCAAACGAATGGCGTGAATCCATTTGCTCGCTGCTTGAAGATTTCCTGTTCAACGATTATTACCCATCGTTCTTTGTCAGCGATGAAATTTGCTTTAGATATTTGCGATGTACAAGATAAACTCGCTAAATTCTTTGCTAATATTTATTGCGCAATATGATACTTATCTGAAGGTAGGATTGTTGTAACATGATCATGTTTCATTACGTGTATAACTCATTACTATTCTATATCGATGAATATTTCCAAACTTTTATTTAATTTTACATTTTTATCACAAAATATTTTTTATCAATGCTTTTTTCATAACATCTCGTAATATGTAAATTAATATTCTTTTACATGCAATAACGTACCGAGTTTGCGCATAGAAATTGATTTACATGCAACAATCAAATCCTTAAATTGACGTTTTGTAATTATTCTGCGAGACGTGATAAGTCAGACGTTATTCGGTACACAATAGAGGCAGTATGCTCAGCATCAACTCGGTCTCACAAACTCCAGTTACTCCAAAATCCACGTATAACTTCCGACCGTGCACTTATGCACAGCGGAATCTCCGTCATTGCGCAGTGCTCTCATGAAAGACGCGTTAACCCTCCCAGACGACAATGGTCATCCGTTCGCCGAAGCGCGGAGACGCTTCTGCTGAGGTCCGAGAGAACCTAGCGTTTCCTGTCTCCTCAACGGGCTATCCTCATCCTCCTTCAGCACTCAGACGGACCAAGAGTGCTTTGGGATTCCTCGTTTTCCTCCCTGTCTATCCCTCAAGCTCCACGGTTCCTCCCCCGAGCTATTCGTTGGTACAGTGTATCCCCCTGTGCTCCAATTACGAGAAGGAATGCTCATTTGGTACGCGACGGGGGACCCATAATGGTCAGCAACCACTCGAAACTATTATCGACCCACGGATTCTCCTCTAAAGCATGGACGACATACCCCCGTCCGCCGTACCCCACGCCCCCGAATTTTTAATCCGGTTCCGCCACCCACCGACTACCAATCTCTTGGAAAGCACTTTCGACCAACGACTGCGTCTTGCACGTCGGTGTAGACGGCTTGCATTTCTTATCACGGTGATGGTGCACGCCACTGAAGTGGAAACACCAATCGTGCGATGGAGATTGCGATGCTAACCTCCGGGAAAAGCCTTTCTACCGCGGCTTCCTCTCCCTCGTCTCCCTTTTCTCCATTCTCTTCTCCTCGCAGTCTGGATGCTCGGATTCTCCCGTCTTGCATATTCGATGTCTCGATTCCAGGGCATTAGGTCCACCAGTTTTTTTGCATGATTAGATGAATGTTTCATCGTGATCGTTACTCTGACATTATATGTGAGACCTGGAACGTTCTTGTTGTAAAATTTTTATAACTCCATAATCAATTTTTTTTTTTTTTTTTTATATAAATGGAATATTACAGATCATTTTGATTTATTCTGTGTTACTAATTCACAACTACAATTATACATACGTACGGTAACGCTACTTCAAAGTCAATTAAAATATAATATTTTTAGCCCTGTCAAATGGGACGATTCAAACATCCTTCTCGATGTACCATAATGATTTAGTCGCTACTTAAAGTCCTACTTGACACTTACTTAAAAATGTTAATGATCACGCGCGAATGGAAACCGAAGATGAAGTACAAACATCGGCCACTCAAAAGAGGAATTCCTCTTTCACAGCGCGACGTGGAGGACGTACTTGTCGCTTTGGTAGCGTGTAACGAACAATGGCCCATTTCGACAACAGGATGGAACAAATTGGTAATGAACGACGCTGTGGATGCCTCTCCCTGCTCCGTCTCTTTCGTCTCCTTCGTCTTTCTCTTCTTCCCCTAACTATGAGGCAATTCCGACGCCTCCGTACTTCAGAACGTGTACATGAATGATTGAGACGTCCGCGAGCGGGTATTGCGCGCCCAACTCGTATATATATATTGGCTCGAATAATAACAATCTTTCACGTACTCATTTGCTCGCGCGCGTACACACCGATGCACGGTATCGGTGACGCGCATGTGCGTGTTAAACGCCCGTGAAAGTTGACGTAGCGCGAGAAATAAGGAAGTCGTATAATTCCAAGGCTGCAGGTGTCGTAAATGACGGTTTAATTCATTTTCAGAAATTGAGACAAGTGGCCATGCTGGCCACATCGTGGTCGCATGTGACGTTATCTCATCTCTGGCTGGTATTTTTACTAGAACTCAAATGTGCGATGTTTCATATATTACTGAGTGACGCTAATGTTTACTAATAAATCCTGCGAAACTGTTTATAGCGCGCGCGTTGATTAGATATACGAGTAATTTCTGATAATACAACGTACAAGATTATTATTCGAGACATTACAGGTGTCCGTTGTTTGCGATATGCATTTTTTATTCATTTTGTAAAATGTACAAATGTTGTTTGTGACAATCTCGTAGAAAGAGAAAAAGGGATAGAAGATAAATCTTGAATATCTTATTGGTAAAATATGCATACATTATTTTTAAATTCGTAGATTCTTAATTATTGTGACCACATTTTAATTCTATGAAGTAAATGCGCTCAAACAGTTGAGCAAAGTGGTAATTAGTGTATCAAATAGGTACGCTTCAGTGCTCCTATTGTCTCGTGTCTTTCGAAACAAAAGTCTTCCGTTTACAATGCGCCTGCATGCAGGCTCTCTTATCTATGTATCAGGTACATGCTTGTTCACGAATATACTCTAGCTTCGAAGTGGTGTACACGTATATTGTTGATACATACAACAGAGAGTGAGCAAACAGTTTTCTCGTGTTGCCCTAAAGTTGCTGCTTGGCGACGAGAGGCCCTTTCTAAAGCGAGCAATTCAATTACCCGCAACTCCAACTTCCGTCCTTGTTTCCAGCCGAACTGCGTGCGAGTACCGATATTCATGAGAGGGAAACGCGATCTAAATTGTCTTGTACCGCAGAACGAAGGATGATTAACAAAATTGCAATGTACAAAATGAAAACTCCGACCGACCGGAGAAAATGCAGTAATGAAACGGCGCTGCGCGGAATTGTTTACCAATTGTCGCTTGTAGTTCACTGAACGTGGATACGTGTTTTGTACAATAAGAATATTTCCTTAACTTATACTATCCTTTTATTCGGATCCTTTTCCAATATTTTTCCAATATAGATAGAAATATACATCACTAATTTTATCACGTATAATTTTATACCTATATTTCAAAATAGATTATTCAATATTTTTTCACTTATAAGCATTGCAATAAGCGATATACGAATTGCATTGCAGAAAAGGCGTTGCTATTTGTATGACTCATAACATCATCTAAGATCTTTTCACCTTCTCGTTTCAACTCGTTCCCTCTCTCTTCTTCTTCATATTCTTTTTCATGCTGTGTCGGTGTCTCGAGACAATTTCGGTCCTCTTTAAACGCTCTCATTCAAGACACGCACACACCGAACACATCTAAGCACGCGTCCACTTTTATACGTACAAAAGGGGGACGTGACGCGGCTGGATACGCACAATCAGCCCGCAGTGATTGAGGCATTCAAGGCGTGGGCACGCACTCTTACGCGCGCTTACGCACAATTCACTGCAGGATTCTCACGCTCTTCGCGGGCTTGGTTACATCGTGACATTGAAGTACATATTACTATATTACAATCTTATAAAAACATTTATTACGCATTAGTGTATAACATTGTAAGCCGTCAATTCATCGTCCTTTTTTGATACGACTCTTTCACATTTCGATAATAATCGCACAATATTAATTAGAAATCGAATTCTAATTGAGATAATATCTTTTGCAACAAATTATTTACAGCTTTTAAGATGCTATTAGCATCAAATTATTTACATCTTTCTCAATAATATTAATGCTTATTAGCATTAATATTATTAAATTGCTTGTCAATTAGTTTATGATATTACTATGATATTATTCATTTCGGCTGATTGTGTTTTTCAAGACCGAAAATGATTTCAGCGCGCAGCTTACAGAACTGGATATACAAGTACATATAAATTCACATCGAAAATATTGTTTAAGCACTAATAACAGCTTAGATCGTTGAGGCTTTCATTACTCATATTATGTATTTACATTTGCGATTTGAAAGACACTTTAATTAATTAGAAAAATATACAAATTGTCGACTTACATCAAACCCAGCAGCAATTATTAAATAGTTTTCAATGTGGTTTTATTATACTATCCAAGTTTGTACAGAACTCAGATTTTACTTTACATAATTGGTAAGAATGCGCAACGTCTGGCAATAAATTACTTGGGACAGCTTTCAGTCTCGAGATGGAAAGTTTGTGGGATTTACCTGCGAGTGACAGTTCCATTAACAAATTTGCACCGGGACCTCGATTTTGTCGGTACGTTTTTTTCCCGTGGCCTATCGCGCAGCATTTCGGCGGATGGTGGTCTCGCGTCGCGAGAGTCTTCATTGAGCGCGCGAGAGGTAATCTCTCGGCGCGGCGTTCCTTCCCTTGCTTCTCTAACTTTAATTACTTCGTTTCATTTTAAAAGGGCGAGTAATTAGGAGGTAGCGACTACCCTTCTCCCGTCATATCTTCCTGAACTGAGTAGAACATCCGCGAAGAGCATCCGCATCAAATCCGGCATCCCATTCTCTTCTTAAAGACAGTCTCGTCTGGAAGTCGCGTATCTCATCTTTCTAAAGAGCGCCGATCTATTTATTGATAGTACCTACCGCGCCGCGCCGCGCCGCGCCGTTCCGTTCCTTGATGGTCGCCAGATTAATCGCACGGTCATCTATAGCAGTTACCCCACCTTCTTCACTTTTATTAACTCCGCTGGTTCTGCCCTTCCAATATCACATTATTGCACTCCGCCGCCCGCAGCGTCACCGTAACACTCGAGGACGGTTGCTCATCTGGCCTCTCCTTTTTCGATTTACCTCCTCGCTTTCCGCCTTCCCGACATCGTCGTGTCTCCATGGCGAGCTCTCTCAGCCCGATGCTTTATTTCCACCTGCTAGGATTGTCCACAATGCGCGGCAATAACTGAGAAATCGACGTTTACGTTGATATCCCGCGCCGTCCACCCACTCGAAGTCACGACAAAGCGTCGTCTCGACATTTCTACGCCCGAGTCACGTTATCGTCCCGATGTGTCCCCTTAAGATTCGATACATTACGATATTTCGCCACGACATCGATATATCCGCATTGAACCGCGTGCAGTCTCCTTATTGTCGCCGCGACAGAAATAAGCTCGGAAATAAGATTTCATTTATATGTGTATATAGAGTCCTGCGAGTATATATACAAACAAATATAGAAGCAACGTTGACGACGACATGTAACGAACATGAACGAAATCTCTAACGTCAAGTATCATTAAGATATCAGATCAGTTATTTTAGAAACGGACATAGAAATTTGTGGCGACACGCAGCCTCGAAATATCGAGGTTAAAATCTAAGTCCGCCGTAATATTTTCGAGCACGACCACTTATTAGAGCGCAAATAGAAGTTTATTATTTAGCCCATTGGTCTGTGATAAATAACTATTATTATATATGTAAGCCGATATTTTAGATAGATTCAAGCATGCTTTTTGCTCATACCTACGGTAATTGTAAACTTTGTAAATGATTGAAATATGTAGATTATAATCTGTAAATCTGATCTCTATGTAAATTTATAACTTTTAATCCTTTGTAATTTACAATGTCGTTTGCGATATTTTTCGTTGAGTAAAGTCGATAGTTTCATCTTGGCACAGTAACCTCAGAAATGACTTCGTGCAATCTCACTCGTCGTAGCGGAAGAGTTACATGGCGTTAACTGTTAAAAGGAAGTCGGAGAGATAGAGAGAAATTCCCTATTCCCCAGTTAATTTAGCAGAAATCTGATGGCCGCGACCGATGCTCGTTGGTCGTCACGATCTGTGCATTTAGAAAACTCATCTTCCTCCCCGCTGTGTAATTTTGCAATTTCACGAGATCCACGCGACGTCCTGAATATCAAAGTGGTAGAATTGCGCGGTGCGCACTGAAGTATGAACCTAATAGCCACAGCCGATGTAGTTCTTCGGTAGTCGCCGCACGCATCTCCATCTATTTCTATTAACGTCGGCCACACCTTGCCCGATCTAGATTACCCCGAGAGATGTCTTCCTTGTCAACATTTGTTATTGCTTTATATCTCGACTTGTATGCCGTTCCCAACGGACGTCGCGTCGTTACGCATCACTGTATCGTACACAGTTGCAGCTGGCTTCTTTTTATGGTCCGATTAATTGCGATATAATACCGTGGGATAGAATTGATGCGGTATACGTAAACGTGACGATCCATTGCTGTGGCTCATTAATGCCCGCAGGTAGAGATCTTCGACGCGCTTTAGACTAGACTCTTACCTAACGCGCTGTTTAATTTCCTCGGCCCTATTAGTAAATCATATCCGCTTGAGTAATAGCCATGAGGATCTAGCTCGGAGAAATTCCTTCGCGCGGTTATAGACTTTTCCCGGAGAGAATATATAATCTTTCTACGAAGCGCCCGGAGTAGTTACCGTCTCGAATTACATTATGGATGAAGGAGACTGTAGGAGGATTCACCGAATTTGTCAAAAGGGATCTGTAGATCTCGACGGTGCGGATAAAGTTACCATATGGTACTCGCATTATGGTTGATGTGTGCATTGTCTGAACACGTGCGTTGCACTGATTTTTGCGATTGAATTAGATATCTCGTTAAAGTGTATGCAAACATCATATATCTAGAAATCGGAGAAAAATAATATTTCCGTCTAAACATGTTTTAATCTTATTCGTATATTAATATAATTGCTCGTAGTTATTCTTACATAATTATTTCTAACTTACTCTTATATAATAATCTGTAGATTATATTTAGATAACTTTAAAAATATTTTAAAATACTCCAGAGTGTGTAAATAACTTACCGATAAGTAATCTTACTTATAAGAAAGAAAAACTGTTACTTTATGTTGCATATCCGAAATTAAATTTTTCGATTATGTATTAACAAATTTCACCCACAAATTATTTATTGCGTGTACAACATTAATTTTCAATGATGTGGGAAATATTTTGTTAAAAACAATTCCCACTAATTGGCTACGATAGAAGTTCCCACGTAGAATTTTCCTTGTCGCTAGTTCCCAACACAATTTATTCCGCATACTTGGCGAATCGGGCGTATCTTTGAATTAAGTTACAGCAGCCCCGTGTCGGTCGGTGACAAAAGGAAAGGAAGAACCAGATGCTACCCGGCAGGGGAAGGTCTGTCGCGTTCCTCGTGTTTTTATAGTCTTCGCCGGTCCACACGCCCGCGAATCCGGAAATTCTCTTCGCGTAAACGAATCAAACCGGCTCGCCTATCTGCAAGGAAGCGCTTCCGGGCTTCCGTGGAACGACGCGCAGGAGATAGAAAGTTGCTGGAGGAGGGAAAGAACACGGCTGTGAGGAGCCGCGCATGCAGGCGAACGACGGCGCGGCGATGCGAGGAACCGTATTCCGTTGAGTTTCCACCGAGGATTAACAAAACCTCCCAGGTTGAGGTCCATTGTCTCGCCTCGTCCTCCTTCGAACCTCGCCGCGTAGTTTCTTAGCTAATTTCTTGGCGCGTGCTGCCGTCTGCTGCCAAGAACAAGGGTAACTGCCTGCGAGCGAGGGAAGTAGAGAGAACGAAGAAGAAATGTAGTACGAGAGGATGAAGGTGGGAGAGGTTGCACGGGGTTCAGACACCTCGCGGATAAGGTCGAAAAGGTAATCAAACTCTATCCTACCGTGGCTATTAATTACCGCCTACCGCTTACGCGACCCGAATTTCCAAACTCGTCGCTCTCAGCGTGTGTACCTACGCCGCGCAATGCCGTCGCATTGACTGAAATTCGAAGCTGCAAAGTGCAAATATCTCGACGTCGACGGCTACGCTCCTACGAACGTTTGAGTTTCTAATCTGTAATCTTGACATTTCGTTCTTGAACCTTGAGCAATCGGAATCCATAACATAACTAGGATGTTGGAATAGCACACGTTCTATATTCGGTACATATGTACTACACAAAATAGTCATATATTAATATAATATGACATAATTTTAGATTGTTTTGAAAAACTTATAATCCGAAGTAATTTGATCGTATAATATATTTTTGACACGCACTTCAATTATTATTCTTCCCCTTAAACGATTTCAATGTTACGTAAAAACATTTGTAGGATATTAAATCATCTTGTTTCTTTATCCTCTATTGTTTTACATTTCCATTATTCATACTTCTTGTCCAGTATATCATTATTCAAATGTGTCTTGCGTTATCTTAGTCTCTGTCTCCGTCACTCTATAATTTGTTATTTCTACATTCTTACGTTCAGGAATTCATTCATTTTTCTTATATTCTTTCCTTATATACTTCTTACAATTCTTTGCCGCTTTGATTTTAAGAATTTTTCGTTTGGAACATTTTTTTTCCATTTCCATTCTTTTTTCGTCATCAATTACCTTTTATTCGTTCTTCTTTTCTCTTTTCTTTAATAGATCTCTCTTGCAGCAGCAAAGTGTACGTTTGCAGACTTTCGTCATTTCAATTTCATACGCGCCCAACAAATTCATGCGTCGCGACGGCTGATCCCGTTTACCCCTAATGTACGATCAGCATGGTTCGTCGGATTCATATATCACGCTGCGGCATCGGGAGCCGGGATCAAGTTAACCGTCCGGGTCGTTGTAACAATCGTTGAGTGCGTCGCATAAGCGCCTTACGGTGTGTATGGCATTGACACACGGGGTGCAAGTAACCGCGCGCCCGCTATTGTTTTCGGCTTATAACCGCCCCCTGTACGCATTGCTCTCTCTTCTTCTCCCTCCCCCCCCCTCTCTCTCTCTCTCTCTCTCTCTCTCTCGTGCACGATCCCGTCTTTTGGGGTTCCGACACAATGAGAGACGTTCTCTACGTTCCCCAGTGCCGTCTGGCCTCGTCAGGAGAAGGATAACGACGAAGTTGATCCTTTCAACGAAGTCGAATCGAATAGAAAGATCTCGCGTTCCAAGTGCCATATATACCTTGCGACTCGATGAGAGCAATCGCACCGCTAAGGATTTCGCTCTTGGAACCTACTGGCTCGTTATAACGGTCCAGTTGGTCGTTCGATTAACTGGAAACCAATAAGGACCGCAGAACGACAAGGAGCTGGAAAACGCCTCTAACAATAAAAGTCGTTTCAAGATCGTTAGAAAGAAGGTAAAGGGAGTTGACTCTGTGGCTAACGGGTATCGCAATTCCTTTTTTAGCAGAACTCGTTGCGAGTGTATTTTTCATGACGGCGATCGATCTTAAACGATTATCAACGTGGACGTTTATCCTTCAGTTTGCGGGAAATAAAGTTTATAGAAATACCTATTAATTCAAATAGCCCGAGAAATCAAAATAAAAGTTCTTTCTCAACTTTGTTATATTATTAGAAATATTTTTTTTTCGTTTGTAAATAACGTCTGAGAGACAATGAATTAAATAGCATAAATAAATTCACAATAAATCCATTGTTATTTTTATTTTAATATGAATACATAACTGATATATACATATATATTTATATTTACATTGAATGAATTATATTTATATTATTATAAAAGAATTAGATAACGTCTGTTTTAAAGAAAAGTGCACGCGGTTGGATGTAGTCAATATATTATGATTAAACTAGTTTATTAGAATAAAATTTGTAGCGAACGTATTTCAGTAAATATAAATTTTTCTATATACCACAACACAATATTCACACAGTATAAATGCAAATATTTCTATAATCACTGGTTTCATCACGAGAAGCTCTAAGAAAGGAATGTCAAAATAACGGGTCATTTTCATGGCACATTTAAGCGCACGTATAATTGAATTTCGTGGCATGATTTTGTAATATACCCCAGTGTACCAGTATACGTGGGTTTTTTAGACTTATTATCGGTAAAATAAGAAGGCAACGTTGACGGTGGGGTACGCGCTACAGCTGCTCTCCTACAATCGGTGCTCCATATTTAGCGACGAGATTCAACCTCTTGTGAACACCATCAAAGGAACACGCCTTAATCATTCTCCCCAAGTTTTCGTGCGTATAAAATTACGATAATGACGACCAAGTTATAATGATACGACGACATCAAACGTCGTAGTTCTTGGTGATTAACGTCATTAACCTTTTTCGACTATCGATGCTAACTGAAGTTTGACTCGGAATGAGGAAGAAGCTGAAATCAACTCGCACAAAAACAGTGGAGTTATACGCCATGATATAGAAAATCGAAGTGTATAACGGTTTTAGCATCATAATAAATTATTACGTTGCTGAGCATGAGTTGCACTAGTAACTACAATGTAAATAGAGATCAATAGTTCAACGATAATCAATGCTTTAATAACCAGTAACTTATTAGGAATTGATAAATTCAATTTTTTAGATATAATTGACAGAATAATATTTATACATATAGAACTTAAAAATAATATGTAATTACATTATGAAATTGTATAATTATTGCTTTAGTTATAGGTATATTGTTAACAATCCTAAATTATAGTACTCTTAACAAATGAGCATTACAACGGCGGTATTTTAAATTAAATTTATCATTAAAATGTCACTAAATTAACAGACTATTCGCATGAATGTCCATAGAAAATCATTTTCAACGCAATAGTAAGCCAAACTATTCAATAGGTAACTAATCGCTAATGATGCTCTCTGTATCACTTGCAAATCATTCTCTACATTCAACTCGTAAATGCGCCAATTATTACTCTTGATTGCAGTATTCTAGTATACGCTTACTTTTTAACGAGTTTATGATTATTAAGTGAATGGTAACTGAGAGATTATTCCCTTTATTATCACGGAACCATTCATGATATAAGTATTGTTACAATTATGAATAAAAATATTGAATGCGCTTTGTACCAAAATTTTCTCGATTGTTTGATATTTACGGAACATTGTATATGTGATTCTCTAATATATAATATAAAATGTTACGTTCATTTTATTCAAGAATTCCAGAATATATTTACACGAATAATGGTTGCGTTATTATGAGACACAGTTAAAGACAATACATCTCTCTTCTAGTAAAATCTTCACTTCAACTATTCTCCGTAGCGAGTTAACGCCATTATATGCGGCATTTACTTGTTATTATACATTCTATATTTTACGTTTCTCTACGCTTAATCTCTTAAGCAGACATGACAAGTCTCGTATACCACACGCTGTTAGGAAACTATTTACAATAGGTTGCGAATGAAAAGGATTTTTGGGTTAATTCCTTAACACATTTAGCTCGTCCAGATTATTTCCGAAACATAAGATCATCCGTATAATTATTCGTTAGATCTTAACGAGGTATTTAATATTAATCTCAGTATCATTATATTACATTAACACATGATAATGTTTAATTTCTTAATAAAATAGATCATAACGTTTAATTTCTTTACAAATAATGTTTAATTTATTTTATTTTGAAATATGCAAATAAGATATGCGCTTTGTTACATGTAAACAAATAAATTACCATTTTAACTTACAAAAAACATTTGTATTAATTCACGATATCTACAACGAAGTTCTTATTATTTTTTTTGAAAACTTTTTATGTAAATTACTTTATGTAAACACTATTATTAATTCTGGACATCTTTCACATATTCAAATGAGAGGATACTGAATTACAGTTAAGAATCAAATCTCAACGTTCCCCGAACTTGGTGCAAATTACTCGCTGATCGCCTCCAGTACAATGAATAATTTGCATAGAATACGTAGTAACTGAACCTAATTCCTAATTTCTAGTAAAAATTCTATTTTAATTCAAATCTCTATCTGAAGTTTTGAAAAAGAAGATTAAAGTATTAAATTACAGATTAATGTAGTTACATTTTAACATATAACTTTTTGTTTACATTTTTTTACAAACAAACAATTCATAACTTTGCTCGCTGAAGAAAGATACATAATATCAAATTTGTTTAATAAGTTATATATTTTTATTTTCAAAAGTTAAATTGTGTTTGATTGTCCTAAAAATTAAAAAAAAATTTTTTATTTAACTTTTTAATTCAATTCAAAATTGCACCGCATATCTTAAACGCAAACTTCGAAAATTCAGACGTCAGAAGAAATGTTCGCACTATGAAAGTAACAGATACAAACTGTACATTTTCTGATCTTACCATCTGTGCTCCGTTCAAATCATATCAGTATTTATTTTCGATACTTTAGAGAGACAAAGAGAGAGAACGATAGGTAATTTGAGCAAGCTCACTCTTCCTAAACCGATAGTGACAACTTTATATAGACACTCGCAGTCTATTCTTATTACATCGATAGTTGGATCGATTACAGCATAATTTCTTATTTTCGTATTTTTAGCACACATCATTAATGATGCATTGTTGGTATTGTGCACCTGCACAATACGATGGGAGATCACATTGCGCCCAGTGTCGCGCGTCGCACGCGTACGACATGCGTCGCATGTAGGTACTTATACGGGTAGACGAGACTTCGCGTATGGTATCGTCGTTGTGCGCGCGGTACCGCCCGACGATTTCGCGGCGAATTAAGCGCATAGTGACGTCGGCCTACGACGGCCGACATTATGCAGATTCGTCCAGCCGTATAACGCCGGGTTTAGCGCCACGCCGTCAGCGCGTCACAGCCGCGGCATAAACCCCGCGGAGTTATGCGCTATTGCAGGCGGTTGTGACGGTGGCAACGGTAGACCCGTATCACCGTCGTTGTCATCGTCGTCGTCACCGCCGACATTCGCGATGCGCGGCACGAAGGACCGCGCGGCACTTCGGCAACGAACCGGCATGGCAGTACGGCTCTCTCTCTACCTGCTCCTCAGATTCCTCCGCTTTTACGAGGCGAAAGTCATTTACACCGCGCGATTTACGGCTGCGTTTCTTCCACCCTTCTCCCTTTACCTTCCGCCCCGAGCCGGCCCACCGACCGAGTATCGATGCCACGACGAAGGACTTTACTCCTCGAACTCGACCTTTCCTCTCAGCCCCGCTCGTCGTGCGATGCACCTTTCTGTTCGCGCGATTATCGACCTTCGACGGGCATTGCGCGAACAGCCTCGGTAAAATGCCGGTGTGAGGTTCTTATTAACGCTCACCCTGTGCGAATGGGAGACGCAATTCCAGGTGAATTGAAGTTTGATACCGTCTATTGAAAAAGCCAACTTAACCTCCTCTTGAGGTGGCATTTTAGCGTTTACCTGAAACGTCTCTCTCTTTGAACATGTGCTCTTCACTGGTACTTTGGTCTCTTAAAAAAACTTATTTTCCTCAATGTTTTCTCTGCAAATTTGATTCCGCTGACCTTAGAGTATAGTAAAAGTACAACAAACATTTGAATGCCTTTATAGAAACAGTAAAATAATATTACATGTTTTTTGAACTAGCAACAATATATTTTTATTAATTTCTTTTTAGAACACAAGCTTTGCGACCGGTTAAAATTCAATACAAGAGATACAAGGTTCTACGGCGAGATGTCAATAATTTACGATTGTTATTTTCAGGATGGCATGCTGTTTTAATAGTAAAATATCATTAAAAAATAATGAAAATATTTTCAATTCTGCGTTAATATAATATATATAGCTATTATTTTCTATTAATTTAAAAATACTTTACATTTGTAATAATCAGAATAGTATTTTTGCTGTCATGTTCTCAACTTCTGCTTTTCTGAATATTCGTAAAAATTGTAGAATAAATTGATCATAAAATGAACGACGAAAGACGATGTGAGTTTGGTTTGAACATATAGTGAACATGTCCTGAAAGGACTTTCACTTTGCAATGTATTTGGGAAAAGAGTTTAGAAAAAGATAAAATATCGCTGATTTTTAACGTATGCTCTCGAATGTGATTTTATTTCGATCAATATTAATTTTTTGAAATATTTCTATAGAAAGAAACTTAATCTAGTATTCTATAATGTTTATTGATTTTAGAAAACTTTTCAAAGTATCTATATTGTTGTAATTTAATATTTATTAAATTGAGCGATTATTGTAAAAAATTATTTCGTCCCATTTGATATCTCCTTACAAAGAAAACTTTGAAATCTTCATGAAAATAATTTCGGGTTATTTTTAGAGAAGTTTAATTTTATTATTTCTTCACAAAAAGAACAATTTTATAATACTAAAATATCTAAAAATTTAGCTAGATATAGATTTAAAAATAAATTTGATGGATCATCAAAATAATTACGTAGGACGTTCAAGCTGAATGCTGAATGTTGAATTGCTAGAATATAAAAAATTTTTTGCAACATTATTCATTATGCTTGAATATCCCATATAATTATCTTGATGGGCCATCAAAAAATCTATTTCATAAATCTATATTTAGCTAAATTTTTAGACTAAATAACAAATCAAAGGACTCTTTCTATACAAAAGAAATAATAATAAGTAACGGGCAAAGTAAGGGTCAACACATTTCTTTGAAATTATCAAAAGAATATATTACAATTAACAGAGGTAAAATTACATAACGCAAAAAATATAATCAAAATTAAGAAAATAATTACAAATAGTTACAAGTTTCGGCTAAATTTTTAGACATTTCAGCAAAATCGTTCTTCCCGTGTTTCTAAATGTATACTAAAAAATTATATTTCTGCGAAAATTTTATCGAAATGACTTTACAGCTGCGAACAAATTCTGCCAGTATATTTCACATATTATCAGCGGAATCAGGTCATATTGGGCGCTTTTTTAACACAGTAGAATTCACATTGGACATGGAATGCACCGAGCGCAAACACATTTTGCTTTACATCCACGGCTCAACCGCGTTAATCCGCTAATCGTCCGCGGATCTCGGACCTACGCCGCGCTTGGTTCTCGTGACATTTGTTCATTCGTAGAACGGTGGTATAAATTTTACTTTGGATGTTATATTGCGCGGACGATCGTAGGCCGGATCGGTTAAGCCGTGGTGGGTGGAACAAATGGGATAGCGGCGTGAAACAGCGTAGAGGAGGGACCGCACGTCATATAAGATTTCCGTCATGAAACAAACAACCTCCGGGGCACGAAGCAACCTTAAGCGAGCGTCTAATCATTGATCGAAGCCGAATGTAAATCGTCCGCTTCGTTTGTCTTCCCGAACTACACGGCAATTTGCCAGGGCGCACCCTCTTGCCCACGATCGTTAATGAAATTTGAATCTTTAATCACGCGTCATGTGCTTGTCTCCGGCGTTTAGCCTGCAGCTACATTGTTTTGCTTCGCACACAAACTTTAGCGATCCGCCGTGTTCGTTAGCAGCGCACTTTTCCAAATGAGCGGAAGCAATGAAATGCCAGAATTGCTGGGGCTAATACAACTTGCTAATTACTGTGGTCATTATTATCGTTACCGTTTGTTTAGCGCACAACCAATTTACCGAGTTTTTCCACCGTGAAGTTACAGTGAAGTTTGTGAAAAATGGCAATTAACTGTGGACACCTTTGTTTTGGAAATAAAAGAAAACTTTTGTTTTCTCGGCTTATAATTAATTTTGTACTATTCACACGTTGTCCGTCGATACACATTTCTGTTCAGCCGCGCAACGCAACAAGCCAAGAATGAAAGAGGCAGAGGCAATACGTTTGCGGAATGTGTACTCCACACGAGACAACTTTCCGCTATCTATCTTCCGAACAATTAAATTCGTTTACAAACGGCCCCGCACTCCGGCGCGCACGATTTGTTTTTAGATTTTCTACCCTGGCCTTCCTTTTCCCTCTGCGAAGTTTCTTCAATTTCGCTTTAACCACACGGTTCGAGGCTGATTGCGGAGCGAAATACAAACTCCGCCACGGATTCTGACACAAACGCTTCGAGACCCCGCCGTGGTCGTAATCTCGAACGCAAACATGGTGTCGAGTTTTATCTCCGCTCGCGTAGCCCGCAATAAGGATTTAAGGCACGAGTTCTGGGACGCTCTTGAGCGAGATTCTTTCTCTTATCGCGACGCTTTTAGGTGTCTCGCGATAGAGTTGGGCGCGTCGTTGAATTTTTAAAACGTCCGTGTTACGCGCCGGGCGCGTTATCGACAGACACGCGATAATCGGATCAGAACTCTTCTTCGGGTTAATCCCCATACATCTTAGGTGACGCAAGGGCGTGACAATCTGACAGTGTCCCTCTCCCTGCTTCCCCCTTCAGAAAAAGGAAATAGAACGGGTGGGAAAAGGTCGCAGATCTTTCTCAACTTTTCTTTGGCGGTCACGCATCCGTCGCACCTCTGATATTAATTATGGGATAATCCCTTTGATGTGGGTCCCTCGGGTTACGCTGCAACTCGGAGGACACTACGCTCCCTTCTTTTCACGACCTGCACTTGACGGGGGGGAAACAAAACGATATTACGCGTCTTTGTCGTGGCTTTGAAACCCTAAAATCGGAAGTCGCGTTAATACATTCCGAGCGCGCGTTGACATTCCGCAATTAACTGAGTGTGTCCTTAATTTAAAAGCCAAGTGCGTTGTAAAACAATCTGACGGGAGGTTTGCATATGTAAACGATGTTTTCCGCTGCTCTTTTTACAACCGAGAAACGTTTATGTCACGTAAAGAAGGAGTTGTGTGATGTTTATTAAAACGCAAGAAATTTTTTTGCATTTACACAATCCCATTTTACCATGCGTTATATGATCGCGAACAAGTAAAGTATTTGATGAGGAAATTTCAATAATTAGGATGCAATGTATGTTCGGGAGTCATATCGACACACACACAATTTAAATTTTTAAAAATTTTCTTTTTTCTTTTATTCTTATAATTTCATTTTATCGCGTTTTATTGGCTATTTTATTTGGAAAAAAATAAATATCTAATACTGAATAAAATGTTAATAATCAGAATATACGATAAAGCCATATCGACAATTTGGATTATAAAAAAAGACTTCTTTTATTGGAATAATTTCTCGCTAACTAGATCGTTGGCAATCCTCCAAATATAATACTATACATCCGTTTCTCATTCCATCGGGTCAATGAGCTTATTCTCCGATACGTTAATCAGCAGACACAGTTTTGCACAGAAGAGTTTCGAAGTGCATTTCGCGAACAAGCAAATACGTACCCCGGATGTGTATCCCGTGATACGTATATTTCAGGCGTCTGACTGAAATTTGCGAGTAAATATAGGAGTTCGGTGGTCTGTATGCGACACTAACGAGCCGCCAAACTTCGTAGTTTGTACTCCTCGAAATCGCGTCGTTGATCGCAGGTGTAGCGCGGGCGGAAGGATCAGATGGAAAGAATGCTATCCCTGCGTTCTTTTTCTAGTTGAAACTTTCGAAGAGAAAACGTGCCGCAAGAATACCTGCCAGCAGTTCGCTCACGTTTCACCGAACGGAAACGAACGATCATTGTGTGGATGCTGATCGTTTCGACGAAACTGTACGACTTATCGCGGCAATTAGAGACCAATTAGTGGACACCTGCGTCGACTTGCCGATCGCCCTATAATTGTCGACCACCTCGTATCACATTGGAATCATTTGGTCGCTGCGTAACATCGACCGGAACTCACGTCGGCGATTACGTGATGTCTGTGAATAAGCGTGACTTTGTTCGTTACTCACTCACGCGCGGCAAAACGTGTCGCGCTAATCTAGACGCGAATAAATAATGTCATTCACCGTCACGACACACGAGAAATGCCGCGCGCGACTTCGTGCGATCACAGGAAGGCGATCGTGAGAGCTGCGCTTCGTTAGGTAATCGTCGGCGATAAAAAGTACGGGGGCGAGAAGTTTTTAATCGGGGCACTCAAAACAACTTAATGCTCGCGTTGCGCACGTAAGGTGCGTTTTGAGTCGATGGCTACAAAAAAATTTAACAAACGGAAAGCTTGTAATTAACGTGAATTTAAAAACACTAGAATCGCGGCGATTTAAGCCCGCCTTAGAACCGCGTACGAATCATTTATGACCCACATTACTCTTCGTGATTTTTGGATAGGTGAACATAGTGGCGAGTATAATAAATAATATACTCTTATATTAATACTAAATTATTGTAATCAAAATCTATGTATATATGCCATAGTCAACTATATACGTAGATTTGGTTACACATATAGGCCCAACTTTTTATTGTTTGGTTAACTCGAGGTTTTAATAGGTTCCACCAATGATTAATGAAGCCCATCCCATTGGATAAAACATTAGGTTAAACTTAACTATAAATTAATCAGAAAATGAAAAACTGGGCCGTAGCGAAATAAGAATAAAAAGCGCGCTGTCCGCGCACGAGGTTGGACATAATTGAACATTATCGTACGAAGAGTACTATTCCGCTCTTCCACAGCCGACAGAAGAACGTTTAGTTGTCACACAAATGGTGTCAGAGTTTCCCAGAGAAACAGAAATCAGTGCCAATAAAATAAAATAAGAACTGATCTTAACATATTATTGTCAATGGTGGGTCTAAATTATTCAATCGTGGTTTAAGGTAAAAAAAGGTTGGATTTTTACAAGGGAAGGTTGTGTCACCATAAAAGTAAAATTACTTATAATTAATTACGATCATTATTTATAAAAAGTCCCAAAAATTTAAAGCTTCACGTACGAGTCCAAATTAATGAGAAAGAAAAGGAACTATCGCACCATAGGTCAAAATGCATAGCCGTGATTCTAGTTAAGTGCGATACAATCCGAAAAGCAAGAA
>NW_017305895.1:370741-382181 GCF_001594115.1 Trachymyrmex septentrionalis
GGGTCAAAATGGCATAGCCGTGATTCTAGTTAAGTGCGATACAATCCGAAAAGCAAGAACCCGATGGTCCGTCAACAATCACGACGCGAAACTGGCAAAGTAGCGCGGTTCATCGCGGTTTTCATTGGAGTCGACTCTTGCCAGACTTCCGCCGACAACACGGTTCTTTCTCGTCCGCGGTAAGCGAGAGCCCGCATCCGGAGCCGTCTACACCGCGGAATTATTTAATTTTCAACCGACTCCTCATCTCTGCGCTGCGCCGCGCCGGAACTTTTCACCAGGATCGTTAGCGTGACTCGTAGCCTCTTCGCCGGATTTCCAGGAAACTGAATAAAACTCGCGTCGCTCCGCGCCTCGAGAAGCGAGCGCGAATACGAGTTGCAACGCGCTCGGACGGAACGATGGATGACACGCCGGCGGGGAAAGAGGAAAACATCTTTATAACACGTATTCCCAGATAGGAAAAATGCTTCCAGAGGATTACCAAGATGTTCCCCCGAGAGGGAAAGAGGTGGCAGGTCACTGTGCCTTGATAATTGGACGCCTCGTTACTTTTTTTCTCTTTCTTGCTTTATCCCGTAGTCTATCTGCCTTGTAGAAGAGATTCCAGGCATCTCGCTGTTAAAACCGCAGCTACCACTTCCCATTATGTATCTCGCCTGCCGACCTTCGATCGGCCACTCGAATGCACCACGAACGAGAAAGTACTTCGTTAGCGAAGGAAAAAAACCGGGGATTCTCCCGATGCTTGTTAGTGGCTTCATGTATAAGGTGTACAGTTCATAAAATTGTGTCATAGTTATTTATCGCGACTTTCGTTAAAGCTGAACAAGCCTGAACAGTTTTTCGTGCGTTCTTGGGCCTTCGCGCATTTCGTAAATCGTTTGTAGATAAGGTAGATAAGATTACGGGAAGTGTCGTGAACGAGTACTTCTCGCGAATCTTTAAAAGACTCCAAGAGGTCCTTTTCCTTCTTCCCCAATCGTGAAACTTTTTTTCTTATTTAATCACAGATTGGCGTTCGCACTCGAGAATCGTTGTATGTAATGCATTCAACCGTTCGCTGTATAGTCTTTTCAATTTTCCTTCACCGAAAATGCATATCTAAATAATGAAACTGTAATGGAAGAGAAACCTTGCGTGTGTATTATATATATATATATATATACAATATATACATACAAAATACATTTGCAGAACATTCCGCGAAAACTTATGTATAATAAAAGTATTTTGACGTGCGTCGTTTCATGAAGCTGCAGGCGCGTTTCTGTATATGTATAGTACTACTTGTATTTTATAACAGTATTCATTATGCTTGCAGCACTTAACTTTCGCCTTATGCACGAATTTTACGCTTCTGCAAGAGGGTCCGCTCGTTCCTCGCGGGCCCGGTATATAGCATACAAGCGGACTCGGTAGTGCGCGTTGCCGTAAAATCTGCTCGTTAAAACGACACGTACCTTTCGACGCGCTATATATCATCCATAAAGTCAAAGCTGTAACGGTTCCGTTCTGCGAGCACTCGCCCTACCTCGAAGAAAACGCTGAGCGTTCGATTTCTCGACCAAACTCTGACAACCTCCGCTGGACGCTGGCGATCGCGATATCTATTATCGTCGCACACGCTCATCGATTATATTCCGGTCGCCCGGCATCGATCAGCACTTTCGCAACTTTCAGCCGCGCTTACGGTATCCGGCGCAAATACCCTTTGGCAGAATGAGACTTTTGTCTATGGGACTTCGACACTTTGTCAGTGTCGTTTTCTCGATTATTACGCTTCAGGCCGACACGCCAAATACTTAGCGGGGCGTACAGGATGTCGCGGGACACGACATGTAGACGCCTTGTTAGCGTAAACTGGTGACGAAGTTGGCGAAAGGTATCCGACTAACGACGCGCGGGTATCTGGATGTCCACGGAATGCGGACGTTCCGTCGGTTCACGAGAGAATCCAGCGTGTCGTTTGTGAAACATGCGTTACTGAGAGTATTATAAATGAAGATTCAAAATATATTCTTGATCAACAAGAACAGTATCGGTTGAACGATCTCGATATGATAAAAGGGAAGTCGTGCGAATAGAAAATACACGCTTTCTTTGCACTAGAGAGCTTGATTTATTAAATTAGGTTGATCACATTTCAAATCAATACGATAAACTAGTTTTTAATCGATAACTTGTAGATCACGAATATATTTAGAGCTTTTATTTATATAACATTCTCAGTAATACTTAATTCCTTATTTTAACAGGTCTTGTTTCGATTTTATTAGAAATATAATCTTTAGAAGAATATTTAAATATTGACATTGGATAGATATTCCCAAATTGAGTATTGGATTAGTACAAATAGACTGAACAAATAGATTAAACTAATATCGGGGAAAAATGAAGGAGAAAATAGAGGCAATACGATAAGCTAGAGGGGAATAGTGAAGAGGATTCGAGTTTGCGCCGTCGGCGTCGGCCCCGCTAAATTTGACTGGCCTTTCCGTCTGACACGTATGACATGTCCAAGTATGACGCGAACACACGGACAGCCCGCTGATGGTGGACAGTGAGAGCGAATTGCGGCGTCTGTGGGCAGCACACACGTGCGCGATGGTCTCTCGTATCGTCGTCGTCGCCGTCGTCTGGGTTATGAAATATCACAGGGTCAGGTCGGCTACGTGTCACTGCAAGGGACTTGGACGCGTCTTAACAAGGCGAACTCGAGCCACCCCCTCGAATTCAGAGAGACGGTTCGTGCTCCACCCACCTCTTCTCCATAAGATCTATGCGATCGTCTCCTTGTCCTTCTCTCCTCAATGGGATGGCGACACGTGATAGTAGACCTGCCTGGAAACGAAGACTCGAGGAGGACAAGGGAGAACAAAGACTGTGCGCAGTTAGCCCGAAGCCACTTCCGATCCCTTAATTGAGAGGCTCGTCCGGATATCTACCCTCGTGGATCAGGATCTTCCTGTTCTCTCCTTCTATCGTCCTCTTAGTTCACTATCGATCTATACAGACGCACACGAATGTAGCTATCTAATTGTCTATCGATTCTTTACTCTATTTGTCTCCCCGCCTCTATCTTCTTCCTCGCTCCGTAATTTCACGGCGACATCACCGGCGTATCCTTTCGTCGACACCTCCGTCGACACATGTATCGTCTAGACGATTTGCTTCATGGCTCTTTGTACAAAGTTCAAACGACGCCTCGATGAGTTCTTCGTGCCTTCTCACAGCCAAGAATCTGCACTCTGTGAAGGAGCGCGCCGCCTCGTGTCGAAACTTTTGGTAATTACACGGCGGGAGCTCTCTTGTGGCGAAAAATGTCGCTACCTCGTTAATATTTAACGAGTCGTTAATCACGTCCTGGAGCGACGCCGTGTGACGAGTGGTTCTGTACGCGCGTATATTTGTTAACACTTTCTTTGGAGCATTTCCTCTAACGTGTTTCGGACGTGGTAATAAATTGCTCTGCCTGATGGCTTTAAGAATAGCACGGGGATAGGATTAATGTTACATATTACAGTATATCTCTGAGATGACTCGTGAAAAGTTGAAGAGATATGGTAATACGTTTTTATGCCAAAAATGATGTAGCATATAGTTTGCCCATTTATTATAATATGTACATCATAAATAATCAATAATATAAAGAATGATATATTTATGAAATATTCCGAACGTAGTTCATGTAAAATATAAGAATTTAAATATTGATAACATTTGTTTAATTTCTTTAATATACATATTTTACGATTTGCCGATTTTATTGATATTCCTTTAACTGTTTTCGAAGTTTTAAAAGGCAATCAAACTAGTTCATCGTAGTTGATTTGAAGTGTGATTAGTCCGATTTAAATCCAGCTTCATAGTGCAGAGAAAGTGTGCATTTTCTATTCGCACGACTTCTCTTTGTTATCATATTGAGATCTTTCAATTGGCACTGTTATAGTCGATCGATGCCTATTAAAGACTCAGCTCTGTTCAAACGGTTCAGTGACAGGCAAGTGGTTTACAAAATTGGGTCACTTTACCATTGTATGACAACGTTTGACGTTTTAATATATTTCCAAATCTATTTCTAGAAGTAACTTCCAATAATGGCAACGACAATATTACTAGCACATAAAATAGTTTAAAGGTATCAAAATAAATCAGGAGAGATACAGAAATATTTGGAAATCAATATTGAGAAGCTAATCAACAAAATGCAATCCGCTCTTTTTCTTATAAACGTTGTAGAAAATGATATAAAATTATAAGGTACGAAATGTATTTGCGAAAAGTCTTTAGTTCCTTATTTGGGTCGTTAAAAGAAGCAGCAAATATAATTTTCAATAATCTGAAATAATTGAGAGTACTCACGTTTTTATTTCTCCAATGGATGGAACATATTTTCATTTTTACATAGGAAATGAAGGAAATGAAGTTGTTGAAAACGATGTTAAATCAGTTATTCCCGATTTTTGCTTCCACATTATTATTATGTTGCATAAGGATTCTTATTGTATCATAAACTTTATATTCGAGATTAAGGCACTTTTCATCGACGATTTTGACAAAATGTCACGATTCAATAAGTCAATGAGGTGACGCGATTGTCGTAAGCAACGTAAAAAGAAGAGGCATCAAACGAGATGACTGTGATTCTGCTCCTTCTCTCTTTTATTTCACTTCTTTTTCATGTCGTTGAAAATAATGGAGATCGAGGCAGACTCTCGTTCGAGCGAACGAATATAATGGTGGATTTTAAAAAAATTCCACGGTTCGAATTGTACGGAGTAACGAGGACCACGCCTGTTTCCTCGCGCAACGATGGATCAGCGATTGATCATCGTCTCGTAAAAATCGAAAGCAATGACCTGCGATTGCCTCGTCTAGATATTCACAGAACGATTCGAGGATGTTACGAATTGCGCATAAATGTTACCATTGATTATCTGCGAGAATTACGTATGAAAATCACCGTACGGTTGGATGATAGAAATGCTACAGCAAGAGATATCACACGCACCTGTTCACGGCGACCAGAAACTTATTTGCTGTTGCAGGAGAAACGTATAATTTTCAGAGTTAGCTGTCGAAAGTGGATATTATTATTATTATGACAAGTAAATGCAACGGATATATCGATAATTGATACAAGGCAAAGGCGTGTAGATCGAATTTTTTCAATATGCGGCTTGGAATTCACAGTAGGACAAGAGAAATGCCGGCAATTAAATACAGATGTGTGCGTAGCTACTCGAATGTTGTTGCATAAACATGTATCGATAGGTGCGAAAATTTGTTGTGTTAGAGTTGCAGAGGGAAGTGATATTTATTGTCCGCCCGACGAATCCGCACTGTGCCGTAATTGAAATAATGATTTACAGTTCACGACGAGGCGAGGGAGCGCGCGAAGAGAGAGAGTTTCTTTATTTCCACGACGTGATAAATAATCAGATAGTGCCGATATCTTGGATTAGACCGGATTATCGCCGAATCGTCGGCCATTATCACTGGTTCACCATCAAACATCGGCGCGTGGACATTTATCGGCGTAGTTAGGATTTATTATCGCGGCCGACGGCAGACATTTTTCTTCTACGCTCGACGGCGCCCTACCTTTGGATTCCCAATCGATTCCTTCGATCCCGCAGGATCTTCACTCTTCGTTAAGGGCACTCGTACCGTGCCGGATCGTCGCATCGAATTCGCTGTCGCCGTTAATCCTCGTCGCTGATATTTATTCCGAATGTAATCGGAACGAGAGGCAGAGCCACGACTCGCTAACTAAGTGTCCCAAGACGTTAAATCGTACCGCCGATTCGCCACGGAGGGCCCTCCATTACCGGTGCATCGGAGTTCCGAGCGAATTCATCGCGTCTCAACGAACAGACCGTCTCCGAACTTCAGAAACAACGTTTAATGGCCTTAAAATTCCCGTAATTTTATTATCGCAAATTGGATGGCTATTCAATTTATTAACTGCAATATATGTTGATCGAAATTTTTCTTGAGTGCGAGCAATTTTAATAATTTTACTAAAAATATATTGAAATTATTAGGAGAGAGTTAAAACGGTATGAATAATGTGATATCACTTAACTGATTTTTTTTATAATTAGGAAACAATGCCGGATCGTATTGACTTATCACTATTTTGTTATCGTTAAATATATCCCTTGTTGTATGTATGCGTCGTTAGTTCCTGTACGCAGTATTTGGAACGCAAGCCACAGAGATTAATTATCGCAATCATTACGATAATTGAGTTAACCAATAACCAGTATGAAACACATTGGTGCGGATAGTGCCCCTGCGTGCACTGTTAAGAGCATTGATATCATAATTATAGCAAATTTGTTTATCCTCTTTAGAGATTATCGCGCTCTACGTTTATCCGCATTTACCCTAATGTGTTCTTCAAATAAAATATATATTTGTGTGTTTTAAATCAATGTTCGTGGTGAAAAACAGAAAATGCAAACATTTAAGAACTCATTTTTAAGTATAGCAAACTCATTGGCACAGTTTTAGAAAATGAGGCAAGTTTGTTACGCTATTTTTGTCCGTAAGTTGTCCGTAAGTTATTTAAGTTTAGCGCTTGCTAATAAATTTCATGTCAGTTTTTCATGAAACAGTTCACCAGCACCAGTCGGTAGCCATCGATGAGCTGAAACTTATGCTCGAAAGGAACGAATATGGCTTTACGTATGTATACAAAGTGCTGTTGTTTGAGCCTCAGAACTATCCGCTATCCAAACTATCCAGTAAACAAACTTAACGAACTCATTAAGCAAACACTTAATCACCATCTAGCACGTTTATTAAGCTTAAAGTACCTGTAGACCAAGATGGCGCACAAATATTAACATAAGTAAAGTTATACATAAGTTACGTAAAAACATGCTTGAAATTTTTATCTACTTTTAAACGATAAAATTTTATAGCGATTTAACTTATAATGAGTTCAGCTAAATAATTCCGTAATGATACTAAATTATATATTTTTAGGGAAGCAACACTTTACATTGATTAATTTTGACGATCTGTGTTAACTGATATGTGGAAAACTGAATAGCAATTTATTTATATCGAAACCGGATAATTGAATTATGGCTTATTCGATTCGCTAATATCTCGAAACTCTTCGAAATCTGAATTATATGGAATATTGACTTTCGGTGTATCTTGATAATTCATATGAGATGTTCATAAATCGTTGTCATGACAACGATTTATCGGTGTAAAATAGTATCAACAATTGCAGAACGTGACAACATCAAGCGTATCGAAAATCTGATCAAATGAAAAACGCCAATGAAACAAACTTAATCGAAACAGGTGACAACGCAGTTATCTATATGATTAACAACTTCCATTTGTAATACATTTTTCGAGAATCACGATTTTTTATCTTTATTAATTGAATATACTGTGCCTGAAATGTTTAAAGCTCAATCGTATAATACTGAAAGTGATGTATGTAATGCAAGTTGTTTGGAAATCTCATGTGCGTAGTCAGACATACGATATACTGCTACAATAAAAATATCTATTATCTGATACTCAGAAAAGCCTTTTCCATGTATGTGCTTATCTATCAGTCACTCCGAATACATTTCAATATATATTCAAACATATATTTTAGTTTCTTCGTATCTTTCCAAAACTGTTCAATTTAACTTTGTAGAACTGTTTATGCTTTTATATATATATATATATTGCTTATTCTATTTTTACTTGGTCATATTTTATCTACAGATGATTAACCATCAAGATATCAAGATACCATAATGATTTTTTATAATACATTTGTAGATTTTAAATAATTTTTGTAATCAATCTTTAAACATCCATTTAAAAATGACCTCAACTGTAAAAAGAGTTTGATTGCATTAATTGAAATTTTGATTGAAAATGGATAAATGATTACTTTCTCTTAAATCTGTTATAATTCTACACTGAAAAAAATATTTTAATAAATCATTTGTCTGAATAGTAACAACTAAATATTTACTAGATGTAAAAGTATATTTATTTAATACAGAAATCATTTGTTTGATTTAACAATAATTTGTTTATATTGATTAAATATTTATTTATCGTAAGTAAATATATAGTTGACACTATTCAAATAAATATTTACCAAAATTTAATAGGTACATTTTTTCTCAATGAGTGGAGATAACTGGAATTCTGATTGATGTGATTAAAATTTTCTGGTTCATCAATTTTCAACTAGAAATTTTTCTCAGTGTAAGAACGGAAAATTACATATCTAACGTATCACAATATTTTGAAAATCGATTAAAATGGTAGTTCATTGAGGACTATTCGTATTATAACGATCGCTATCGCTTGACAGCGAAAGAGTTAATTTTTCCTGGATAATACTTTCTACTTCGGAATAGTGAATGCCGCAAGAAACTAATGGTAGAAAAGAGGTAAAACGACTACGGCGGTGCGAAGAGTGTGAGAAAAAGAAGGTTGAGTAGGCGTAGAAGGAATGAGAGAGAGGAGGGCAAAAAAGAGGCAAGGAGTGGCTAAGGAAGTCGAAGAGAAGCGAAAAGCACGAAACTCGCATTTCCCTAAGTATAACGTATGCTCTTAATCCCGAAATTTATGCGAGCGGAATTAACGCTTGCACTCAACTCTCCGCTCGATTCGCCCGCAATGAGCTCACATGCAGTCCACTTGCATATCCGCGAACGATTCTAATACCGTGCAAACGTCGGTAGTGATAGCCCGAGACCGATATCCAGCCGCAGTTTTCGAACGACACGGTGTATACCTTTTGATAACCGGGATAGAAGGGCAAACATCGGGAGTATGGGGAAGTGTATGGGAGGCCGGTTATAGGCTCTTATCGGGATTTACGACGCCTTCGAGGCACACTTCAGCTATGAGCGGGAATGCCAAGAAGGATAATATTTTTGTTTGCGAGCTCTCGTGAGAATTATACACTTTGGGCGCTATCGAAGAATACCTTAAATCGCGCAAAAGCTCTCAGCCATGAAACATCCACGAATTCATTGACAATGATTTTGGAAGACTTTAATAGACTTAGAATATATAAACCATTAAAGAAAGTATAAGAGAAGATTGTATCATATTCGTAACGTTTCATTCTTTTTTTATATCTCACTTTTATAAATATATTTCACGTCGTAAGCACGTACGAGACGCTTTTACTTCATTGTATGCTTATGTCGTGCTTAATTTCATCGCTATATATTAACGCATTTATGATATCACTTTTACTTTATTACTAGTTTACTATTAAATTCATATCCAACATATCCAATGTTACTTTAGCACGTTTCTTATAACAATCACACACACACATCCAATAATAAGATTAATGGGATTAAGCCGAAATGTTCTTCTTTTAGGTACAGTGATGTAACCGTAACCCACTTTCGCAAAAGTGAGGAGAACGTACATCCATTATCAGAGGGCGAACTTACGCGATTGACGTATAATTAATCTTCGCGAACGTCAGAGTGTTGGCGCTGTTTGATGTATCAGGAATTTCTGGCGTATTGGCAGTCGAAGGAGTCGATGCCTCGCGCAAGGATATCGGCTCCATAGCCGTGGATTCTGACGTACCGTGGCGTCTACATACCTCTCTCATCCCTCGGCTTTGCCGTACTCCTTCCGCCATACACTTCAACGTATAAAGCGGAAAACGCATGGCCGCACTCGGGAATCGCGTCTTGCTGCGTTAGGCCCTTCCGAGGGGGACAGGAGAGAGTTGTGTCGAAGGGCGTCGCGCGAATGTCGTTGTGTACGTTACCGGATCTCATAAAGGGACCTTTCGCGACAGACGGCTGGTTATTCGCCGGAGATTTCGTAAAGGACTTCTGTAGTCGATGGCCCCGGGATGGTGCGCGCTCCCGTCATCGTCGTTTGCTCGTTTTTCTCAGTCTCCGAGGGCAAGCCCGGCCGATTTACTTTCGATTGTGCTCTTATTGATCGACTGAAATTTCATTTCGATTACGAGTTATTTCGACCGGAGCCAAGCAGGCTCGTGTGGTCTTTGACCTACGATGATTCCCCCTTGCGTTTCCGTTTCCGTACAATCGAACTACGACTACTACATAGCTATAACTCTATTTTCCATTTTTTTTTTCTATTTTCAGAAACCGACGAGAGATACCTTCGTTATTCTCGGTTCTAATGGAATGAGGATCATAGCTGGTTACAACTATGATCAATAGGCAGAGTTACTCATATCGTGCATGCATATGTATGCATATTTTAAAGTACCTCTTGGGTGACAGAATGAGATTTCCTACACCCATCTCAAAGTTGCCTTATGCAAATTCATTTATCTGCATTACAAATGTATTACACGGATTGTTGCATAAGTTTCTATATTAAAATATACTCTGGAAGCGGAGAGCATTTCTTGTTATTAGAATTGTGAAGAAGTCTGTTTCGTTGATTAAGTATATTATATATGTTTAAAAGTTGCAGATTAATTTTATAAATTTCTTAGGTTCTTTCTTTCTTATCGGAGTATCATAATACTCCAAAAGTCTTTATGTTAATAAACGATAACCACCGTGACGTTGATAATGTTCAAGTTCGCGAGCAAGACTGATGTATGAATAATTTTCGTGATAGGACACGCGTTACGAGATTGTGAACGAGATATAAAAATTTCAAGCAACATGCCCACGAGGAGTTTAACCAATCACGTTAACTTAAAAAGTGAGCATACGATATTGCGAGTAGCGGGAAAGATGTTTACTTGACATAAAAAGTGTATTACCATGTCTCGATTACTCCCAGCGGTGTGCCTGAGTACGCAGGTTTTACAGGCAGCATGATTGGTTAACTTTAATCGCTTCCTGTTTAAGAATCTAACTTCTCTGAATATGAAGATTTTCATCTCTCTTGCAGAATAAGTTTCGAAGCGGCTCCCCGGTGATTGTTCCAATTTTCGTTTCTACCGAAACTTATTATTTCTCTTTTTCTTCAATTCTTAAATGAATTCTCAAATATCACGAAAATCAAATAACACTTAACGATTAATTTACATGTATAATTTCTTTAGAAAATTCTTTAATATTATTCATATACGATTGAAAATTACTTTTAATTATTGTATATAAAACGATATACAAAGTATGAAATTGACATATCGGAACTCTGGCACTCAATAAAAACTTCATAGCAGTTTTTCTTCATAGTAAATTAAAAATATGTAATGTGTAATAAACTTTTAATATTCAATTTTACGCATTGATGCTGTAATTAGAATTAATAACACTGCAATTGAATTGTTTGCGGTGTAATAATTTCCGGTAGAAGTCCTAATATGCTGATATTGTAATCGATAAAATGTATCAGTAGTGACGCTGCAATGTGAATAAAAGTGGTTTACGATGGATTGTGATACAACCACCGATGGTGCATACCTCCTAATGACCATGCAGATTTATAT
>NW_017305895.1:382281-395208 GCF_001594115.1 Trachymyrmex septentrionalis
TTACGATGGATTGTGGTACAACCACCGATGGTGCATACCTCCTAATGACCATGCAGATTTATATGAAACGCATGCTTGGCTATTGCGAAAGCCGACGTGCGTGTGCGCTGGACGATGTATAAACAGCTTGGATCTCGTTATCGGGAATCTCTAAATCGCATTCAAGCGAGGATAAGAGGACGGTTAGAGTGACGTGATGTGACAGGAAATTCCGGCGTGGCTATGTCGAGGTATCGAATTAGTGTTGGAAATTGATGAAGCTACGACTCTCAAAGCTGTAAGACTAGCTGACCACCATGAATCCGATACCGGCGATCCTATTCGATTGCATTCGATCCGATTAATACTCGATCGCATGAGCGAGTCTGCTTCTTGCATATTCGAAACGGTGGCGATACGAGAGAGGATTAAAAGATATTTGCGGCTAATGCAGATTTGATCTGCGACGTAATTAATAGATTGTTTCACGCGCAGGCGAAAGATAGATCGCGGATAGTAAATAAATTGTGTCGTAACATGCCGGTGTTCCGAGGCGTGTAAGAGCGCGACGGAGCGCAAGGCATGTTCCGTTGTGCGATTATGTAATGCCGTTATACGTGCTAAATAATGCAGGCGGCGTATAAAGTGACTTACCCCATTTTATGAAATTGGAGTTCAGCAACATGATCTAAACCGAGTTCTCCTGCCACGTAGCGCTTAAAGCGTTGCTTTAACGTATCACTTACCGGATATTTATCCTCCATTAAGCGTGAAGAGAAATGACAAGAAACTATTGTATATTCTTCCTGCACTATATTTATTTATATTAATTTTACAAAGAAAAAAAGGAGAGAAACATCAATCAGAGATATAGAATTTTTACAAATGTTTAAAAGTCCTTCCTATGCAGCGAAATTATTCAGATTATTATTGATTATTACATTTATCATAATCTGATTTCTTCAAAGCCGCTTTCATTCAAATGTCGCTTTTATGTCTTGTTATTTCAGCAGTACAGACGCACAAATCGCGAAATAATAATACCTATCGTTTTATCATTTAACACTCAAAGTATTGAAAATCCACTTATCCTGATTTCTTAAACGATATCTCGAGAACGGTAGTAAACCCTGATTCTCGCTATGAATCGACCTAACGCTTACAGTAATCTCAGCCTCGGATAATAAGAAACGTAGAAGAGAGAAATCTCTCGGTAGTCGAGTCGCGTTCGCATCGATGCGAGGGGTAGAGGCTTCGATTGAAACGATTATAATAAAAATCGTAAATCGGCAGGAAGTCCATCGACGGTAGCAATAGTGACGTCGCGGCGCGGCGCGGCGCGGCGCGAGGGTGAGCCCGCCATGACGGCTCTGTGGTTTCCAATCACGCAGATTTACATTTTTAATTTCCGCCCCGCACCGTCTCGAGTTTCTTCCGTCCCTTCGCTGCCGGTTTAATTAACTCCGTTTTCTCGCTTCTTATATCGCTTGTCGTATCCGCCCCTCATCCTCCTCTCGTGCTCTCTTCCCCTTTCACGCTGCCTCCTTCCACCTTGACGGCCCTCGGCGGGCGCGCGTATCGGTCCCGACTTTCTTCGGGCTATCGACAATTTTTCAATTACCCGAGCGTAAGCGAAGTAAATTAATTGTTACGGCGAGTTTACTCTCTCGCTTTCTCTCCTCGGTCTCCCTTTGCCCATCCTGAGCGCCGAGTTCTCCGCGTCCGTTCTCGTTTCGCCTGTGTATCCGGAAGACTGTTCAAAGAAACGACTTTACGGTTTGCAGATCGATTCTCGCTGCTTTTGCCAGGATACTTCATTAAAACTCCCGAAGCTGTTTCCGGAGGCAGCTCCCTAACGTGCAGAAAGCAGATTTTGGATCTGCAGACAGAGCATAGCGATTGCTGACCGCCGTGCCAGCTTAAAATCCGTCAGTTAAAAGATGTTGATTCTTTGAGCACTGAGAGACAACAAACTTTTAATTAACTACGTCTTATGTAGTATAGAGCGAGTTATTTGCCTCCTTCGATGAATTCAAATTTATCTAAGATATTAATGAGCTCTCGTACACGCTACATTGCGCCATAAATTTGTTTTATCATTTTAGGTCTCGCGACATATACAGAGAACAATACTTTACGGCTCGCGTGATTCAGGTTACAGAGTAGGATTAAGGTGAACGTCAATCATACTTGGAATATATTATTGATATAGTAGTAAGAATGAATTTCTTAACTTAATACTGTATTTTTTGTTCCCATGAATTTTTTGCATTTATGCCTAACGCTCACGAATACCAATATTTATGCATCTACAATATACAGTAGACTTTTCTTGTATAGTAATCTTTAATAAGAGTATCATAATGCTAAGGAATGATTAGTAGTAATAAGTGGCGTTAGTATAATAAGTTAAATTAAATTAAATTAATTTATAAGAAGATATTAATTATTATAATTACACATTATTAGATTGAATGATTTTTTATTGGCAATTTGTATAACATAAATTATATCGAACTGCTTCCACAAGTCATGCGAAGTAAGATCTATTCTGTCGCATTAATACTTTTTCGACTCAAAAGTTTTCCCATGTGTGAAGGGTTGGCGTTAACAAGCCGGGCACGTCTGCCGCCTCATTTTTTCGTCTGGCGGGAATATGACAGTCGATCGGTTTTGGTGAAGATTTCGGCGGTGCCACGAAAAAAAAATTGATAGAGTGCCACGCGCGTGGAAAGAGTAGGCGTGGGGATTTCATATTTTTTTCCTCCCCTCGTGCGTACGCAGTGGAACGAGAAAGAGCTAATGGTACCAGGTGCGAGCACTCGATGGAATATAAATAAATACGGAGCGATAGGCCGATCGATCAAACCATCGAACACACGTATATAACCGTGCGTATATACCCTAGCGACATGCATCGCTGCTCACGCGTAGTGTGTAGGTTCCCAAAGTGTGGGCCCCATAATCCTAGGCCCGTCTCTGCGGTTCTCTCAAGCCAGCGAATGGAAGCGTCGCGTTTCGCAATTCGTTAATAATCCTACGGGGAGAATAATCGAGCGAGCAAGCAATAATGCAAACGCTCGATCAAGCGTGGCTGATTTGGATCAGCGCTCGTGTAGTTGCTCGGCTAAAGTAAACTTATTGCCATTTAACGGCGCCACGAATATCATCCGGAATATCATATTGCACTACATCTCTTTGAGGGTGTGCACACGTATTTGTATGATTATCCCGATGTGAGACTCTTTTCGAGTCCATTAAAATTCTGTTTATTTATGTGGCCAACTACTTACTGAATAGAATTTCAAGAGACACAATCGTGGCAATTGTATATGAAAAATTGTTCTATTTTCTTATATGACTTATATGCAACACTCACGAAAATTGCATATTTCTGTGTGTCGAGAGCGGTATATATTTCATGCATCTTGCTTAACTTACGTAGTTGTATTTACTTTATTGCATATTGATATTTTTATATATCACTGCGATTGTGCAGCAAAAAATTGAATAAAAAGATGTAGTTGAATTATGGTTTCGCTGATAATTTTTCATAAAATTGATTAAAAATAAAAAAATATTTATCATGATTATGATAAAGGAAAATAAAAATTAGATAATTATTAGCTTAAATTATCAATCATTGTAATATTTCAAAAACATATATTCTACCTACATTTCAAGTTAATCGTGCGTGTTGTAGACAAATTCAGCCAGACGTGAAATAATTATAATAAAAAAAAAAGGTCATAGTCAATAGTTTGGAAATATCCTGAAACAAGACTGTAATACGATACACCCTGTATAACCCGATTCACGTCAATTCCCATGGTCGCGTATACCTTTCTCGATCATCGAACTCGTTGGACACGCACGATGCGCATGCCAAGCAACACGTACGCTCTAATCAGTAACATACGCATCCTGCCAACGCAATCTCATGATGGATCACCACGAGCGCAAATAGGCACAGAAGCTTTAATATGTATACAAGGAATAACTTGTCGGATTCAGAAATGCACGTCCTATTTGTAATAATTTAGCATTTAATTAATTTAATCTATATCGACGTGTCCACTTAATGTATGTTATGATACAGATACACGATAAATAATTTCAAATAATCTCTACATTTAGAATATATTAAATACAAATTTTTTTTATCAATAAATATTGTCGAGCTTTATTTAGTTTATCTCCGTAAGCGTGAAAAATCGACGATTTACGTAATCTATGTCGGTAGCAGCAAAATTCACCTCGTCGGCGTCTGTTTACGAGCCAACCGCGACCTTAAAATGGACGAGAAAATAAGAAGGTTGCGGGCACATGCGGTGCGTAAATACGAACGATTAGCGTGTCATCCATCATTCGGAGTGACGTTCGGTTACCAAACACTAGTACGGACAACACGTGGTGGTCGACGTCGTCGTCGCCGTCGCCGTTCCCGTTGATGCCTGAACTGACACACGTTCCACCATACGCCCGGTGCAGCAACATCAACTAGCTTCTCCCACGTTGTCACTCGAGCCAGGTCATCCCTCGAGTGAGACGCTCAAAATTAGCTTTTTATCGCTAATCGGATTCCTTGAATCCTGTGACGAGGATAAACCAACTCATCATATTCTTCAACCTGAATCAGCAGGCGATCTTTTCCTAGAGGATTTCTCCTTTTTCCGGAAATATTTCTCAACGTACGAATTTCTCAGCAGATTATGTTACAACAATAATTTGATAAAAATATACATTAAATGACAAAAAGATCTGATCGATTTGAGTTGGATCTTGATACCTAAATAATATTTCGGTGTGTGTGAACTTATACACATTTAATTTTACAACTACGCGCCGAAATAATTTTCTACTTTTAACGTAATCTTAAATCAAATTGAGATAATATCACAAATTAAATTATCAAGCAATTTAATAGTTTATGACATTACTACCCTAGTTCGGTTTAAAAACTGATTTTAGCGCACAATTGTAGAACTGGATACGTATAAGTTCACACCGAAATATTATTTAAACATTAAGATCTAGCTCAAATCGATAAAACTTTTTCGTTACTTATTATATATTTACATGCGCTATTTTATGATACTTTATTTATTTCATGTGACTTAATAAGATATTTTTAGAAAATATAATTTTACTATATTTTCTCATTTACAGAATATTTTTGATACTCAATGTTTTGGTAATAAATTATTAACCACACATTATATAAAATGCAGAATTATAACGTGTTGTCGGACAAAATTTAAATCATGTCGTATTAAAATTAAATTCAGCAATTATAAATTAAAATAAAAATAATAAATCTCAAACGTAGTAGACCAATTTTAATTATGTTATAAAATTAAAAATTAATGAATAATTCCAAAAAGAGTAATTAAAATCTAATTTCATTCGTTTTAATTCGATTTACGATTTCAGTTTGCAAATTCTTTGTAGTATGGCAGTGAGCTGATTATATTGCTATTTATGTTAATGTTAATCATGGAAAATTCACTAATATAAGTCTCTAAAACATAATTACTGAGCGTAATACATCGTTGATTTAGGCGATAGTATTACCTTTAGATTTCTTATCTTACGCCAAATGAGCATATCATCTCCCAATGATACTTACTCGAAATTTGATGCCACATATTCTCAATATTTTATCGGATCTTGTTCAAGAAGTGGCTGAGTCCATTCCATTATCCTCGGCCATTTGGTCTCGTTACATCGAAACGCAATATCACGACCAGATTCGAGCTTGAAAAAAGGAGCATTCGTTGATGAGGTAGTGATTAAGGATATTCTATCGCGGAATAAAGTGTAACTAATGGCGCGACATCAAAGACGCCTTCATGCATCAAATCTTGCATTCATCACGCCATATTAGCACGATGCATTTTATGAAATCATTTATCATTCATTGTTACTGTTGTCATGCTTTTTTATATTTAAATATCTCACATAGCTTATACTCGTAGATGCCAAATGATATAGATATGTAAATTTTTCTATGCTTTAAAGAACATTCTTGCAGAAAGTAAGGTACAAGATTTAAACATAATCTCAATTGTAACAAACTAACAAATATGATAGTATTTGTTAATTCGCTACAATTAAGATTATGTTTAAATCTTGTATTTCACTTTCTGCAAGAATACTGTTTAAAACATAGAAAAATTTACATATCTGTCTAGATATCATTTTTGCGTTTATAAGCTATGATATATTTAAATGTAAAAAAAAAAGGATGACGTGCTTTAAAAGCCCCTTGCGCACTTGTTATCAAACTGGATCATTTGGTGAGTTACCTTTAAGGCTTAATTCTTTGTGACATATCTTCGTGACGTAAGCCAGTGAATCACAATTAGCCGCTGCGGGGAGCATAAATATTCGGGGCGAATTATAAACGCGTTCTAGATGATTATCGCGAAGGCGTACATTTGATAAAGTATGCGATCAAATCTCGGTGAGAGAACACGAGATTCATGAGATCGATATGCTGCAATCGTCGTCGTCGTCGTCGTCGTCGTCGTCGTCGTCGTCGTCGTCGTCGTCGTCGTCGTCGGTCTCGTCGTCGTCATCTTTTCGTCGCGACCACAAAATTGCGCACGTATTTCGTGTCAGCGGGTCGTAAGGCCGGTGTCACACGTTGCGAAATGAACAGTGTGCACGAATGTACGTAAACTTGTTGTACTACTTGATGCCATAATAGCGACACGTACGCGTCCTGGAGCAAAAGTTTTGCGATACAGTTTTCGCAGCATTTCGTTTTCGTTCTCGGGAAAGATGCGTAGGAATACATAACTGCAAAATACTTCATGAAGAGATGGAAAATTTTATGTCCCAGAAGACGGCGATACGTAAATATCGGCGAAAGCTACTGCATCTCGCGTTATGCGCTTTATTCCGTAGGAACGTAAAATCGGTCTCCCGAGACGCAGTTTCTGGATCACATAAAAACTCAACCATATACCTTTCCTCCACTTTCTAGTTAATGTCGCACACATGAATTATTTGAAATATCGCCGTGCGATAAAGACATGAACGTTATAATTTAATAAACACGATATAATGAGAACGTATAAGACGCTAATAAAAAAATGTTGTATAACCGTAATAAACATATGTACTTTACTATTTCTTTTGATATACAAAAAACTAAGTTTTTTAAGATAACATTAAGATAACAAATTTAAAAATGCATAAATAATTATGAACTGACTCATAAACTTTTTATTACGAATCAATGTCGTAATTACAAAAAATATGTTAGTGTATCGATTTCTAAATGCAAATTAAATATTGCAATTAAATATTTATTTATTCTTTAGAAATGCTTTCAATAAATCACGCCTCTCTCTCTTCATCAGTTTTGCTTCATTAACGTCCCTGGATTAGGCGAATGAATAAAATTTAAACACACGTCGCTAAAATCCTGTCTCATGCTGAGACCCTCGCGAGGGAGGCCGTATTATTACGTATAGGTCGATATTATCATCTTTGCCCCCTATTTCCCTCTATAAGAACTCGAAGGCGAGAACAGGCGATCGAACTTTACGAGGTAACCCTCTAAGTTCAGATATACGTAACAACTACCTTGGCAGGAAAGGCTCGTTTTGCCAGTATACATATACACGAAATCGATTTTTTTACTTTACTATGCGAAAACCACACCTTGCCTCGCTGGCCAACACTTCTCTCTCTCTCTCTCTCTTCCTTTCTCTCTTTTTCTCTCTTTCTTTCTTTCTCTCTATTTTCCTCGTAGAAGTCATGAAAGTCTCCACATATCATGCGACACGCCAGCCTCCGACTAACACACTGCGATTTTCCGTCCGGTTTTCCCGTTCGTACGTTTCCCACTATAGGTAGTCGAGGCCAATTAACACCTGCCTCGCGGCACTATGCGAGCACACAAGCGCGACTCTGGCAAACTAATCTTTTTTTCACAATATGCACGATATTAACTATTGTATAGTATACTTGCATACACGATGCTGTACATGTTGACACTTGAGTGGTGCCTTTTATTTGCGACTAAATATTAGAAAATGAATATGTTCTGAATAAGTAATTAAAATTATACGTGCAGCTTGTTATCGCAACTATGTGTGTGTATAACGTGATTAAAATTTATGTGAAACTTCAATTAATTAATTAGTTTTTATAATCTATACATATGAAATAATGAAAGTGCATAAATAAATGCCGCGGCACTTGAATGGATAGACTAAATTTGCATTAATCCATCAATCGTTTGCTATGCAGCAATTGATAATACGTCACTATCATTCATCGTTCATTGCATCAGAGAAAATACCGTTCAGCATTCGTATACGGTACACCGAATTCTAAAGCACCCAATTCGGATACAAATTGCTGAGCAATGAAGCGGAGGGTTAGTCCCTCTATTGCGAATTCCGGTTTCATGACGATAAAAACGTAACGACAGATCGATCAGGTCAATCTAACTAGCGATTTAAAGGAGAACATGCGCCAGGACACTAGGTAAGGCCTTGATTCGTTGTGTGAATGTATGTTTGCACAGCGGTTCGATGGTTCATCGAAAGTCGAGCGGAAGAAGCAGAATTCGGGCGCAGCTGCCCTTGGCCAAATTCAGTCCCCGCTTTTGCACCGGCGGAATATTAAGCAATTCGCGAGGGGTAGGCCGGTATTAAAATAGGAGGTTCGGGAGTGGCGCAAAGTGGCCGTTATCAGTCAGAACCGTCAGCGGCAAGGCGCCCCTGGGTGGCTTCCAAATCGAGCAAATAAATTCACGTCACGACTAGCAGCTTACACGGCCCTTCAAATAATCGGTTATTTCGCTACTGATATATTAGCAAGAAATATAGACATGTACGAACGCAACGTCTAGTTGCCTTCTATTGTTTTCCTCTCTATCTCTTTAGTGCACATTTTTAGAATAGACAATTGAATTGTAAGACTCGTGTTATTCATAAATTTAAAACATCAAACACTATAAAAGAATAAATAAATTAATGAAATTTAGATAAAGATGAAAAAATACAAAAGTTGTTTTTGATATTACATGGCATTAAATGTTTTGTATCACGAAAGTCAGTAGATATAATTATGACAGATAAAAAGACTTTAAGAAAATTTGTATTTTCAATAATTCACAGTTTGATAATACTGACATGCTGAAATAAATGTTGAACTACGTCGATAAAAAAATACTACACACATCGATTCCATATTTTTTAGTTTTTATATCTGCATTTATCTGCATTTTAACAGCAGTTGCAGTTTTGGAAATAACTCCCTTCGGTATACGTGTAAAAACTTCACGAGTGCAGCGATTAAAATTGCACATCATTTCTTTCTCGTTAAAACTTTTGTCGTAACCGATCTGCACGAAGTTCATCGAGTCTTGATATTCTTGACTCGAACTTTTAGCGATCTGGAAATTTAAACTATTTTCTTTCTACTATGTTTAACATTTCTTGCTGAATATAAAAAAATTATATTTTAATGATTATATGAAGGGTATCTTACATTTAATTAGAAAAGCATAATAAAAGAACATTTTAAATATACTAGCTCAAAGAATATCATGTGTCGTAGAATAAAGCGATATGTTATGAATATAAAATTATCTACACGATCTTATCGAGTTCACCCGCACTTCGAGTTTTTGGCGCGCGTTGACCATCCGGAAACTCTCTCTCAAAAAAAAAAAAAGAATCAACTACGAAAAGGGTACACGAGAAGAATACGAGCAATAAAGTACAGCCTGTAAAACAGAGCGATACTTGCCCTTTTGTCCCGCGCGCCTCCAGGCCGTACGATCATAATTGAATCCCGTTTTCAAACGGATAAGGGAAGCCGCAAACGCGATCGAGCCAGCGCGCCGTTATTAACGCCGCGGGAACAGCAGGGAAACATCGCGCGGGAAACAGAGGACACTAATTATACGCGGATAGAAAGGGTACAACGTCGACAGGGCGCGACCGACGAAAGGTGCGGGCAAAGAGGGAAGGAAGGGTGGATGTGGGCGGTTGACGGTGACGGGCGAAAGGGTTGGTGAAGGCGGGTGAAGAGGGCTGCTAGAGCGCGAGAGCAGATCGAACGGGATCGATGACGTTAATTACAATCGCGCTCGTCGTTCCCGTTGTCTACGTGGATTTCAAAAAGTAAAACGCGTGTCCCATACCACACCATCACCTCCGCACCGCAGTTCGCTACTCCCCCTTAGTCCGTTCATCCGAGAATTCACGTGCAAAATTCTGTTCGCGGATAGTGCGTATGGCGCCGTCCTCTCGACCGTGCGTTAAAACCAAATGCGATTACACATTTTGCGGATCGATTAGCCACATGTCGATAAGCATCGGCGCGATTTATAAATATTGGACTGATCTCTGAGCTGACAATGAGAGGGAATGGCAACAACCCCACGCGTACATTTTCGTAATGTCGTATGCAGATAGAAAGAAAATAACAGGGTAAAAATTGAACCGTACTTCATTGTTAGATATAATCAAAGGAGGATAAATCCTTTCTTCAGGATCAAATCCATTTCTGGATTAGTTTCAAAGTGAACAACGATCTTATTAACAGTTATTTAGGAAGTAATAAACTACAATTGAGTCTTTAATATCAATTTCTTGAGTTAAATTGTTTCAATTAAATCAACATTTTTAGTAGGAACAATAGCAACTTGTAGAAATAATTAAAAATAACTCAAATTGAGTATAATTGAAAAAGAAGTTATGCAAGAATCAATCAAGTTGAATTTCTTCTTCAAGTACGTTTTTCTGTAAAACTAAAAAAAGAAATATTTAATTGTTTTAAAAATAAATATAAGATATCTAATGTACTATAATTTTTTTACCATTCACATTTGTGAATAAATTATAAACAATATAACATTCGATGATTACATAGATTATTATGCACACTAAAGGAAGGAAAGCTACGCTTGAATAAATCAGGTTTAAACAAATATACGTATCTGACCGCTTTACAGGTGTCTTCATGGTTCAATAATCTGGAAGCGTATAATCTGAGTATATAGATTCAATCATAAAATATTATTATTATATATGTATAATATTCTTTGATTATATCTTTATAGGGATGTATATTTAAATAAAATTATAACTAAATATAAAAATATTTTCCTTTTTTTTCTTCTGGAATTTGTTTTCTAAGAAAGCATATAATAAACCTTATTGAAAATGGTCATTATAAATACTATGTTTTCCAATAAAAGACAGATTCGTGATTCTATATGTTACTCGTAATTTTATTGTCGCATATCGGATGCTTTATAGAAAAGGCCATGAAATCCTCACGTTTTAACAAGCGAGATATAATGGTTTGATCAATTCGATAGAGATATGAAAACGACGATGAACGCGAATTGTCGGCAGAAACTCGTGTGCGCGATTTCAACCGATTGTAACGTCTGTCAAAACCTGCAATGACAGACTTTACCAGATGCTACTATCAGTTAAAGCCGGCAGTGACAAACGATAGCATCGGAAGAGAAACATATGCCCGTGTCTGAAACGTCCATCACCCTAGCTTGCTTTACGATTAAAATGGAATGAATAAGCTGGATAGAATGCACCGTTTTGTGCATTCAGAAAATCCGTAAAAGTGAATCTTTCTGATATGTTGCTTGTTAATTTTCCAGAAAAGTGCCAGGATAATTCTTTAGATACTTTGTATCGTTATTAAATATTTTGTAAGTACATAAGATTGGAAAGTAGAATTTAAAATTTAAATATTAGATAATATCCGCTATTCTCATTATTCTACGTAATAAGTAACGATATTGAATTTTATGAAAGTTACGTCAGACTTTTAACATACAGGTTGAGAAAGTTTGATTTGATTACATCGTAGCGTGACTTTTAGAAAATTACAGCCAAACAATTTGTCAGACAGAATTAATTTTAGGTACCAATTACAGATTGAACGAGTGTAATAAATGATGATACTGATGATTCAGCGGTAGCTACGAAAAGCGGGCGTGTTATTCAGGCCGGCAAACCACATTTCCTAATCGCGCGGCTTATTTAAACCGACAGGATCGCATTATATATATATCTTCTCTGGTTTCTATCGATGGTCGTAAAAAGGTGGACTGTTGCTTTTTTTATGTTGCGGCTTTAACGCATCACATTCATTGCGCTTATTAGCTCTTTCACATATCAAATTTCATAAAATCTTATGGATTAATCGTTGGCAATTATAAATACCATTAAGCTACTAGCGGGTACATTAACGCCATAAGATCTAATGTTACCTAGCTTTTCTATATCTTTTTTTATATCCCCCACTACACCGAAAGATATTTCTGTACGATAAAATAGAATGGCTATGTACACGAAATATTAACTTTAGCAAATATTTTTCTTTTGATATTCGTTTCCTTTTTGTTTGGGAAAATAATATTTTGTAACAATATCCAATTTCTATCCAATCGTAATATCACAGAGAGATTCTGCACGGAGGCAACGTCCCGCTGCCAGAAAATGCTGGGGCGAGATAAAATGTAACTGCCAATGTCGAGACGTAATACCTCGGGATTGGACGTATTCTCGCAACGTCGATTCTATTAATTCCGTCCGCGTGCCGAGCCGTCGGATTTGTCAGATCCTATACAGCGGTGAAGCCGGAAGCGAAACCGTCGGTGCCACCGAAGTAAGCCAAAGTCACTCGCCGGAAGTTCTCGGGAAAAATCCCGGAGGTAGAAGGAATTTCCGCGCGTCATCGCGTTACATGGCCGCCGCGAGTTTTGTTCGGTCGACCATGTGGAAAGTGATCCCACCGCTTCTTATAGGTAGCGGCTGCACGTGTCCTTAATTCCTTATTAGCCCCCCCTTCGATTTCGTGGGAGGAAAGAACGCCGCGTGAGACCTAGCCATCGGACGGGCTTCTTTCACGTTTCCGCGACAGGAAGCGATCGTATCGGCGCTCACG
>NW_017305895.1:395308-399260 GCF_001594115.1 Trachymyrmex septentrionalis
CCCTTTGATTTCGTGGGAGGAAAGAACGCCGCGTGAGACCTAGCCATCGGACGAGCTTCTTTCACGTTTCCGCGACAGGAAGCGATCGTATCGGCGCTCACGATTTCTGCGCTGCGATCGTGTCGAGAGCGCCGGGAGCGTCCTATCGTCGAACGACATAAATTATTAATGCACCTCCGCCGCGATCGTGAACCACCACCGACCGAGAATACGAGCGGAATGCTGCGGATCCACCAAGAACGCTCATCGTTAAAATCATACCAAGTCGGGAGAGAGCGAGAGAGAGAGAGAGAAGAACCGCATACCATGGCTGTAGATAAATCGTTTCGACCGTGATTGCCGCGAAAGGCACAAACTCGCGAATCACGAATCAGCAGCGCGACGTGAAACGGGGTGGCAAACTCCCGGCTTCGAGGAAGGGATAAAAACGTGGGAAACTGTCTTCGTTAAAGTCAGGGTCGGTTTAAGGCTCTGGCTACCACAATAGCTGGCTGGAATTGCCCCGAGGGCAGTAGCCTTTTCGAGGATCTCAAACGATGGAGCTGTCGTTCCTGTCGTAGAATGAAATGTAAAAACGAGCTTGGCTCTTCAAACTTTATATGAAATATTTCTGATGGAACTTTTTATGTTCCTCTTGTAATTGTTTACATTTATGACTTCCTGTATGCGACGTATAATATGGAAAATTTGCGTTGAACCAAACCACAACGTTAACTGAATGTATTGTATATTATATTGCAGAAGTTTTTTATTTTTAGAAAAAGAAAAAGAGAGACAGAGATAAAAGAAAACTATGTGACAAAATGTTTATTAAATTACAAGCATTTTGTAAAATTTTTTATTGAAATTCCCATATAAAATTGTAACTGTCAGTTCATCTAAAAATTTAAATAGGAAATGATAACGAAAGTCTTTCCTGACACTTAATTTTCTATTTTAATTTTTATTTCATTAATTCATACGTGAATTGTGTTATTTACTCAGATTATATAATTTTTTACATTTTTTAATTTAAAAAAGATTAAATTACATATTTAATTACATTCATAATTATAGAATTGTCTACTTATAATTTAAAAATTTACACATATATAACAATTCTTTGTTTAAATACATTAAATGTCTTTCTTTTACGATCACGTTACATTCAATTTCTTTGTCTGAAGATATATAATATTACTTGCTGCTTCTGCGAACTCGATTCTATGAAGCAAACCAAAGCGGTTTACCTCATGTCGTAAATGCAGCAATTGAATCTTGACTTTCTCGATGTAGACTACCTCTTTTTGTCGCCTCAATCATTACTTTTCTGCCTGTACCATCCTTTAAAGTGGCTATATTACAAAACTTTAGAATGAGAGAGAGGGAGAGAGAGAGAGAGAGAGAGAGAGAGAGAGAGAGAGATATCTTGGAGTTTTATATTATATTTGCTCGCTTTGTGAGATATTACGTTTACCCGTTGCATATCGAAGCCGCGATGATATCGGTCTCATTAAACTTTAAACTGAAGTTTAAAATTTTTAGCTAGATATTTAAAGACGTAGTAAACATTTTTTAAAGTATTATGAGATAAAATAAAAGTCTTATGATAATGTTAACATTAACAGTATACAAAGAATATATATATATAATTGTATCAAGAGATCAAATAAAAATATACACACGCAATTGTATTAAAAGAATACAATATTCTACAGAATATATGTTTAAATTTTATTCAAAATTTGTATTATATATACATATTTCGTTCTTACCGTTTATCATTTATAAAGCGTTTCTTTACTTACGTAACGTTTTTCGAATTTTATCGCTACAGATAAATAACTCGTAACATATCGTGAATCTCGACTTTCCTTTAACTTTTTCCGCTTTTATTCGCCTTTTTATTCGCCTTGTTACATCTCCTTTGATAGAAGAAGGTTTACATAAATTTGGATTCTTGTCCCTTTTATATTATGTCTATTCTCTTGTTCAAGTATCACGCTTTGTTGCCTTGATGGCACGTATCGCGGTTGAGAGAAACGCATTGAGGACTCTCAGTCGAGTTTATATCCTGCCACCGAATATTTAAAAGACGTCTAACGGTTCTGTCGTCGAATTTCACTTGAAATAATCCGCATATCTTTCTTCCGATGAGAGAGGATCGGGTTCTTTTCGGTTTTACGCGACGAATACACTGTCCCGGGGAAAAAGCCGCTTGAAAGCACGGACTGCTTGCTGGGGAGTTTGCCCTCGCCTAGCGGACCAGGATCGATCCCTGATCCTTCCTTTCTCGGTCACGGTAGAGCCGTTCAGGATTAGCTCTTGGGAACTTTGATTGAAATATGTTTTGCCGCCGTTTACCGTCCCGTTCAACGTCGCGGTTATATCCTGGCGACTGTTATTATTGCGATACTTTGCTCGTATTACGTTAAAGGGAAAAAGCGAAGTATTTATTTGAATTAACAAAGTGTAGCTGCTAATGTTTTTTACGATGAGACGAATCCATTTTATCAAATACTAATGGGATATATTTTTAATTTGGCAGCAAAAATTTTAACGATATCTTTTTTATGAAAACAGTATATCATATAATATAAATATCTCATCTCGTATAACTTTTTTGATAATATTTAAACAATACCAATATCACCTAGACGCAAATTCCAACTATAATTCTAGAATGTTACATTCTCATTGTACATGCAGATTTTATAGGGCATGTGTTGTATTAGCATGATGGTACAATACACATGATAGGTTATGCAAAATTGCAGATTACAGATGTATGTAAATTTTATACGCCATACACAGCCACGTAGAAAATCTTTTCGCGAGAATTTCTATTTTTAGATTCGTGCTGCGCAACGTACGAGTGGTACGAGCGCGAGAATTTAAGAAGCCATTAAGAGTTTTACGAGCACGATATTTCATCCTGGAAGCTCAAGGAGGTCATACTACGCCTCCCTTTGCCTATCTCTGTCATTGTAAAAAATATCATGCGCGCCATCGATAGAAACGTACACGCCCTCGATCGTCAAAATTTCTGAAAAAAAACAAATAAAAAAAAAATAAATCTTTCACGGCACGCGCAAGACGTTGAAGTATAGCCGCCCCATACGCAGCACGCATCTCTATTAGAAAATTGATGCTGGTTGCCTGTAGCTATCGTCTTCCGTCTACGTAGCACGGAGAACGGAAGAACGTGAAAAGTGGCAGGCGTTATCGCGGTTCTCGCTTTACGCATCCACAAGTCCGTGAGCGTCTCTGCGTGGCGAGTGTCTTTGCGATAAAAGGCGACAGCTCCTCCTTCAAAAGGAACTCCCTCGCTCCCTGGTATGTGTCAGGATTTGACTCGTCAGGCGCCGCCGGTTTGACGGCATCGAAAATCCATAAACGACAGATTCTTTCGGCACGACATTGCCGCCGCCGAAAGTCGTTCCCATGGAATCGTCGATATTCTTAGCCGAGCGAATCGACGTCGTCTACGTCCGTTGGACACTGCGAAATATTGTTTTGAGGAATACCCTCGGACTTGCATGCACCCTTATTGCTTCTCGCTCCATTGGCGTGGAATACGATTGTTTTATTATACGATCTTCGTCGCGAACTTGGAAAAGTTTCGCCTTTTTTTCTCTTCCGTGAAGTTTCTTCATCCCTTCTTTGCTCTGTCTCTTCTTCCAGTTTTTGCGACTTCGATTCCATTTCGTATATCATCACCTTACTTATCCCGATAGTTCTGAAGTTCGGCGATTCTGCAGTTACGACTTTTATCCGGTAAACAACATTGATTTTAACATGATGTCGTTCCGGTTATGAACTCAGACCCGTAACTTATCCACGGCGGAGTGTATTCAAGAATATGGCTGTCGTATCTAAGAAATATAACAGGATTTATATCTTACTGCATACGATTTTTGATCCATTGTGTATTTACAGTTTTATGTTTACGAAGAATCGGAGAATCAGTTAA
>NW_017305895.1:399360-402436 GCF_001594115.1 Trachymyrmex septentrionalis
CATATATCTTACTGCATACGATTTTTGATCCGTTGTGTATTTACAGTTTTATGTTTACGAAGAATCGGAGAATCAGTTAAATCTGACTTAATTTCAAATGATATTAATGAGCGCAGCTCGAAAAGAGAAATTTTTGCAATGTAATTTTGTTATATATACACACACCTCTATTATACTAGAACTTTTAAGTAATGTAAAAAATATAATGTAATAAATACTTAATGTCTTAGTAAATGTAAGAGGGACAAGAGATTTTTCTTAAGTCTAATGACGTCATCGAGTGTAATGTTACGAGATAACAAGGAACTGAAAGATAACAGAAACGGTACACGATCTTGGAGGTGTGTGTCAGTCTGTTATGATACGTTCACTTATGTGTATATCGGCAAACACGTGCCCAGAAATTCTTGAGAGAATTGCCTGAAGGTATGTCTACCAGGAAGCTGCTAAATCGCTTCTCTACGATCCATTTGGAGTCGAACAGTCGCATTATCGTTTTTGCCCGTAGGCTGTTTGCGAGTCCAAAAAGACTATATTAAAATTTCCACCGCATTTCAGCGCACGAAATTCAAGGAAGGGGAGGGGGAGGATCGTTGAAAGATGATAATTACATCGACATTATATCTAATCGCGATGAATAATCGCATGAGATTTCTTTTCGTTTCTTATACAGCCGTCTTTCATTTTTCATTCGTCGTTAGGAAGGCAGTAATCGCGAAAGTCTTCTAATGGACATTCATCATGGTTTTTGCCGTTTCATTAAAACGCATCAATAACTGCTTGAAACAGAATCCGTAACTCAATAATATTGCATGGAAATACCGTTTTTATCGTTTCAAGAGGTAATCTCTGTTCTAGTGCTCTCCACGATTTGTTCGGGAGCTGCATCGTAACGAGCGATGTCCTGAATGGCCCCGATGAAAAATTGAATTCTCGGAAGTCGCGTTTTCGTATGGATGAAACACTGGCAGAACGGCATCGTCACGACTCGATCGTCACCGTCATCATCCTTTCGGCGTGCGGCAGTCAGCCATGACGAGCGGCAGTCTCCGGTTTTTGCGGGCGCGCGCCATGCGGCGAAACAAATTGTCCGCCTTCGTCTTCGTCGATGGAAGATGAAAAACGAGATTCCCCGATCGGACGCGCGAGACAGAAACGGGCCCGTGCCATTTTTCTGCATGGCATAGCGCCTCCGCGCGTCCGAGCAAAAACCGAAATAATCGTTCCGTGGATGCGCGCGCGAGGGCTCTCTTCATTTTTCGTACGAATGCTCGCTAGGGGGTCGATGGAAATAGCCACCCTCCTTGCTACTGGATAGCTGCTTTTTACCGAACTCTTGTTCCTTTTTCCTTCTTTTCTTCTTTCGGCTGCTACCACGTCTTGCCAAATCGGCGAATTATTCCGCTGCCGATTAACCTCCAGCGTGAATTAATCGCCGGTTTCTTCGAACGAACACAGTCTCATGAATCTTGGTATAAACGAGAAACCAGTCGGTCCTCCGCGTGCGTTTCATAATAGTGAAAGGTTTTCTGCAATATTTCTCGGTCCTACAGTAAGATCTTTTGACCGAAATGTTTTTCGTTTTATATTCTGTGGATTTTTATGAGAATATCAAAGATACGTACACTTGTGTTTTTTCTCTTCATCAATAAATAAGACTTGACACATATGTATTTTTCACGTTACATAATAATTCGATTTATGTGCTATGGGAAAGGAAAATAAAATACGAAATAAATAAGAGACAATTTTACTATACATATATATTTAAATTTGTTTACTGTCCGCGCTAACAAGATACATCGGAATTGAAAAGAGATACTTTGTAATCCTCAAATTGGTGTTATTTAAACGAATTTTCTAATTAGAGACTCATTTCCGGAATTAAACAAACCCCAACAGTTTCATCCAAAATGGATGTTAAGTGTTGCTGGAAAACAAACTCGATGGGGTTGCGCACGCTCACTAATTATAACGGATAGTTACCGGCAAAAAAACAATTTACGCCTTATCGGGTTCCGTGTGTAGACGCACTCCATTGGGACGTAACGACGGGCAAATGAGCTTCGCCCACCCGCTGAACATCGACACCGACTGCGACTTCCGCGAGTCACTCCGACATAGGCACCCATCGACTCGACGATTCCGTCGACGTGGCGTATCTGCTTATTCACCGGGTGCGTAATGGGGCGGATCTTCCCCTCCGCGTGACGAACAAAGCGAGAAGCGAAGAAACGAATTGGCAACCCACTGGCGGGAAGACGCGGGAGGGGTGGGTTAGGGGTTCCGGTAACTAAGAAGATGGAGGACTCACGGAGAGGGTGCGCTGGAGGTCGAGACAGAGAGAAGGAAGAAGGGGCTCTCGTGGGGTGGCAGGAAGAGGGAGATCGAAGTCACTGCTGGCGGTTACGGCAGTGGTACGACGATCGTCGTACTATCTCCGGTGAACAAAGGGTGGGTAACCCTCCCCCGGCGTACCGGAAGCAGGGCGCAGGAGGGAGCGGAAGACACCCTGAGACCCTGACTTCCGGTTACTGCCTTTCATATCCAGTCGCTCCTACGTCGCGCAGCCTATGGCATGAAGGAATCTCTGCGTACACACGGAATTCGCGACGTGTGTGCGTTTACATACGCGTGTACATGCAACAAGACGCTTACACCACATATCCAAAACTAATAACTCGGGGTTGGAAATTGGCTGAAGACTTTGCGTTGCTCCGAAATATCTGCTCATTTACTCCTCCTCTCCCTGCTTCTTCTTATACCACCGTGCCACAGCCGTGTCCCTTCTCGATTACGCATCTTAGATAGCGTGTTTGCAGTGACTCTGAATGGAAGAGAGAATTGTTCAAATGTAAACGCGAGGGGAATTTCGCGATTCTGATGAAATGCTCATATTCTCAAATATCTTGCATTATGTGTGTGTGTGTGTGTGTGTGTGTGTGTGTGTGTGTGTGTGTGTGTTGTGTGTGTGTGTAAAATATATAATATACGCACATTTATCCACTGAGCAAAATGCGTTATGTTGAAAAAAAAGAGCAAATCAGTAGATTCTAATCATATCAATCAGAATTCC
>NW_017305895.1:402536-404361 GCF_001594115.1 Trachymyrmex septentrionalis
TATGTTGAAAAAAAAAGAGCAAATCAGTAGATTCTAATCATATCAATCAGAATTCCAGTCATCATGATTAGACATCTTATCTCGATAAGGATTATGATAGATTGAACTGAAAATTCTGATTTGTCCATTTTCCACTAGAATTTCAATTAATGCGACCATCTTTTTCTAATGTTTATATATAAATAATATTTTGTTTAAAATATTTATTAATCATTATTGCTATTATTAATAAAGCATTTTTTCTAATTAAACCGTGTGCTGGCAAACGGTTAAAATTAATTTTTTTTCTTTACATAGCATAGCAATAGTGACTGGTAGGATTTAACGGAGTATTATTCGCAGCAATCGTAGTCACTCGAGTAATATCTGGTAGCCTGTGATCGATTGCAATAGCCGTAAGCTACGCTGGTCAAACTCATCGGTCCGCGAAAACCCGCCTCATTGACCAATCCTGTCGCCTGAGGCTGCGTTGTATTGCCACTCTGTCGCTGTCTCGTAAAACCAGCTCTTAGACGAGGAGTCTTAACTTATTCGCCGAACGGCTATGTTTATATGTGCTGTAAATGCGCCAGACTTTCGATAAACAATTAGTTACGGATATTATACTCGATTTTCACGCTTTAACCTGAACGAATAATAGATGTATAACAACAATACTTACGATGCGATATATCTTAAACTCGAAGCGTGGGTGTGTTGTTGTGAAAGAGAAACACCAGATAGTTAATAATCGTAAAGCATAAAAGAATTATCAGCTTTTAGTTATTCATTTAATGATTCTTACAATTCATCGACATCAACCATTACACGTTAATTTTCTTGTCATTATACAATACTGCTATTGTCAGAGAAAAATATAATGGTAGCAATTATAAAGGTAATATCTATACAAGTTTTATGTAGAATTAATATACATAGTTGAATAAATTAACGTACATAGTTAATAAATTATTTTACAATTTCAGTAATTATGGAGTAAATTTATTCAACACTCTATGTACATTATTTCTACGTATAAAACTTGTATAGTTACTCGCTTTATGTTTGTCAGTTGCCACCACTATATTGTCATTTTCTCCGAGCGTAAATAGAAACTAATAAATACAAACTAAATAAACAATATAAATTAATAAATCAAGTAGTAATAACAAGATATGCATGTTTCTTCTTCTCTCTTGTGCTGTCTTCTTCAAGACAATGACTTCATTTTTATTCAAGAAGAAATGAGCTTTCGACGAAACGGAATGTTCACGTCCGCGTTTATGGTAGCGAGATAAATTCGTCTGCGAAGGAAAATTCTCTTCATTGGTCAAACTACTCGCCAATGGGTACGTTATATCGGTACTTTGTCGCGGTCCTCATAAAACTACCTAGGCTCTCAGACAACGAGGTTGACTTATTTACAAGACGGCCGCGGTTATGGTCGTGTAAACACGTCCAGCGTATTTACAGGTCCATAACGTGATATGGAGACTCGTGTCGCGACACGTCCGCCGGAGTCCATATCTTATGGATGTGAGCGTACGTGTGCATCGTAATGGCGACACAATACAGAAAGACAGCCATAAAGGACGGTTTTTCAAATGGCCATGTATGGCCGACGGCGGTTTACTGGCTATCGACACTTCGTCGGGTATCGGCTGTTTCAACCAACCGTTTGTTAGATTAGATATTGCTACGATACCATGTATTATACGGTAATACAGCAGTGTCGTTGTTTTAGGTTCTACACTGTTTTAACATTATATTCTTCGCTTTTAATATTCTATTTTTCGTTTTTGATCATACTTTTATGATCATGACAATATATTGCGGAACTGTTTCT
>NW_017305895.1:404461-406313 GCF_001594115.1 Trachymyrmex septentrionalis
TAGTGTCGTTGTTTTAGGTTCTACACTTTTTAACATTATATTCTTCGCTTTTAATATTCTATTTTTCGTTTGATCATACTTTTATGATCATGACAATATATTGCGGAACTGTTTCTTTTATACGGTTTCCGACAGAATAATAAACGATTTCTACATCAAGTAGATATAAAGTGATTCAATTAATAAATGTCTAACGATTAAATCACTTATCAGACAAGTTTGAAGTATCCAAACATAGCACACGAAATGCATAATATCCGATTATTAAGAGGAAATTTACATATAATACATATTCTACAACTTTAGCATTTATATGATTTTAATTTTTATCGTTTTTTTTATGGGACACTACATATTATTTACGTGAAGCATTTTTCTAAGATGTAACGATAGTCATTATACATTACGATTTTAATTCATAATACTAAAATTATCGACAAGCTCAAATATATTTCACAAAAATAATTCCATTAAATCTGTAAAAATTCTCTCGTAATCTCGTCGCTGCTTTAATAAACATAACGATTCAACACTTTATAGATTAACGTCACTGTCATTGCAATTGTAACAACATTTATATTCTCTTGGAGAAGTGTTATAAAACCTGGACAAGAAGCAAATCCTTCCTCTCTTCACTCCCAGCAGTATTTCCCGTCAGAGCTCGTATGTAACTATGTACTATAATAGCGATGTATAGGATGTCTCGTAAAAGACACGACAGAACGTCGGTAGGTGCCCATTAAGGATGGTCGTTTCTGCCTCGAAGGACGGCGGTCGCAAAATCAATTACGTCAGAAGCTCATGGACCCCGGAGGTGGCCTCTGCTATAACGTGGTGGAAAGATCAGAAGTCGACGACGGGGTCGAAAGTGCAGGCGGAGTCTTCCTTGTAGAGGCATAGACCAAAGTCAATAACTCACCCAGCTTCATCGAGAAACAAAGTGAGCAGGCCAACTTTTCCCTTTCGCGCATCACGGAAAAGGAATTTTCGTTTCAATAGCTAACTCGAAACCTTTTATAAAATCGAAATTAAACATTAATTTTCTTCCAATTATCGGGACACATTCACTTATTTTGAGAATACTGAATCTATATATTCAAAAATATTTGTTTAATTGTTGGAAAATTTAATAAGAAAGTATACAGTTTATAATTAGAAGGTGCTACAAATGAGTAACTTTAATTTTAATAAATAAGTTTTAATTTTGACGGTGAATATATTTACATATATAAAACACATTGATACTACTATTACTATATTATGCTATACTAGCGATCGATTCAGGTCTGCAGGGAAAGAAAGATCAATACAAGCAGAACAAAAGAATATATCGTGAGATAAGATACGAAAGAGCCCGGTTTCATAAAACTCTGGTTATCCGCAAAAACTGAAGAACGAAGACCGACAGGGTATTGATCTTCTGGTACGTTTCACGAGGATGTAAAATCTACGAACTTAGCGAAGCACGAACAAGAAGTACGGGGAACAGGATACCGAACTATGCAGCAAGTAGCTGCTTAGTGACGCGTGATTCATAGTCCTAGTCAAGCAGTTCAACCTTACTTTTGGATGCGATTATCTATAGAAGGCGGATGGTCGTGAGTGATTGATTATAGTTTCATGAAATGAAATTTGGATTTTATCAAAAATGAAATTCAAGAATTTTAATCTTTAAATATAAACTATTTATATTCAAAAATTTAAATGAAGTAAAAAGTGACTCTAACAATGCAATGAAAGCATTAAGTCTATAATAAAAGCTCTACAAGTTTATTGATGAATAAAGTTGTGTATGTGTGTGTGTGTGTGTGTGTGTGTGTGTGTGTGTGTGTGTGTGTGTGTGTGTGTGTGT
>NW_017305895.1:407263-415374 GCF_001594115.1 Trachymyrmex septentrionalis
TGTGTGTGTGTGTGTGTGTGTGTGTGTGTGTGTGTGTGTGTGTGTCTCCTCTCTGATTTGATATTAGAATAACATAATATATTTTTAAATATTCTTATATATAATCTTTAGAAGATGATAGTCTGTTTTTAAAATTTTATAGCTTTTTTGAGTAAAATTTGTTATAATTCATTATTTCCTTACCTCAAAATGTGATGACACTGTTTCAGCGCCACTAATATAGTGGCGCTTTCCTGTCTTGTAAAGGTTAAATATATTTAAAGTGCTTTTTTCTTTTTTTTTTTTTAAATACATTCAAAGAACAGACATTTCGAGGATGTCATTTTGCGATATAAGTCATTTAGAAACAGACATGAGCAAATATGTTACGATTTCCGGTAAGTTAACGCAAGCAAACGCACATGGCAGAGGATGGTGCGGGAGCAGAGTCGTTAATGCAGTTGCCAAGCGGTCTCCTCGGACATTTTCAAGCCATCTTTGAGTCGTCTTTGAAACCTCACCTTTGATGAGCCGCCACCGACATCGTAGTTGCGACGCAAGGCTGCTGGCTTTAATAAGAGCCTGGCAAGCGCCGCCACAAAGGGATGCCACAGGAAATTTCTATGTCTCGAAGATAGAGCGGTAGAGTCGGGAGTACAGAGAGATAGAGAGAGAGGGGGGAGGGGGGGGGGTAGTCGCTAGAAACGCCACTTTTCGTATATATCCTTCTTCTTCTCTCCTTTCTCTCTTTTTATTCTCCGCTTCCCTTAATTCTCCCTGTCCATCTCTGCCCCGGTCTTCTCTCTTTCCGACTGCTTTAAATGCAAATAACACAATTACTGAGGGAGAGTGTGCGACAGGTGCGCTTCTTCGACAGGGCGCATAATTCATGTTGCAACCGCAGAGGGGATACAAAGTAGGATTACGGAATTAATTCTGGATTCGTTTGATTCGACGTCGGATGAGCTATTAATCGGAAGGATTGCCGCGATCGATTTGTCAGACCGTGCGCAGGGTGAGATGGATGCAATTAAAACGATAACGTCCATAAAAACGTGGCTTCGATTATTTCTCCTGTTGCAACGTGTGGAAATTTTGTATCGCTATATTAACAGTTAGGCTTTGAGTAGTTGTTGCATCGCATGCATCGTTAATTTTGAAATCAATAGGATCTGACGATGAGCTAACCGACGAAGTGAGGGTTAAAAGAGTATAAAATAGGTATAATAATTGCCAAATGTCTTCGAAGGCGCGTTTTAACAATTATCTCGTCCTGAGTGAGGCAGCCCCATGACGCATTCCATCCCCGACTTTCTTTCAGCCCCCCCGAGGGTAGGGACTTTGCCTTGAAATTCCTCGCGAGCTTCCCGCACCGCCACCTTTGTACGCCATACCTATTCGACCTTTTTCACCGTCACGCGCCCTCCGTCGTACAGCGTCGTCCTCCCTTATTTTCCTATCGTCCTTGCCATTCTTGTTCCCTCTTTGTCGCCTACCATAGCTGTTTCCTGCGGATCACCCCTCGTTCACGCGGCACTCTCACCCTCGCCGCAGAGGGCATCGTAGGACGGAACGAGCGGCGTCCAGCAAATTGATATTAAATGCCAAGGTTGGTCACCTTGTATATTTCTTTATTAACTTCGCGGAATGGGCTATCCGACTCCCTCACCGACGTTCACGCGTTCCTTATAAAAGGGCACACCTCGCACTCATCTTCCTTTGTTCCACGTTACGTCCGTCTTCTTTCAACTCATACTCTTGCATTGAAAGCACCGTGAGGACCAATTCTTAGCGTCGCATTTGAACGGTCGAGAAGAGAACGACAGAAGTCTTTTACTTTTGCTCGCGGCGCGACGAACGCTGAAAACGGATGATCGTACTTATTCGAAGATTGATGAAGAACGTGCGCGTTGTGAAAGGACCTGTAATTGAAAAAAATTGCTGCGAGGGACGATTCCCGAGTTATCGAGACCTCGGCTTAACGGTTTCCAGCCACGGAGGGGCAAAAAAAGAAAACGTGAGTTAATTCTTATGAGAAATTCCCATGGCCGCGGGTTCAGAAGACACGCGTAAGAGACAGATGATGAAAGACGAAGAGTAAGAGGGCGGGAGATGTCTTGGTTAATTAACGGCCACGTGCGTCTCATTAACGGACTTGCAACCACAAATCACGGCATGGAAACGCGCGGCTACGAGCATAAATACCAATTATGCGTAACTCGTACGGCTCACCGGCCCGGAGCGACGAAGGGTGCGCGAAGGGCTCCCCAAAACGAGACTCAACCGAGCATAATTGTAATGCATATAGGCCGAGGGGTGACTCGGGATTAAAACTCTTTTCTCGAAATTAATCTAAGGGCTCTTACGCCGAACATCGTCACCATCATCGTTATTGCTATCATCATCACTCTAAATTTCTTGCAGTGAGATCTCACTCCAAGAAAGTGAAAAATGCAATCATTCTTGAAAAAGAGTGAAAATATTTCATTTCTTTTTCAAAAAAAAAACAAAAGAGTGACGATTTTCACTCTTTTTTTGAAGTGCGATTTCACTCCTTTGAAGTAAAAATTCACTTTAAAAAGAGTAAAAATTGCCACTTTTTTTTAAGAAATGAAATATTTTCACTTTTCTTTTAAGGGTGGTTGTATTTTCACTTTCTCGGAGTGAGATTTCACTGTAAGAAATTTAGAGTGATTATCATTTTTCACACAACGCAGTAAAGCATATGGATCGCTTTTTATTCTATTCTTCAAAAGAATATGTACCTTACGGAGAAGAGTAAACGACACACGCGTCGTAATTCATCTCGCAGGATCGTTATGTAAACGTCGTAGGTAACCGCCATGTAAATCATGTTCATGTCGCACGGACATTCCATTTTTATAAAATATCGATGCGAGAAGGCTCATGTTCGTACGCGCCTTTATATCCAAAGTGATCGTTTGCCGGGGCTTAAAAGCGTTCGATGGATGCGCAAGTACAGCGGGAAAGTACTGTGCTTAAGCGGAATCGATCTCTGGGCTGGTCCAACGATAATTTCCGGGTTGTATAAATTAATTACCCTCGCCACCGACCACCAAGCACTCCCCCTGCTTCACACACACTCTCTCTCCCTCTTCCCCCCCCCTCTCTCTCTCTCTCTCTCTCTCATTCTTGTACTTTTTTTCACTTTGCGAGCTGCACCGTAAATTACCCGGTGCATTATGGGGCACGATTTATTAATACAATTTGCCTCCACGTAAAAGGTGCCGGGCGCCAATTACCGTGCCACGTTCTTGACGCCAGGGCTACTGCGACGTGGCTACAATACGTTACAACGTAAACTGCACATGCGGGAACGACAGGGAACGGGGAACACGTGCGGCTTGGCTGTCTGAAGTTTTGCAAACTGTATACGCCCGCTGTCTCGTTTTAATACATAAGTATTCCTCTCATCTCGTAGTAACGTGGACAAGGAAATCTCGAAACAAAATTATTTTAGAGCAAATAAAATTACGTATCCACCTACGCGGCATTTACCTACGCGCCATGCAGCTCTTTACCTACATACTATCTGGGGTCAGGTGTTGTCGGAACTTTTTTAATCCTACTCACACCAAGAGAGAATATCGTAAAGGAAATTGTGATAAATCCGAAGATACGCGGCCGTTTTATCTTCATTTCCAAGTGCCAGGCAGGTTGACCCGTTTTTAGAATTAAAACTTTTGAATAGAACTCAATTTATCGGTATAATACCTACGTTAATTAATCTTTAATTGTTCTGGTCAAGTAATATTACAGACTAGGTCATGAACGCTATGGTTAAAGGCATGGCAGTTAAGATGAGACAGCGTAAATTACATTAGCAAGCATATGCGACAATTACATTAGCAAACATTTTTGTAGTTTTTCCCAACGACAATGACAATGTGCGTTGTTATTCTCGTTTCTGAAACCGTTTCAGGACAGTTTTCACATTGCGTCGCGCGTCGCAGCGAGCATCCAGTTGCATTATGTTAGACACGAGCTTGGTAGGCTTTATGGCATATTTGCAGATGCATACTCACGCGTTTATCCAAGTTTTAATACGGCAAAGAGTAATAGACTCGAAATGACAAGGAAAGCATTAGCCTCCTTTGCGAGCACTTTGCAGCTCCTATTACTGAAGTTTCACCTAGTGATTAAACCTCAAGCAAGTCACTCAGAAGCTTTTCGACGTTAACTTAGCTTCCCGTTGGTATTCAAGATTTCAAGCAATTTCGCCCGGCTGTATTGTCGCCGCCGTCGTTCTCTTGTCACCGCCTCGTCTCGTCTTTTGCACCACGAATTGTTCCGCTCTGCTTAGGAAAGAGTACGCGCATGCCCTATAGGTGCTAAAGTGTGGCACAGCTCTCCGACAGAATTTTCATCGTAGCCGTCCCGACAGGAAACAATTTCGTCGTCTTGATTTTCTATCGTCCCCTTTGCGACGCGCTGATTCGCGAAAACACACACAGACCATGCAAGCAAGCACGGTAATTCGCGCTCGATTTCACGTCACGAAAACTTGATGACGGAAGCTCAAATAGCAACCATACTGTACATTACTGTATATTACATTTCAATATAAATAATTTAAATTATTTGCAAGATTGGATTTTAATGTCAACCGTTGCGCTAGAAGTCCGTAAAAATGAATAATTACTTAATATATATTTTATTTTCCTTGAATTTTTTTTTAACATCTATTTATAAATAACTCTTATATATTTATTGTTACATTTTATTAAATCGCACACACTTTAAGTTATATCCTTTTTTGCAGTACTGTTATATTAATTCTTACATAATTAGTCCTTTTCGTAAATCTGTGCATCCTTATTGAAAGTCTTTAATATTTTTTTCATGTTTTATATATATATATATATATTAGGAATTCGATTTAATTCGATCCCTCGCGACGTCAAGGTTCGTTTAAGCTTTTCAGCGAATTGCGCGAGGGACCGACGGCTGTCGGAAACTCAAACATAATTAATATCGCAATACTCGCCATCCCGCCCAAGGAAAAGCCAATATTATGTACTCACGCCAAGGAAAAGAATAAGTACGAAGGGTGCAGCATAGGATAATATAGGGGCTGCCTAATATACCACTAGATATTCGGTAACTTGGCATGAATGGAGTCATAATACAAGTAGGTACCAAAGGCGCCTCCGAAGGAACGTATCCTTCGAGGGATGATCGGCAATGGGGAAACCAGTGCCTTGGGGTTTCCCCGGAGACTGCAAGGGATTCTTTATTTAATATCCCCAGGCTGGTGTCAAGGAATATGTATTACCGGACCGTCGTCGCTTCGGCACTTATTCGCCTTCTTCGCCTCGTTACTCCCGCCAAGCTCAGCAATCTGGTCGGGCTCTCATCATATCTAAGATTGCCAATTATCATAATCGAGATTCAACCTACGTGACACGGAAGTGTACATTCCGTAAAAGTTATACAAAGCACAACTTGTTCTATTCTATATGCACGCGTTTATTTAATTTCTATAAATGAAACTACTAATGTTTAGAGTAAGACGGTATAATTTAATTACGCCGAAACTACGAGATATTCTTCGTAATAGAATAACATTCTCTATAATGGAAGATGTTCTTGTCCGTGGTGTGACACATCTAGTGAAAAAGTTCAATGTATTTCTTGCACGTTCTTGGAAACACTCATATGATGAACTTACTTCGACTTGCGAACTTTTCGTGAAAAACTAGCATGCAGTAGCACGCTCTTTCTCCTCCTTGACGCTCGCTACGTGGAGAAACTTTCTTAGCCCACGGAAGTTTTCGAGGAGGTGCTGTCTACAGTTTTTCAATGTCTCTTTGGCTGCAAGTTGGGATTGGAGTTGCAGTCGCGACGAATCATAACGCTATAAACATGAAAAATCACAGTTGGCAAGATAGCCGCGTGAAATGCAAATTTTAAGATGCATCATCTCTGCAGTCGAACGTAATCGTTTTCGAAGAAATTACACGCTTTGCGAGTATAAGGCTCCGTAAGTAACGTAATCTTCTCGGAAATCAAACGATACGATATTTCTGGGCACACCGTCATATTTCACGATCAGCCGCACAGTTGCTATTTCATCCTCCTCTTGGCGAAAGCATTTTACGCTCGTTTGATCTCGCCAATTACATAATGGCGGAGGTACTGCGCGTATAGGTATAGTCAGTGCCATATAACCTTACCCTTCGAGATTATACGAAGCTTTTATGTGGAAACATCACAGACTTAATTAACCGCACGCTGATATGTGCTTTATGTACCTTTGAGTTGTCTTTTTGATTTCCCTTTGCCTATTGACTTGTATCGATATCGCACCGATTATCGCATTGGGCTCAGTTTCATATTAATTACGTGAAATATTTATATCTAAATGTTGAAGCGAACATTTCCGACATATTTATTAGATTAAAAACATTTTATCAAAAAAAGATAACACGTTTTACTTGTTGTGGAATCGTTGGGAGGAAAATTGCATAACTGCAGTATAGTAACTTGTGATATTTCTGATCTTCGTATCACGTTTCTCATATGTATTATATAGGAATATTATGGGAAAAACGTAGTGTAACACTTTTTTACGTAAATTCTTATATTATGCGTAGTATACTGTGTCAGTACGTAAGAGAATATATTGTTCTGCTGTATCAGTGAAATTTCGAAAAATGCAAAAATGTGGACAAATAACCGGCGCAACAGCATCCAGTATTTACTGGATCCGAACGATATTTGCTGGTGGCAGAGACATACGAAATTGTAGGGGACACCCTCTATGTATCGTAGGAGTGCAATATCCACTCTCAGTTTCTCCCATATACTTACTCTCGTTTATATACGCGTAGCTTACATACAAGACGGAACGAAACCCGGGTAAAATCACCTGACGCGTGTAATGCGTTTTTTATTAAAGTCTCAACTCTCTCTCTCTCTCTCTCTCTCTCTCTCTCTCTCTCTCTCACGCCCCGGGCGTGTAATCGTACTAGACGTTAAATACTTACGATGTAAAGTTATACAAAATAATTGATCCATAAATGCCGGACATGTTTATAAATTTAAAATATGATACCAATAATAATCGCTGGATAGACTATTAATCATTATGTTTTTATTTGTGTTTCAGGTAAGTCCAATAATTTTTACATTACGAGTATTCAACGAAAGTCAAGGTAAACTTTTAATATCATTATTTATTGAAATGCTGATTTACAATGTTTTTTAATAATCGAATCTACGTCACGTTTCATGTAGTATCCTTGTCGATTATTTTCATCAGTCACATCCACGTTGAAAAACGAAATAAACATTGCATTTTTTTACTCACGGTCCTCACTGTTATGCGCTAGTCAGTGGTTCGTGCACACGGTGTAGCGATCCTTTTAACTTTATTAAGTCAACAACAATACCAATTGCGCTTACGTTATATGCATGACCACTTGCAATCATTGTTTGCTCTCGAACCCAATTTTCCGTGCGCAAACCATTTCGGCGCAACTGGAAAAAAAAAAAAAAAAAAAAAACTGACAAACCAGTCATAAGCGGTTTTTAGTTGACACACGCGAGCTCGGACCTTGCAGCGCAGGTAATTACCTCTGCGACTGTATACGTTTTTCGCCATAGGCGACTCGCGTATGATCTCGTGCTCATTAGAGGCGTAAAACGGTCGCGCTTGGCAAGACGATACCGCTGCACTTGCTTCCGCGCGGCTGATCCACACGCTCGCCCGTCGTTTCTCGCTCTCTCTCGAAGTGTCAACCGACCGGTCATGTCGTCACGGTAGAACGAGAGACGCAACTTTGCCATTAGCCGACACCCGTCGCGTCGTCCCGCGCCGTGCGGAACAGCAACACGCAGCATCGCTGCACCACGCTAATTGGCAAACATCGGCTCGCGGCCAGCTTATCACGATCGGTCGGCGATTTCTGCAAATTACGACTCGCTCGTCGTTCGACATGGGCTCTGTCTTCCTGTCTCTTTCTGACTCTCTCGGTTCTGGACGCTGCCACAGTTCAGAGATCGAGGATAACGTGGTCCGTTGATATCAAACATAGCGGTCAACCTTTTGAAACACGTCCGCTCACTCTCTCTCTCTCTCTCTCTCTCTCTCTCTCTCTCTCTCTCTC
>NW_017305895.1:415474-420142 GCF_001594115.1 Trachymyrmex septentrionalis
TTCTCGCGAATTAAACACGCCTCTTGCGCTTTAGCCGCCGCTTCACTCACCTATTCAACGAATTATGGATGATTATATTTACGTATGAACGTGGAATAAACGAATGATAACTGTGACATTGCGGTGGATGAAATGTCCGATTAATACGAGGAATCGACATGTTATTTGTCGCTATATTGTAGTTTTGTATTGTATACGCAACTTTACGGATTATTTGTTTATCGTATTGTTACGTCGGATCTCACGATTATGTAATGTATGACACGTTGAGATTTTTATATCTATGCTGAATATAGAAAATAAACGACTGTCAAATTTAAATCCGTAAAATATATGACGTATATCGGATTGATTTTTGACACGTATTTTTATTTTAGTTTTATTTTACGAATTATATATTGTTACATAGTATTGAGAATAATTAAAATTATGTTTGAATTATATTTGGAACAAAAAAATTATGAAATGACAAAATGATAAAATAATTTTTAATTATTTCTATACAATCACACACCTCACTCAGCAATAACAATTAATAAATACATATATAACAGCAAGCAAAGTTTTATAAATTTTTCTCCTTTTAAATGATATAATTTTATATATGTACTTATTTTTTTCTCTTTCGCTTTCTGAAATTTCTGTTTTTTGACTTTTTCTTGCTCATTATTAATTTTAATTGCAAAGTGAATGAATACTGTTGCAATTGCAAACTTTATATGCTAAAACTGTCATAACTTAAAATAACATTAAACAATATTCGTGAATGGCTGCACTCGAGCGAAACATCATAATATATTTAGAGACACAGTCTTGCTAAGTTCTATGGCAAGCGGAAAACACAGGTAAATCTTGCAGCACGGGAAGGAAAGAATGCATTACACCGCTTGTCATCCTAGTATACCGCACTCAGTTTTCATGACACTCGTTGTTTTAAAACTAAGATTGTAAATATTATGTAATAAATACACTCACTATTCAGGTTGCTTGCATATCAGAGAAAATATCTGCGTGAAGTTAAGAAACAATATTCCGTATAGTACAACTATGCTGTATATTTTTTTATCTGAGCGTCGCCCTCAAAGGACGACTATTCGCACGTTCAATGAAATAGTGATAAATGTTTCGCGTTCGTATATCGGTCGGGAAGATCAACAAACTTCGACATACATCCCTTGAAAGAGGCATTCGCACGTGATCGTGAATGAATAGTAATCCTGCAAATCCGACGAGAGGATCTTTTCACGAGCACGCTCGCACTGAAATCGAACGTGTATATGTATGTATATATATATTTTTTTTATCGCGGCCAGTTCCCGGCGCGAAGCATTTTTTGACCGAGCAGCCAAGTTTGTGGGTTTGCGCTTTTGTCCGCGGTAGCGCGCGAACCATAGTCCAATCCCCCAATGTCCATCCCCCGTCCAAAAAAAAAAAAGGCCAGAAAGTTCACCGGCAGGTGGCACGAAAAAATGGGCCGAAAAGGTTTGAATTGCGATGCGGCGAACGCTGCGCTTCACGAGCAAGCGGGCTGGAAACGCATCCCTTTCCTCCCTTTTCGTGACCACCCTAGCCCGTACCAGGGCTCGACAACCGTCCTGCACCTCTGTCATCCCTTCCTCCCCCTCGGACGGTCTACCCTTTTTTCGCGTTCTCTTTCTTCCCTCGTCGGCGAAATTAATTTTACCGGCGCCGCCGCGATAACTCACGGTTACATGTCAACGCTTTGACGCACATAAAAATCTCGTTGCGGTCGACTCCGCATGCGTGTGCATACGACTTGCATGCGAGTCGCGACTATTGTAATAGTCCGCGAATACGCGGCTTGGAAATAAGATACGTTTACTGTGACGCGTTCACGGAAACAACGGAGAAAATACGTGCCGCAATATAATGCGGAATTACAGTCGCGCACAGTCTTGCCGCCGAGAGAGAGGAGAACGTGGCAGAATGTGGCCGGCGACATAAAATGCCCCTAATTTCCCTGGAAAAAGATTATTTATATCCGGTATGCTGCGGCTCACTTATCCAGATGATCCAATTCCGCGCATGCCCGAGTCAAGCGGTAATGTTCACGTCGGAAATCTCGGTGAGAATATTATGAGTTATAAGTTTTATCTTCGTTACTCCAGACCACCCTTTTTTTCTTTTAACCCTCCGTCGGCAATGTGAAATTTTCATCCTTCGCCGTCTACAACCTGAATCTTCGAACTTCAATTCAGCAGATTTCTATGTTGTTCCGAACTGTATAAAAATTTGAAAAAATTCTTACACTTACTTGTAAAATAACAAGTTTTTAACTAGTTTTACTGTCATTGAAGTTGAATTGTATTTTACTTATTTTTTTCAAATTTAAGTTTATCTACCAGAATCCACAATAAAAAAAAATCGACCGTGCCTTTAAAATTCAACATTGCCGGTGAGGAGTTAAACTTTAATAATGCCTTCATCATCTCGACAGTGCACGTATTGTGAACGATAATTGTACGATTCTGTAGCACTTGTACGATTGCATAGAGCCGCATTGCGTCACAGACGCTTAGGTGACACCGATAATATAAGGAAGTATAATTAAGATGATCGTTCGAAGCAAATGGGACCTGTCATAATACTAAATTGATTCTCAGGCGGCTTATTTTGAGGTCAAAAGCAATTTATAAATCCTATTAACTACGTCAGGGACAATGCATCGGTGAATCGTGCAATTAATTCATTGCTTCAATTACGTACCTTATTACATGCCGTCATATCGTGCCGCTTATAAGTTTCTAAATTCATTTAACACACAAGCAAGCATTAATATACGTATGAATACAGACAATATTTTAAAGATTTAATTGATGGTTATTAAAAACACATCAGCAGGCAAGAAACAGCTTTCCTCTTAAGCTATTCAAATGCCTGTAAAAAATTCTTGAAAAAGTTACATAACGACAGAAAAAAATAATTTCATAAGTTTAATATTACTTCTAATAATGTAAATTTTAATTAATGCAGCACTCAATGTTTCTACATTTGGTAACGCGAATTAAAATATTATTCACGTTAACACAAGTTAATAAAACGTGATTAGTGTAAAGCGTCAATTTTTAATAATATGAATTTCGCGTTTAATTGTGAGACTGATCACATTTCCGTGATTACGTGTCACGTAATTCGGCTCTCTTGCATTCTCTTAAAAAGCTTTCCCGCTTTGACCGGCATGGCGAAACGGCTCTACCCAATTATCTAATTCGATAATGCGACACAGACCCGTTATAACATAACGTTAAAACGTAAAGCCGCGTTGGGCTTTTCCCGTACGTCCCTCGATTTCCCGCGCCTCGGTGAGAAATTCAAAATCCGTGTTCGCGGCGATAAATCCTCTTGCTCGTGAATCAACGTTTCCCTCTGGCTCGTTCCAGTTCGTTCATCCGGTGGTGGTTGTGTGGCCCGTGCTGTTTGCACATAAAGAGGGCAAAGGGCGAGAGAGAATGGGGACAACGGGAGAACGGAAGAACGTAGGAATGTAACGTATCCAAAGAGATGGAGAAATGTAGAAATATGTTGCCTCCTTGAATGCAGTTACGGACGCGTGCGGAAATAGGCATTAAAACATTACTGTAAGAGAATACATCTTAAATTTACATGAAAATGCAAAGTATTTCATTTCAAAATACGATGGGCTTTCTAAAAGTAATATTCTATATAAAGTTCGTTCGATTATCCATTTCACAACGGCAAAGAAAATTACACACTGATGTTAACATCGAGATAGTCGAACGCTCTAAACAAGCGTTCTCTATGTTGTTAATCAAATGTCCATAGGTTTGACTTTCGCCTTTACGGTGCCTGTTGCTCTTGATACGCGCTTGTTGATGGTATTCGTGTATCACAAACTATAAGAGCTTTCACTTGCAATCAGAATGGGAGAGAATCGACCGAGAGAGCACGTCGAGGCGCTTTTGTTTCCGCGTAGGTGGATGCGTACATCCAGCGAACCCGGAACTTCTCCCCCGCTTTCCCGTGACCAAGCAAATCTCTCTCTTTCTCTCTCTCTCTCTTTCTCTCTCTCGTTCTCTCTTTCTCTCTTCGTATCTGGTTCCGGTCTGTTTTTCTGCGATGCGACATTCTTAGGTACTCTCGAACGCGAGTCCCGGCTGTACATACCGCATTTACTGTACCTACTTATCTCGTTAGAAGTGCGTTGGTGCCCTCCTACGTTGACCAGTGTCGCGAATCCCGGACCTGGCAATCTCCCTTCGATACGTACGATCCCCTGTTATCCTTCTGCCTTTCTTGCACTTCGTAAGAAATTCCTAACGGCAGCGTAAGACTTGACAAAATGTACGGTCCGAGTCACATAGACAATGCTACGCGAGTATATAGCTTGTTAATAATAACCACCGTAATTGGACTCTTTGAGATTTAAGTCAAGGGTTTAAGAGCGTTTTAACTAACGAACTACACCCGTAATTATTTGGGCGCAACAAATTGCATTCTCTTGTCATACTAATTCTGTTGTCATACTACACCACTTGAATAAACTTCGCAACTGTACCCATAAAATATAGCGGATGTATAAGAAATTATTTAATAAGATATTCTTTTTAGTTATGAAAGTTTCTTGTTTTAGCATTCTTATCGATGTTTATAGATTTTTAATTTTATTAATTTAATATTATATATATA
>NW_017305895.1:420242-422224 GCF_001594115.1 Trachymyrmex septentrionalis
CTCGGTACGTAAAATAAAACGATTGATACAGTTTATAAAAAATAAAGATTTATATAATTTACATATTTTGTTACAAAAAACTTACCTCACATTTAAATTGAATAAGTCAGTTGAGGATCTAAGATCGTTCTTGTCATATGTGATGAAGTAAGGCAATTTTTTTTACATATTGTAAGACTGCTGAAGATTACTCGAAATTAAGCTGAAACATAAAATAATAAATTATGTATCTTTGATAAACTGTTAATTAATTGTTTTATTCTACGCAATGAGAACCGTGTTCGTGTTTGATTCTCACGTATCTCTTTGTATTCTCTTCTAATTAAAGATATTGAACTAATCCGCTGAAAAACGAAAATGGTAATTTAAACTTGTCTGAACATGTCATCTTCTTTGATCGGATAGCGGTATCGACAGGAATCGACAGCGACACTGTCAGGCAGGCCTTTAAAGCATGTTACGATGTGCGTGTCTCATCGTTCACCGTGGAGGGTGCATAGATATTAGGAATTAAAAGCGACATTTGCATGCAGACGGTTTCGAATATCATCTTGACACACTGCTCTCACAGCTAATTCCTGCTTCGTCTGGTAGAACATTTTGTAAGTTCGACACTTCCGAACTTCGAGATTGCTGGGGGGCAGACTGTATACATTCCTACGAGCATCCACCTCTCCCGATCGGGCAAATCTTGAAACTCTACTTGGCATAAAACACGTGCGACAGTTAACGTGCGTTGAAATTCTGCATTACCCGGCGGCGTCCCGCTGTATTGTATAACTTTGCTGAAACTTGGTGCCTACGACAAGAAGAGGACTCGGGATAAGGTACAACACATCGTGCGCGATGAGGATTTAAAAGACAATAAAAAGTTCAGTTGTTTTATTCTTAAATATAAAAACAGATTTTTAGATGCATATTTCTTATGACCTGAGAGAATACATATTTTTCTTTTACAAATATTGGCTTTTGTATCATTCTCGAATGATAAGCTTTCTAAGCTGAAACTAAGTTGGTCAAAGTTACATTATTAAGGATAACGAGAGATCTAATAGCATGATGTCTCCCTATGTACTCCTTATTCACTGTAACGAGAGATTAATGGCGTGGCATTTCAGTTACTGCCAATTTTATCAGTGGCACAAAGCATGTAATTACTCGTATTTCCCTAATTCCGCGGATCTGTGCAAACCAGAGTGTATTGAATGTCTGCACAGATATCCAACTCCGATAATGAGGAATAGTTAGCGTCGTAACGGTGAAATAGCGTGCCCTATCGATCAAGCAGACGCAGTGTGGGCAATGATGAAATACTGTTTCGGCAGCAATATGAGTATATCTCGAAATATTAAGTCAATGCAATTATTCGATATTTTACAGTCTTCAGTAAGTGAGCTGCGTGAATAACTCAAACGGTTTCTACCGCTCTCTTCTCGAAGTTGCTTACGTCGTCATTTGTCTTGTCTTTCGACAGCTTTACTGCTTTTGTGGCGCACACTCGGAGGCCGTTCTTTAAGAAGGTGGTACCAGCTTAAGCATCTATCGAATGGATGGCCGTAATGCCGCGCATATTGCGTATAAAGCAGCACTCACGACGGCACATTCCGAACGTGTTCCCTCCCTCTCACGTAAGAGATACGTACCCGTAGTTTACGCCTACGTATAGTTCAACATACCCAGTGCTCTCGCGAAGCTAGTCGTGAAAATCCAATCTAACGAAGTCGCTATTGAAACTGATAAGTATCCGTATTTCAGGTCACCACCGCAAAAGACGTGCCGGATATCGTATCACTTTTTCTACTTTTTCCATCGTCATCCGGCATCGCAACACGATCTCACAGCCTCCATTATGCGATTGTATTACTTTGTAATATAGGATCAAATTTTACGTAACATTATATTAACCTTTTACTGTATGATTATTATTTGTCACGTACTAATATACCACATTTCTATATATATATATATATTATGTATAATTT
>NW_017305895.1:422251-424694 GCF_001594115.1 Trachymyrmex septentrionalis
CTCATTTGCTACATCAGTATAACTATAAAATCATTTTTAGTTGCTTGCAAAAAAAAAAGAACGGAAACATAAAAAAAGAAGAAAGGACATATTTTAGAAAAGATAGAATTTCTATATACTTTAGAAAAGCATACTTTTATTCCACTATAATTAATTATTACACCACAATTGCATTTCAAAATTAATATTACAAAAGTTTAATATATTGAAATTTATTTCTAGAAATTATTGTTTTTTAGTTGTAGCAAATAAACGATATTTTTAAAATACTTTAGACAAAAGAAGATTGGAATTTTTAGGACGAGGAAAGAGGAAAAAAGCTAATCATAAATAATTATATCAATAAAATTATTAAGAAATATTGTACATTTTTAAAGCATATTAATCATTTTCATATTTAAATTATTTTTCAGTGAAAAATAATTTAACTTGAAATGAATGTGATTCTTATGTTTGTACGATTTAGTCTCAGATGTCTGGAACACATAAATTTCAATTTCGTAGCGAATGTTACGAGACAGAATTATGTCCTAAAGCATTCTCCTCCGTTTATTAGCAGAAAAAAATGGAAAAATTTTAAATTGCCATGCAGACTGCATGACTCATCACGACCAAACGCACTCCGCAAATTAATACGAACATACTAATTAAGACTTCGTCCATCATAAATTTAAAATATCTTGAAGGAGAAGTTGTTAATTGACGTGAATCGGCCGCGAGCTGTGTAGTATTCCTAAAACGTACGAGGGTCGTTTTATAATTAGCCGCTCGCTTTATTCAATTTAACCAACTTTCGTGATAGCATTTCTCATCTCTACCTAACATCGAGCATAAAAATAACTCTTTTTATTCCTCTTATCTTGAATTTTCAACTCTCGATTATTTATCAAACTTTTTTTACTTTTAAGATGAACTGTATCGCCGATAAAAGTTTGAAATAATCTATATCGTGTAGATTAAACATTTCAGATAATTTGCACCTTCCGGCACATTGAAATTGATGACGCCGTTGTTTCATTACGTGACACCTGGTATAAGAGAATGAGTTCCGCGTCGCGAGTAAAGATTTCGATCGTAGTCCCGGGCAGGTGTGTTTTGCAGCGAGGCTCGCTGTAGCAAGTTGAAAAGGCAAAGAGCGGGAACACGTAGGTGATCTTTGAACCCGGTGGACTCCCTGCTATTTCTCCGTTCCTCTTCTCGGACCCGCGGTATACACGTATTCGCGTTGGCCAACCCTTTCGTACCATCCGATCCGTCTTCCTACCGAAGTCACCACCACGCTTGGTGTACATGCCATCGCATCTCGGCAACATCCTCTCGATTGATTTTCTTTTATAGGAGTGATTCGTGATTGTACGAAGGGTGCATGGTGCAACGGGAATAACGAAAACCCGATAATCGCACCAGCATCTTGGAAGACTATAAATCTCTCGCTTCATTAAAACTCGCGTTGTACTTGTTGCCTACATTTCCGGTCGATTCGTATCAACGATGTTTTCATTAATAACTATGCCGACTGTCCTAGCACGCGTAATATATCTATTTCACGTTTCGAAAGGCAAAATGGTATGTAATCTGCTATAATATTTTCTTTGCGAATATATCTTAAATCTTGATTTTTATCTCTGTCAATAATTTGCGATTAATTCACCGCGCCTATTGCTCGAAGCAACAATTGATAGCGGCACGATGTCTCTGTAATCGACCGACTCATTTCTCCTTGGTACATTATGACCTCAAAAACGTCGAGCCACAGTTCGTGGTCCATGGAACACAATGGCCGGCTCAATGGCTATATTTATAACTGTTCTCATTTGTTCTTTTTTTTTTTCCTTTCTTTATTCGCTACATACGTAAATCTGCGCGAGTACACGAGGCAGACGCGTTTAATCGTGTTAGTAAGATACGGTCTTAAATGCATTTATACACGCGTCTGCGGGTCCGTACACGCGTGCGTAAACACCGAGGAACGCACACATGCGCACGCACATACATCAGGGTCAAGACACTTAGGGTTTCTTCGCGAGAAACAGCGTTCGGTTACTGTGAACGTGGGGTACTGTTAATGCAACCTCACGATCGCGAGATCGCGATGAGGTACGAGGAGAACTGGAACCGAAGAGGATCCAGCTCCTCGACGTAGTGCGCCGTCACGAGTTTCTCCTTGAACTGAGTATTCCTCAAGTTGCTTATATTCAACCGATTGTTGAACAATCGACTCTCGTGCAGTTTGATCGATAGGGCACCCGAGGTGATCGGCTTTGCAGTCGTACAAGCGTGCGATGTTAAATAAAACGCGTGAACAAAATAATACATACGATGGAGAGAACGATTTTGCTGAAATATCTAAAAATTTAGCTAGGTACAGATCTGAAAATAATTTTGTTAGATCATCAAAATTTTTAGGACACTCGAAATTGATTGCTAGAGTGTCAAAATTTTT
>NW_017305895.1:424794-435685 GCF_001594115.1 Trachymyrmex septentrionalis
TTCAGATCTGAAAATAATTTTGTTAAAATTTTTAGGACACTCGAAATTGATTGCTATAGTGTCAAAATTTTTAGGAGTTAGGACACTCGAAACTGATTGCTAGAATATCAAAATTTTTTGGTAGGACACTCGAAATTGATTGCTAGAATATAAAAAAATTTTGACGTTCTAGCAACCAGTTTCGAATGACCTACCTAAAAATTTTGATGATCAAACAAAATTATTTTCAGAACTGTATCTAGCTAATTTTCTAGATACTTGAACTAAAATCGTTCTCTCTGTGTATTAACACTTTATTGTTAAATCAAATACGAACAGATACATGTTTGAAAAAAAACCATTTTTATCCAATTTATTACCAAACGATATTAAGCAGATAAATTTGTGTAAAAATATACACGAAAAGAATGACTTTGCTGAAGTATCTAAAATTTAGGTATTATAGATACAGATCTGAAAATGATTTTGTTTTGGATTTTCATAAAAATATTTATATAGAAAATTCAAACATGATGAACAATGCTGCTTGACATTTTAGCAACCAGCTTGAGCGAATACTACATATATAATTATTTTAATAGTCTAATAAAATTATTTTCAAATCTGTTTCTCGATAAATTTCTTAATATTTCAACAAAATCGTTCTTTCCATGTAGACATCAGATGACTTTTCGATATCAGCGTACACGTATTTTTATCTATCAATTCATGCCATCGTGGTAGATTTCTTCTTTAATCCCCTCTTCTTTAAGCATCCCTTCCTCTCTTTAACCGTGGGCGATCGATTGACTCGCGCAAGTAACACGGAAGCGTACCTCGACAGTAACTTCTTTTACGGTAGCTCGCGAATGAGAAACGTGGTTGCTGATAAACAAATAAAGCTTTCCACTTCGTCGTCCAGAACCGCTATCGGTATTTCTCTACTCCGCGCAAATGAGGAAACTGAGTCAGTACGTAAGCAAACGAATGGCAATTTACACTGCAGTTACCTAATGACCCGTAACTTTGTCCCGTATTTCTGTTAGAGTTTATCTCGCTTCTCTATCATGATTATATCTTATGGTATGTAATTCGATGTTAGATCTAACATCAATCGTAGGGGTCTTGTATATTCGTGATTATCGTAGAAAGTTCTTGAGTGAAGACATAGTAAATAAAGCTTAGGTGAGATACGCACCATCGATTTATGTACGAGCTCTACATCACAGGCAGGTATATATGTACATTCTCCGATGCGGAAAACACTTCCTATGTTTTACGACACACCACGCTTATCATCAAAAATAGGTCGAGTATGCATTAACAATAATCGGAAGCCAGTTGAAAGTTACTTTATAGCTTTACGTCGTATGAAGATGTCGGGATATGATCGGAATGTGTCTCGGTATGCGATACAATATGGAAAGCCGATTGCGAGGAAGCTGTTTCTATAGGGAAGACTTAGACGAGATTTATAAACCTGGCGTTCTGATTCTCTCTCGTACGTCACTGAAAGACGCTGCTTTCAATTAAAGAGGGAATCTTCGAGAGAACACTGTTCGGTCTTAGAAACAGATTAGAGGAGAGTGTAACTTTGGGTTGTAGGATCGAAAGATCCTCTTCCTTTTGAGCTCCGCTTGTCTCCTTCGTGGAACAGAGAAAACCAGTCTTTGGTCTTTGGCTCGAGTTGTCTGGTACCTTTCCTCCCCAGCGAATTACCGCTAATCTCCTGCGTCCTCTTCTCTCTTTATCTCTCTCTCTCTCTCTCTCTCTCTTTTTCCTCCTCTATCTTTCTCCTTTCTACTTCACTCGTCCTCTCCTCAGTTCTTTCGTCGTTACATCTCTCACTCTATTTTCTCTCACGGATCTTCCTCCGGTTCCTATACCTGTCTCGATATCCCCTTCTCCTATCTTCTCTCATCCTCGACGTAGTTCAAGTGCCGTCTAAGCGCACTACTGGAAGCAGGCAAAGAGGCTCGTTCCTTTCGCTCCGTCTCTTCGCACACCTATTCCCCTCTCTGCTCTTCTTCTGTGTATCCGTTCTCTCCCTCTCTTTTTCCCTCCTCCCCTCACTCTCCCTCTCTTTCTCTCTTCCCTCCCTCCCCCCCTTTCTCTCTCTCTCTCTGTCTGTCCTTCCCTCATCTCTACCTCGATCTTCTCTTTTAGTCCAGAGGCGGACTTGACGTTTAGCCTCGAGCACTCGCCACTTTAAAATTCCTCCTAATCTCAGTAACCGACGTCGTGTTCCACGTAAGCCATCTCTTTACCTCTCCCGTTCTCGTTCCTTCAGAGTACTCTTCTTCGTCGACGAGCATCGCGCTTTCTCCTGCCGTCTACCATCCACGTTGAGCGTTAATGACGACGATAAAAAGATTAACGGGGATTGCCCGTAGTGGATTTGAGCCTATAGGCGCCTACGGGGGCATTCCGACCCGACGAGAATTAGGCGGGTGGAAGAGAATGGCGCCGTGCTGGAAGAGAGCCCGTCGGCGCTCCGCCGGGATAAAATACATACACGGCTATGAAGCGTGTGTACTTCGTTTAGCCCGGAACGTGGTATGGAAGAATGCGGTACGGATTTTTGGGCGCGTACATGTTAAGCGCGCGAGCGCAGAGAGGAATTATTTCCCGGCAGTGAAATTAGTAGCTCACGCAGGATAGACATATATGTATGATCGTTATACATCATATTCATAATATCACTTAATGTATGTTGATGTACCAATTTTAGACCGTTGCGAACGCTGTATTTTCGGGAAACAGGTTTCGTTAACCGAACACCCCCCGCGCCTCTCGCCGCATTTCGAACGATCGAATTTGCATGCGTCGCGCAAAATTTAAGCGAGCGACATCGGAGAAAAAGTGTGAATAATACAATCACCTCATTCCTCGCATTAAATGTTTTTCCACGTCGGCTCGTCGAGCGACAAAAACAACGCGGGCGTAATTGTAACGCAATTGCTTCGTGACCGCTCGATCGATCGACGAGAAAATTTATCGGTCGCAACGCACAAATTGCAACTTTCAACTTATGTAAAATAATCCAGCAACAAAAAGAGCTGGCCGCTCTCTCGTTTAGCTGCTTGTTTAGTAGGCTTCGCGTTCCGCGTTCCACGCTCTGTTTATCCGTGAATCGGGATGTTAGCACGCCGCTGAAAAAAGATAATCGATCGCACGTTAATTGCAACGTTGGCCTGTCTGGCCGAATAATACCACCTAGACACCAAGCACGAATTATATATAAATAACAAATGACCAAGCATTTCGGCGACCGGATGATAAACGCCCGGCGCGGGCGTAAGCGAGAGGCGTCCCGACGAGCGTTTTCCAATTAATGGATTTCCGGCTTTATCTGGCTAGTGGCTAGTAGGTGTCGTCCGTGTGCGGCCAGCGAGGCGCGAATTTATTCACAGGTAAGTGCATCGTTGCGCAGGTGCGCGTCAACGATGCGAGGGATAAATCTCGTTTTCGACGGTGGAGCGCGCATGACACCACGATGACGCGTTGAGCCGCGAGCGCGGTTTCGATGATTTTTATTCGTCCCGGCTTTCGAATGCATACCCTCGCAAATCCCGTTCAAATCCCGCAAAATTGGCGTCCGTACATTCAAACATGGATATAATAAATTATGAAAATAAATGTAGCGACTTCCGATTAAATTATTTAAACGTTCTGTGTGATTTCTATTATACGTACAAATTGTGTGACAGGCCGTGACAATATTAAACATGCAGATAATAAAGAGGAACAACATAATATTTTCCATCAAGGGCCGTTTGAATTTCCAATGCAAACCAGATTGAAAGGTAAACGTGTACCTCCCAGAATTGATATTCACGGCGAATGAATATTCCATTCGCAACAGTATCTTCTTTACAATTGGATTTACTTTTTTTAATTGATTCGTTATGTCTTTCTATATTTATCGAACAGTGCAATAGAGTTTACCATTTGCCATTACTGCCGAACGAACTGAACGTTGTAGTTCAACCGGCCTGTTGGGAAATCTCTTGCGCTCTCGACTGCAAGATACAGCCCTGAATACAGTGTACAGCAGCACGTTAATTCAATTGCCCTGGTTACGACCGATCAGTACATAGACGTATGTAGGCACGTATAATCATTAAAGTATGAAACACTACTATTTCTTTTTTTTTTGGGGGGGGACAATTTGGAACTTCTGCGTTCCATATATCATATACTTTTATAGAAGACGCACTCTCACTTGTATGATATTAATTTTTTTCCTTTTTATTAAACGTCACTGTAGCATTCACTCGCGTATTATCCGCTTAATATAAATTCGGGAAAATAAAAACAGATTTTGTTTCGTAGTTGTTGCGTGTATTTTTTTTTATTTGACTTCAGTTCTTTTTTTATTTATTACAAGTGTCACAAAACTTTTTCTAACACGTTTATTTTATATTTATTTTCGTCGAAACACGCGAAAGTACGTATGACAGATATATTGCGGTTCTTTCAGAATTTCAGAAACTATATTTTAACGTTACAGCACGTATGTTATGATACGATGTAGCTGCGGAATTAAAAAAGAGATCGGTACAATATGTTGATTAAAATGGTGACAGCACGTGTGACATTGCTCCTAGTGAACATTGCGGAACATTCCAATATTCGCGGCGCCTCCGCAATGGCATCCACATTGTACAATGGCACCTACATGTCAACGTCTGCTAATGTCAGTCGCCGCCACCGCAATGTGCGGTATTGCGTTAGGGCTTCCCAGCTTAGAATTACAAACAAACGCGATTACGCTACTCCCTTACAGGCTATAGGGTCCACGTGTCACTGGTCAATGGTAACTTGCTAGATCGATCGATCAATGGAACGAGGCCGTTGCCCTCGCGGACTCTAGTCTCTGATTTTTAAATCCTCTTGTACAACGAGTCATAATTCTGCTTCAATTATGAGAATAAAGAATTGATATTTTTCTAGTTACGCGTGATTATGCATGTTTTTCATCTATTTATAAGTACACTGTCCAAATGAGGAAAAAGCAAGAAAATGGAAACACACTAAAATACATGCTAAAATTTATAACAAACTTTGTTGTTCTATACTCAAAGAGAGAGTTAAATAAAAAAAAAGAAAAAAAAACAATTAACGTTGCTTTCTATCTACTGTTCTATTTTTCTACATACTTCACCTTTTTAGGTTTTGAAACTTATGATACAGGCAGAATTTTTTAATCCGAGCTACATTTTTAATGTGGTAGAATACTAGGAAATGATTAAGGTTGAAAACGTAATGAATATTATAGTTGGTAGCAGTCAGTATATCATGCTTTGCAATGGCTATAGCTTCAAAGCAGTGCTCGTTGCATCTTCAAGTATTAATTAACATGAATGAATATATTGCGAGGGATCGCATCTCGCAATCGAGCGATCTAATTATTGTGGATAGTAGAACGCAATCCGCGCTTCATAGTAGACAGTTTGAATTAATCGACGAATTACCGTATCCGATAACTTTATGGACCGGCATGGACGAAGATAACACTTAAGTGTCGCAATTATAGAGGATCTACTCCGGGATATAACGCGCGATGCGACCGCCTCCGGAACGTTTCATCCATTTAATTAAGGGTCGTCAATGAGTTTACAATTTCGCCATTATTATTACTCCGAGAGCGACCCGCGGAGGGGGGGCGGGAGAGGAGGGGAGCTTTTACAGCCGGTAATTTGCAAGCTCCGTTCCATCGATACATATATAATACCATTCGTATTATAAAATTTATGTCGCGAGCGCCGCATTTACGACATTTCTCCATTTATTCGTCGCGATTTTTTTTCCCCTACTGCAATCTCAACGTCATTACCGTGTCACTGATCGTTTGGTTTGCACTTATCGGATTCGCCGACTGCATTCACTGCACGGGCGACCCTCGTATCGTTAAAACAGTTGCTTTCGAGACGGTATCGTTAAAGACAATGTTCGTAAGTACGGGGGGAAGTAACAGCACGGATAGAAACTGCGGCGCAACAGGCTCTATTAGTCGTTTTATTGGCCGCCACAATCTCCTGCATATTTCCGTTCCAACTACAATGAGAAACGTCTAGATAAATCAGATTTCATATGCTTGAACTTGCGCGTCTTTCGCGAAATATACGAGATTTTCTGTATTATAAATGGAAGCACGGATTCAATAAATTTTACTATATTAAGGATTCAAATGCAGTTATTAAAATACAGATATTTTTGGAAGTGTATTACATTGTTAAACTCATAATGTCAAATTATACCCACTTTGAGTTCTTTTTAAACATTTCTGTAGGTCATTACTGCTCGTATTTAATATATCGTTAATTTAAATTTTTAATAAAGTAATGGAGTTAAATAATTTTATTCACAAAATGTATTAAATTTGACTCAAATTTATTTTATTATTTACTAAACGTGTTTACTAAATGTATTTAATAAATACATTTAAATACGTTAATATGGACGCTGCTTTAAAACTAACTACAAGAATGAATTGATTTATATTTTGACAGATATGGAAGTGAAAAATAATAAAATTTCGTTTATAACTCAAGAGATTGGGTTATCATTACTCTTTTGATGTCTAGTGTATATTACGTAATAAGTGAATAAAGGCTAAACGTAAGAGAACAAATACAAATGTTCTATTCGTAGGCTATAAGATACAGTACTTGATTTTGTCTCTTTATCACTAAAATAGAACGCAAGCATTCACAACGAAGAGTCGTATGAAGCAATACACTGGTAGAGACAGAAGAAGCGCAAGTACACGATGTTTGAAATCACGAATTCGTGCGGTCGAAATAATATCGCGTCGTCAGTATACATATATCTCGAATCCCACCTACAACACGCGGCACCTGACATACGCCACTTCTGCGAGCCTACTGGGGTCCGCGGGTGTTACACCCGGTCGTGTTTTGACGGGTCATATATTTTTCCGGTCTTTTGGGAGCAGGGCCAAGTGTTTAGAGCAGAACGTCTAAGTATAGAGCCCCCTCGGTTCTCTCGCGGAATCGCGCGGTGCAAGATGAAGCACTTGAGGCAACGAGAATGTCACGCGGGACTAGCAATTTAGCCATGGCCTCTAAGTTCCAGGCAAGACACACGACGCGTATCGCCTCGCGGATGATGAACCGCCGATGCGAGATAATTTCGGAATAAATTAGCGAGAACGTGAGCATGCAAAATGCAGATGCTCGCGTACGATGCATCGTACCGTCGCTTTCGAGAGAAGCAGACAAGCCAGCTTGTCGCGTTTCTTAAATAGCTTCGTGAGTTGGGGACTGACTGGGGAAATAGCGACGAGACTTATCGGTTCCGTGACAAGAAATGATATGGCTTTGCGAATACGTAATGCGAGACAAGCAATTTTTAAATTACACGCTTACGTTTTTAACATTCCCTCTATTTATTTATACAATATGTCGTAATAAAATTACTAAATACGTAATAAAATTACTAAATCGGACAAATATCTCAAGTAAATTAAATATATATAAATCAATGTGTTTAATTAAAATTTACGTGGAATATTTTTCTGCTTAAAAATAAGTCTTTTACATAAAATGCATTTTACTCGTATAATCTTTATAAACATAAAATAGCAATTTTTCTTAAAATATTTTTATATTGTAGATTAAGTTTTACTGTGTGATTCAAGAAGCAAATGTAATTTTTTTCTAATTGACTTAATCGCGAGTATTTATTCGTAGCATGACGGATAATAATTTTAAAGAATAACTTAATCGCAAAGACGAATTCGATTTTCCTACAAATGTGGAGTTCACCATGATGTACGTAATTTATCCTGTGACATGGACGACTCTGCGGGAGACCCAGGTTCCAGTCTCACGCTTCCAAAGCGATATGTCCGTTAAATGTGTTTACGGCATGAAGGACAGCGATTCGGTTACCTATGAAGTGCAGTTCGACGGACAATTATCCGCGCTTGTCTCTCCTGTCTGCCTCATCACCCATTTGGATCGGTCCGATCTGTCCACGCTTTGGTTTCACGAGACAGAAAATCCAGTCGCGCCGCTGACGATTATTAACGTGAGTTTCTGTTCTACGTTTAACGGCTCGTGTATTTGAGCAGGGGCTGCTTTTCATCGATAGTTAAAATACCGATGATTAATTGCCGCTTGTTATTGCGATTTACCGAATCGTTGGATGTTTGGAATCACGCGAGCCCCCTGAAAGCGGTTTATAATGGGCGATGGCTGATAAATTACTTTCCGCCGCGTAAGCGTTGCAGATCCGTCGTCGTTTGTCGTTAATCGAAAATCTTGCTTCGTTTCGCCGATCGCTAAAATGCGAATATGCGCACACATCAAGAGACTTTCAGCTGCCGCATAAAAATTATCCTCTTCAAGTTTTGATAGTGATTCGCTGCCCTTGCAACATTGAAGGTAACCAATCAGTCTCGATATTCGACGAAGTGTAGAAACGTTTGCAGAGTTCTCAGCATTTTTCTCGGCGTCAGCATTTTTCCTACGTCGATATAAGTAATATTTGTAGGATCGACGATTCATTTTAAGATAGATACGTATTCCGTATTTTCTATGTTGTATCATATAATTGCACAATTAATTACGCGAAGATATTCGAAATATCTAATATCATTTACGTCGACATATCGAGTAATAACAAAAATATTACATTTAATAAATGTACCAATTTATGGAACACAATCGTTCACAGGGTCAATCTCGTACGCGTCGTGCACATAAATTGCATATCAGCATGCCACATAGTCTTCGTTCCGCTTACACGCGTGAGTCGTGTGCACACTCGTTCGACCGCGGGTAACATGTTTAGTTCCAACAAAACGTAGCTGCCGGCGCGAGCTGGTGCGTTTCACAAAGAGGAGAAAAAAAAAATAAACCATGCGTTCCATTTGCATTTGCGTTGCAGTAAAACGATGGCGGCCTTAATTAAGCACCGTCGAGAGTGCCGGCCGGGCGATGAAGACACGCTTACACATCCGTTATCTTTTCGAGAGCCTCCTCCACCCACGCGAAGCGATGGCGCATAACTCGTCTATTGTTCCCGCGAGGATAAACAGGCCATTATCATTATTCATAAACGACGTGAGCTTGTTCAGTTAACGCGGGACGGACGAGGTGGGGGCGGTACGGCGTGTACGCGCGCTGGTAAACCGTGCAGCCGCGTTGTTTTCGCGGCACGGAAGCGCCGCGATTCAACTCGTGATCCCCCGCGAAACCTCGCGTTCGCACCCCCTCCCCCCCCGCCCCGCCGTTCCGCTTTACGCGTCTCTCGGGTTCTTGATATGTTGCCGGTGCTGGAGCGAAATCCGACCCAGCACGCGACGTGCCTCGGCAAATCGAGAAATGACTTCGTCTTCGTCATACACGAAGATCCTCGCGAGAGCGAACGGTCTTACGCGGATTTACCGGAGCAAACCGCCGGTATACCTGGATTTCATCCTACAACCGTGATGTATATAAATAATAAAGATTTATCATGAGTCGAGACGCGTCTTCCCTGAATTCCCTGATTCCCTGTATCTCGAGGTCGACTTAGGAAAGCAATCATTTCTTTGCACCTCGCTCGCCGCTCGCGTCGTTTAGTCGTCGTTTATGCGAGAGCGAAAAACTGTATTCTGTATTTTGCCCATGCAAGTCACAACATTTCTGAATGTATATGCATATGTGTACAAAAATTCTAACAGAGCTATGCGAGCAAAGCGAAGTATTCTAAAAATTTATGCGTTTTCTTCAGACGGTATGATATTATACTTCCTTGTAGTATTATACTTCCTTCTTCTTCTAACCAAAAAGTTTTATACGCGGTCGTGGAAATTTGTATTTTCAGAAATACAGAGGCGAGCAGAGAGAGAGAGAGAGAGAGAGAGAGAGAGAGAGAGAGATTCCAACGAAACTTGCTCGTTGCTTGTTTCGCTACTTAGAAAGCTCCGCAGATGATACGCTACACGTATGTGGGTTAAAGAGAGTTCGGTCGAAACTTTCGCGATATAAGCTGGGTCGGGTGAAAAGCGCTTTACGAGGGCTGCGGAGTTTCTCCTTGAGCCGGTTGATTTGACGAAACTCGTTGTGGCAGGTCGAAACGAAACGCCAAATTTCGTAAGCAAAGCGAGAAAAGTTTAAAGAACTTTGTTCCCGACGTTGCAGTTAGAATTAAGTTTCAATTAAAGTATCATCTTTTGAGTATCAAATTAACTAAAATTAAGTTTTCAAGAATTACTTTAAAAAGAAGTAGATAAAGTACAGAATCTTTTTAATTCTTCGATTTAACTTCAAATTAATTTCTGAACTGACATTTGTTTGAGATTTCTAAAATGCTTTCAAGTCAAGTTTGAAGCGTGAGAAACCCGTCAGTAAGCTGTCTTGAAGCAGTATTGAATCTAACAATTGCAATAGGATATTAATTAAATGGCGATGGTAGCTCGTAAGATAGCATGACGAATGAACGTCCTCTTTTCTTTTCTAGAGCCCATAGTGGACCAATCTAGAATAGAGGCACTTTATCGCTGTGCTCGTACTTTAATACGCCTTTATTCCCGTTTCTCGACCGTGAAACGTCCAAGAGGAAGATCCACGCCCGAGATCGTGGTACGAACGATTTGCCGGGACCGTTCCGTGTAACCGCAACATAAATGAGCGTGGTTGCTCGAGTGCGGTTAACGTGCGGCCGCTTTAAACACACGCGGCTACATGCGAGAAAAAGTCGTCAGATTTACTGCGACTCTGGTAAAATCCATGGCAACACAATACAACCTTATGTCGACACCGCCTTCCTTCTCGCTCTTCGCAATTTGTTTCTTTTATATATATATGTGTGTGTGTGTGTGTGTGTGTGTGTGTGTGTGTGTGTGTGTGTGTGTGTGTGTGTGTGTGTGTGTGTGTGTGTGTGTGTGTGTGTGTGT
>NW_017305895.1:435785-436987 GCF_001594115.1 Trachymyrmex septentrionalis
TGTGTGTGGCATTAACGTGCCGTAATGCACGAGTTGTAATGTCCTAACGAACAACGCTAAATGTTACAAAATTCTTGAAATGGAATTAAATAGATTCTTTTAACGCCATTATTCTTACTGAAATAGGCAATTTAACTAATGGTCTAGCATTGCATTAGATCCAAATTATTAGTATCTTTTTACAAATAAATAAGATGTTTCCCACATATTACATTCTATACTATAATTAGATGAATAATAATACGTATTTTCTTTATATAGATGTTTTAAACGATATGGAATCTTTCCTGAAAATTAATTTTAAACAATTTATTGAAAAATAATAATGAAATTTATTTTTTTTGTATACTTTAACATATTATTTTTTAAAAAATGTATTCCTTTTTTTAAATAATATCTAATAAATATTTTTTAATAATCATTATAGTTGGATGAAATTTCATATTTTAGATCGTTAAAATATTTTTCTTTCACAAAATTCCATTCTAAATTAAGAATATCTGTATAAAAGATAATATATAAAATCCAAATACGTATCCTGCGTAAATCTGGATATAGTAATATAATTACTTCATAATTACTCTTTTCGGAGTTACATTAAATAACATGCAAATAAAAAGAATCGCATTTATTGCTTAATTGAATATTGCGATTATGATAATCCGCTATGTACCGCGGCTGTAATGCCTTTTATGCGTTTTCAGTCGTTCAAGTTGAAAGTCGAATAACAGTAATACGCGAGCCAATATCAGATAAATTTAATGTAGTGTTTTATGGTCGATCCGGCTGTGCGATGTTCTCGCAGAAACGCTGTTAAGCGCAGCCGTGTCTTTCAACGGGAACGTAATTTAAACGGGTGGGCGATCGTACCTAGCGATCCGAGCTAGTGTAAACTTTTCATTTCGCCAAACGCATATTACCAGAACACGTAGAGTAACGATGGTGATGCAATTAGGAATGTCGCGTAAATGAGATAAGATCAGGGCGTTTCTAGAAACGTCCACCTCGAACGCTATCTTTATTTGCAGTTTAGACACACCTTTGCAATATCTAAGAGACTCGCGCAATGAGAGCAAGATTGAATTAGACACATACGATGCGCGTCTTTCCCGGCGCGCACAAGCTTCTCATAGACGTACGTTACGATAACAGATAACAGAATTGACACAAATGTAGTGTGTGTGTGTGTGTGTATATATATA
>NW_017305895.1:437087-440355 GCF_001594115.1 Trachymyrmex septentrionalis
ACTGCGGCGATCCAACTAGAATTTAGTCTTTTCATTTTAATCTATTTATAGCTGTTTCATTGTGCTGCTGGAAAAGAGTAGTTGTTCCATTTCAACTTGTTGCTACATTGCGTTGCGAAAAGATTTTTCTAATTTTAATTGTATGATGTTGCATTACTATTATTATCTTAAGTATCAACTGCAGTGCGATTAATTGCATCTATGCGATTATGTCTCCTTTGAAAGAAGTAAAGTAACTCTAAATGTAGTAATATAATTTAATTTGGGGAGGATTTTTTTTATTATTATTTTAGTTTATATATGCAAATCCAAAAGTAATCGGTGCGTTATCATATATCTGAAATAAATTTATTTATGTATATATAGATGTATTATTTCAACATTTAACATAATTGACGCTTTTTTTATTTAGTTGATGTATTTATATAATCGGTTCTGTTCTAATCTTAATTTTGTTAATAATGAAATAATAGTCTTCAAATCTTTTTTTCATGTCCACATCCGATTTCTTACTCTTACAGATATAGAGAAAAACTGTTTTGATAAATTTATAAGATTTATTACATTTATAAATTATATTTACATATTATTTATTTATATTTATTATATTCGTATAATATTATATTTAAATTTGTTTTGCGAAATATCGATTTCCCTTTGGTTAAATTGGAAATTTAAATTGACATGTTCAATAACGATTAATGTTATTTATTGTAATGGATGAAAGGATATGATAATCGCTGCTTTTCATTGAAAATATCAACGTGACAATTTATTTTGCAGTGAGGTATAAGGGACCGTTATTATAGATGATATTTGTGAAAGTTAGTATGTAAGCTAATGATGCGATTATTCTACAATTTCATATTCGGAATCGATGCGTTTAATATACACCTGATTCCTCTGTAGCGCAACGTCAGGCTAGTTATCCTAGATTCCGGTTGATTGAAAATCGAATCAACGTAGCGAGTTATTTAGTGGAAGCCGCAATGACAAATGAGACAACTTCTGCAACTTCGTATGATCTTATCTCACAGTATCGCATAATTTAGCTCGCACGAATGAGTTGTCAATAAGCAGTAGAAATAAACGGGATCAACGAAGCGATACGGACACGCGACATTTGAATCATCAGCCATTCATACAAACATGAATTCTCATTTTCGTACTTCGAATTATCTCTTCATCGTATAAACTTACAAACTGGATGTAATCTCTCATTGCATCACGCCGCTATTTCACATTTCAGTGTTTAACGACGAATCGATCGTACGTCTTAAATCGTAACGAGACGCCTGATAATCCTCTCGCTCGCGATAATCCGGCTTTTAACCGAGCATGAGTTTAATCTATTCGTCTTATCTGTTATTTTTTTTTGTTCCTCATTTCGCGGTTGATCGCCGATCGTATTCTCAATCGCGTGTCGTTATCGATCCCTCTTGATCGCGCGCCGCACGATCACGAGAGCGGCACGGCGCGGCATCCCGTTTCACTGCGGCGAACATTTCATTATCTAAAGCGCTTGCATACCGCATAATTATAAGAATAAACGGTCGCCGACTCGTCATACGCGCCGATGAAATTCCAGCGATAACGAATCGGTCGGTGTCGCGCGATCCATCGAATATCGCGAGCGTCGACCGATTGGAAAGCACGCCCGTCGTTTAACCGGATTATTCACGCTCCACCAATGAAAAGGGTCCAATGAAATTGCGATAAAGCCGAAATTGTGAGCCTCGCGGGGTCGACGGGTCGACGGGGCTTCGGAGGGGGGTTAGCAGCGATCGTGCCACCGTTCTACAGGGTGCAGGGGGTTGGTAGTGTACAGGTTTGTCGGCGGGTAGAAGAGGGAGGGAGAGAGAAAGGGATTGATCAAGCCCGCCGGCAAATATCGCCGGACGACTTTCATTTTCAGCGTACTAATTATTCAGCTAGGCACAGCGTGCGTTGGTTCATTCGTTTGTTTCTGCCGCTTTTGCAAATAGAAGCGCGATCCGAAATACGTGTGTATTCGGTCTCGAATCGGAAAATTGCAGGAGCGTCTAAACGGAATGTACCCGTAAAAAGCGAGTATTAGTGATTAATGAGCGTTATCTTCGAGGATGTCGACGAACTTCCTTCGAGTACGTGATTAAACGTCATTATTATTTTCAAGCGCTGTCGCTGAGACTTGCGAGGGTTCTTGCAAAAAATCAGAAAGTTGCGTGCATTTAATGTGTATTCCCAGTAAAAACCTTACTCTATTTTTATGTACAATATTATATACGTACACATAACATAGTTGCAAGAATTTGTGAATATATTCTAAATTATAATTTTAATTACTCATTTTTGAAAGAAAAAAAGTGTATCATTAAATTTCTTATTAAATTTGGGCTTTTAGAATTTAATACGGTCGACGTGATCATATACTAAGATCATATTTTGACTGATTAGGTTACGTGATTGGCAATATTCGACCTGTAATTCTCAGCTTTCAACTGATGCAGGTCATTAAACGTTCATCCACCGATTTCCCGTATCGTTTTAGTGACATCAATTAGGGAGCGCACGTTAATTACTAATCGATCCGTAACGATCGAAATATATCTAATTAGCGGCCGTTAAATCGCTCACTGAACCATACCCAACTGAATACGCGTTCCCGGCAAAAAGCTACTGCGATGTTAAAAGTGCCCTTTCGAAAAACCAAACGAGATTTGCTTAATTAAATCGACGGAGATGAAAATCCGCGTGTCCCGCTCTGTCGCGCAAGGCCAATGTACGAAATTGCAATCGGGCTAGGAAAGGGGCTGGATTAATGGCCTTGACGATGATATGGTTCTGCCATGACGGGAGTACGGTTAAAAGCGATCATTTCACCGTAATGCCGTAACGTCCTCTCGTTATTATTAATTGGCGGCTAGCAATCCGGCGTTTCGCGTCAGCGAACCGTACACTGAATTGTCGCCGGTATTCCATTCGCTTGATCGAAACCTGATATCTGTTTAGATTACATAGTACATCTTGGAAGTACTATCGTATGAAGCTTCCCAGAAAACATTGTCGGAAGACCTAACGAGCCAATAGCCAACAGTGCACCGTTGAATTTGATATAAGATAAAAATTATAATAATACAAGATGCAACTAGGATGAAATTGGAAGAACAAATAATCAATACATATCGATACTAAGTAATGAAAACATCCATGGGTGGATTTTATTGTTAGTGTTTGAATATTTTCAATGTGAATTTTATATACATATATATATATATATATATATATA
>NW_017305895.1:440521-450548 GCF_001594115.1 Trachymyrmex septentrionalis
ACACACACACACACACACACGTCGAAATATTTGTACTCCTAAAAACGCAAATTATAAACAGAACTAGAGTAATTGCAGAGTTAAATATGTATATAATATTCAAGCACTAAGTTCGTACCGTGCAGGTTTCCATTATACTTAGTTGTGTATTCATTGCATATCACGGTTTTATGACACTTTGTTCAATAAATATCAATTAACGTTACATTATAATAATATTCCTATTTTCACTAACGGATAACAGCTGATAACAAGTAGAATGCGGAAATGGAAACGAAATAGTAAACGCAATTAAGAGGAAACGGGCGGGTACGCGCGTTGCTTGCAGCAGCGAAACAATTGCAATAATTTCATTAAGCTATCAGGCAGACGTCTACCGTTTTATCATTCCACATATACATCGGTGGATACGTATGTAAAGATACGGACCTTCACATCCATTTCTCTAGGTACATATCCAAAGGGGTAGAAATAAAAATCAGATTACACGGCGCGCTGTCGGCGCCACGTTTGGCTCATTAAATTCATATAATTCATTGGGTTCCCCATCGGTGTGTACCATCGTGCAGCGGAATGGAGGCTTTGCAAACGCGTACGCATATTTTAGCACCTCTTGGGAGTCGAGCTAGAACGATTCGAGATACTCAACACGGTTGTCAGCGGAACTACCACTTGCTCTCGCAGCTGGGATATCTCTAATTATCAGGTATAATCAGTTTCTCGTCTGCTTTTTCTCTGACTGGGCAAGAAATTTAATATGAATTTAATGAAAAATCCATGATTCCATGGAAATTTGATCCTTTCATTGTTTTCTCGGCCGAACTAATTTTTGAAAGATTTTTATTTGTTACAGCCGGAACATACAAATTGAACTAATATAAATGCATATGCGAGAGGGAGAGAGAGAGAGAGAGAGAGAGAGAGAGAGAGAAGTGCATGGCAAAGAAGGTGATTGCTGGAAACAAAAAATTTTTACAGAAAATCCAAACGATGTATGAAAGCCAACGAAATTTAAATCAAATTCCAAATACTAAGAACCCTCGAAAAACTGGATTTATTCAGTTTGTTTCAACAAAAATATCTATCAATTTTCTTAAGTTACGGATATTACGTATCGAATATAGAAGAGTACATATCCTTTTAGGTATTTATAGTCGATTCTTATATTTAAGACCATCTTCTTAAAATGTGATCACGAAGGCATATTAACATTATTTAAGATGGTCTTAAAATAAAAATGGACTATGAACACTAGCCATATTTTATTTATACTTTTGCTTAAAATTTTCGAGCCCAATATTAAAAAATCCAAGAATGTTGATATACTAAATGATAAGTGAAATTATTTATAACACATCTCCTCTCTAGAAACTTATTTATAGAGATTAAAAAGATCTCGCAGCTCGCATCAGTAAACCAGCGTAGTTGCAGCAAGCGTTGGTGCATGCAGTCACGTCACAACTTCGGGTTCGCCAGCGGCACGAAATTTCGGTTCGTCGTAGTCGCGCCCACCACGAAGTGGCGGGACGCGATAATTGCTAGGCGCGTTGCCAATTCGCTGCGGCGCTATTAATTGATTCCCTGGGAAATGGCCGCGGAGCGACGACTTGCCGACGACGATTTTGCACGTCCGCTGTTGGCGGATTATCATCGACGGGCTTTACGCGGAAGGGTAGCGCAAAATCTAGCGTTACCGGAATAGCTCATCCAACTCTAGCCCAACCCTACATACCGTGAGTGCTCGCAAATACACGTGTATCATACTGGTCGATTAAAAGACGCATGTAGAAACGACATTTTACTACTACATCCACTACGACATTGTATCATCTATATTTTGATAATTTCATATAAGTGATGCCTTAAATTTATTGCAATCTCTATTCGGTTAGCACAATTTCCTTTATGAACAGTAAATAATTTGAAGATGTGAGCCAATGTGTTGTCTAGATATTCGTCTCGTTATTATGGTATTCAGTGAGCGTAATGTAGTGTGGTGCAAATGTCTTGATTTGAAATTGATTTTCTTCTGCGGAACTTTCTTGCTTGGATGAGGAAGTGATCCGGGTCTTGTATTATGTCCCAGGAGACCGTAGATAAGGGGAACATATACAAAACGTCAACCTTCCCTGGTGACGGAACGGAATGTCATCGATTTCTCGCTCGCCTGTGTTGGGAAAATAACGATCAGCATATTATTTATTTAGCAGGAGACGCCAACAAGACAACTAATAATTTTTGTTATATTCGTGGAACAAGAAAGAAAAGAAGTTAAAAACACTAAAGAATTCGTAATGGAATAAGAACCTGCTGCTACTTCTCTGTATTCGTAAGAAAATAAAATTCCTGCAAAATAGAATTATACATAAACGAGTTATTTAATAAAAAGTTTTTTTTACATTCATACAGAAACAAAAACCTTTAAAATCCGAATTTTCATTCATATGATTGATTGCTTTTGTTTTTTAAAAATTGCATGTTAAAAATACAATAACAACAAAAGCTATCTCAATGTCATGAAACAATTTGGGGCAAAATATATCACATTTCTCGGAAGTGTATTGAAACATGGCAGCTCTATAATATTTTTAACACGATCTGTTCAGAGTTTACGTGGGACGTGGAAAACATAATGCAAGAATGTACACGCTCTTGATGGCTTATGTGCGGAGTTTACCACAAAACCTCATTTGAAAGTTTGATTAAAATTTCAACAGGTCGACCGTGTAACAGACAAACTCATCGAACTCGGCAGAGTTTTGTGGACAGACTGCGACAATTTTTAAAATCTGATAACCATCCCATTTTCTGCAACGCATAAACTTCCCACTTTTCATAACCAGAAAATGAAGTTCTCTACTGAAAATTTACTATCCGTTAGATTAATGGAGGTTCTGCTAATTAAAGACACTTTCATATGTATTATATGAGTTGATATTAAATTCGTATTCTATTTGACGTAAAATGTCATTAGATAATTATTTGTTATTATCTGATAGTAAAATGTCATTAGATAATTATTTGTTATTATCTGATAGTAAAATGTATATAAAGTGAAAAACACCAAAAAAGGGAGACATACAATTTTTTTCGTAATGAAATTCTGTTGAAAAAATGTTGGATAGCGTGAGCTTTAATAAAATTTAATAAACGTCATCCTATTTCATCGAAGCTCGTGCGCTGAGTTACATTTTTGAAATATTTTCAACATTTTATAAAAAATAGTTTTTTTTTTCTGAATCTGATACATTGCTGTATCTATTTTCTATCATATACTTAAAAGTAAATAATAATTATATTCAAAACATTTTTTATAAACTTAATATATCCATAATGAGAAACTTTGTTCTAGTTAGCAAATTCATTTTTAGATCAAAGATACGAATTCTCCTGTGTAAAAAAAACGTAACAATCTTTTGTCCTCTTTCCTTTCCGGTGTATTTAAAGGGGATAAAACATGCATAAAGTACTTTACTTCTGTTTTTTCATAGAACGTGCCTGAAGCACGTCTATAAATTTTCGAACATAGACAGAGTCTATAAATATTTGGTCTTTTCCCCTGCCAACGTTTATTCCCTTTTCTCTTTCTCTCCGATTTTCCTGAATGCTGAACGGAGGCGCGAGAGTGTAGAGAATGCAGAGGCGCCAGAGAGAAGTACCATGCAACGTCCCTGGAACGAGTTCCTCTCTGTCCCCGACACGTGTTTCTCACTCTGACTTAATTAAGCCGTCAGTACAAACGCGCAGCATCCAAACACGTGGTTATGTCAGATTTCGGCGTGGCGTCCTTTGCACCATACCGAAATCACGACGTGGAATCCGGGGGAAGAGACGCTAATTCTTGTTTTCGGGATGAGTCGTTAAACCGGAAACGTCTGTCCCGGATTTCGTCGCAACCCGGTTTCCAAACGGCTTCTGTTACGATACGACTCGTTACGGTTGTCATCCTCGTCACTTCCAAATGCATACGCGATTAAGCCACATTCTAACAATATCATTACGTCGTCGTATCTGTCTAGGAAGCTGTTATATTAATTACTTATAATAGCTTATGAAAATTAATTGATCGCGTATATTAATGTATATCATCATTTATCGTTTTTACACTCCGTGCGAACTTAATTTTATACTCTTATTAATAGTTATTTTTAATTTGTATTTAATAATATTAAATTATATTTTTAATAATCAATTTTTCGACTAATCTCATTTACTGATTAATTCATTAATGCCATTCATGGTGTAATATCTTTATTATCTCTCTGGTTAATACTATACATATCCATTACATATGCCGGCTAAACCCTAACTAGATTACGATAAATCCCTAAGATTTCGACCAAAAGCGCACCATTGTGCTCTCCTGAGTTAGCGGGATTACAGTCCAGTCCCGTCTTACCTTTCACGCAAACGCAATTTGTTAGTCGCGCGTCTGAGCTAGGTACAAACAGTATCTGGGTTACACTGAAGTTTCGTCTCTATCTCGCGCACGTGTTTCTCGCTCTGAATTAATTAAGCCGTCAGTACCAGCGGGCTAGCTGGTCCGACCACCGCATGGTTAAGTCAAGCTTCGATGTAGCAGTTCGGTAGACCGGTAGAGACCGAAATCACAACGGCAGGTAAGGGCTCAGTAAACATATACAATACGAACTACGGAAAACAGGGATCTCTTGCTCTACGCCATCTTATAAACCACCACGCCGGTTTTGGAACCTGTCACGCCGTCGGGCTCTAATGATGGCTCATTAGTGACGTGGTCATTATGGAACGTTATGTTCAGCATCAATTTAGTTCGTTTTATTTTTTCGGATTACAAACGATCACACGATGTGTTTAAGCGTGTCGTCGGTCGAACGAAACACAGGGCGCGGCTACGTAGCGATGGGCGATGAAGAATAGGCGACATTCGGGTTTGCTCCAAGCAAAAACGATAACCGTTATGGTAGACTGGATGAAACGGCGCCGTGTATCAAGCGATGATTATTTATCGCCCGTGTCCGGAGGATAATTGGTCGGAGAGAAACGGCAATCAACAAATTTTTCCTGTTCTCATATCCGAATTTTACGTTACCACCACACCAAGCAGCTTATTGAAAAATATGATAATCACAAATATGCAATTATCTTTCCAATATAAAAACTGTTTATATAAAGAATGAAAAATGTATTTTAACATTGTTGTAACAACAATAAAAAATATATTGTAATATAACAACAATAAATTATCTTGAAACAGTTTTATACAAATGGCAAACTCGACAATATTCTTTAGTTTGGTATTAAAAGATTAAACGTATAAAACGTATTTAACATATATGATAATGCAACTCGAATTGTTTATTATTTCAGTTTATTAAAACATCGGATGACTAAAATTGAGAAACGGTCAGCAGCACAGTTGATGTTTATTTTATTTTATTATCTCTCTCGTATGTGTTGCATCATTTTTCCACATTTGACCAGTAACATAAGTAAATAATTTCATACGTTTTCCCAACAAAAGCTTTAATTGCTTCATAATCGTTTACGTTTTGCAAAAACAGAAAAGAAAAGATATATTGCGAGAACAAAAATTAAATTTTCTGAAAAATTCAACGCCGGGACTCGCATTATGTGCGCATTAATTTACTAACTTGATGAGTTTTCATCGTTTTTATCCCATCTCACTCAATGGGGCATTATACAGTTTTATGCAAAATATTACTAGTTTCACGCCACAACAACGCTTTCCTGTTTCTGACATTCTTTCAAAGTAATTCTCTCATTAATCTACCTGCTATATTTTCCCATTCTTCTCTCATTCGCTTTACGGTACAATAGAAACGGATGGATTGTGCGTGCATTCTGTATTATTAAAATAATATATAAACTCGACATAACAAATCCGATTGAAATGTATTTCAAAGCACTTGAGAACGACAAGAATCACTTGCTCAATTACACGCACACGGTTTCGTATAGCGTCGACGATATCGATTAGTCGTACTTGAGCCGATCAACTTCGACTCGGCCCTCATGTTAGCACAAGAACCAGCCGTGGTTTCTTGCGCGAAGCGTTCTGCGAGGAAACAAAGAGCCAGATTTTCCACGGTGCAGTCGAGTGTAGCTTTCAGTCTGGGCCCTTCCGCCTCGTGTTTCACTGCTCCAACGGGGTGTTAATGGTGCCTGAGGCCACAAGGCCATCCATCACCGCACTCGGCCTCTGTATGCTCCGCGCTGTCTACTCACGGTGTCTCCAGGCTCTTCCGTGTGAACCGCAACAATGCTTCTTCAGTTCGCCGATACACTTACGTTCTCGTGAGCATTACCGGCGAGCTTTGGCATCCGCTTTCGAACTGCAATTACCAGAAACAGCAATATCGATGGAACAGCTATTATCGGTGCAGATACTATATGCGTCAGATACAAACGTGTTCCAGCTGCGTTATTAGTGATTGCATTTGTTTGAGCTGTGTACAGCTTAGCTGCGTACACTGTATACATAATTGCGTATGCGGCAATTATTGGAAGATGCATTAATGATCATAAGGCATCTGTACAGTTGTAATGTGCGAAATCACATACAGAGATCATATCATATATCGTTAACAATTAAAACCTTTACCTGTTTAAATATTTTTCTATTTCTTTGTGTGTGTGTGTGTGTGTGTGTGTGTGTGTGTGTGTGTGTGTGTGTGTGTGTGTGTGTAAAAAAAGTGTAGAAATATACCTATACATCGAAGAAACCCTAAACATGAATCTGATCGTTCCATCAATTATGAATTCACTTTTATTTATTTTATAATATCTGTCTCACGATCCAAATTTAATCAATATTTTATTTTGTAAAATTGATAAGAATTTATTATATTAATTAAATTTGGTTATAACGATAAATCTGGAACAGATTCACAATTATTGAAACTTGCGCAACCACATCACAGCGGTCATGACAGATTTATTTATTTGAGAAGCACATTAATTTCAAGAGGCACGAGTGGACCGCTTTCGAGAGGCACTGGCGAGTGAGGGAATGTACGCTTTATTTACAGTCTGAAAAATGCAGGCACGCGGTATGGCCATCGAGTTCCTCTTCGCCTCCCCCCGCCCTCCTTCCCCACCCCCATACCACTGATCGCCTATCCCATTTCTCTTTTGCCGCGGGGCCTCCCTTTCGGTATCGTTCCCTCGTCCTTCATTTGCCTAAAAGATCCCTTTGTCCACTCGTCTTCATCCTGCTTCACTTGCAAAATCCTCTACGCATTTTCTACTCCCTTCTTCGACCGTTCTCCCTTCCTATTCGGATCTCGCGAATGATGCCAGCCGTTTCGTCGATGAAACGACGATAACGAGATATTCGGTTTCGACGATACGGAAGTGAATTTTTCGCGAACGGAATTCGATACGTCGTACATTGAGGGCGGTTCGGCTCATTGAATTGGCGTATCCGCGTACCTAACATTGAGTACCTCCAATGGTCGATATTTGATCAAATACTGAGGCGTACGAAGAAAGTTAGATTAACTGTACATTTGAAAGCTCTACCTTTGTCATACATTTTTTGGAACAGTGAATATCTATTAGGAGTCATACTTCCCTATTTTCATTTCAAACAAATTTTGCAGAATTATCACTTAATTCTCAAATATTTATAACTCTTAATTCTGCGTTTACAATACGAGAAACGTTTTCAAACGCGAAAATAATAAAATCGGTTAATTATAGTTTAATCCAAATAGATTTTAAATTAAAATGTATGTAATTTATATTATTATTAAGTATAATGAATATAAATGAGAAGTTTTTTCGTTTAAATTTATCTAGAAAAACCATATTGCTTCACTCAAACCACGTACATTTTGTGCTATGATGTATTAAATGCCATTGATTTAGCCTCACGATTACAATATGGTGTACGAACAGATACGCCATGAGAATTACTGAAACACGGCTATTTGCGTAATGAATAAATATAAAATATTCAATGCGCAACCACGTACGTCCATTCTCCAAATTCAAATAAACAATTGCGTTTTACTTTTCTGTGTGCACGTTATGAATGTAATATTTGCGGACTATCCGATTTGTATTACCTCACAAAAATGACAGAGCAAAATTAATTGCTATTTATTATGCGCGCACGAATACCATCCTGATATTTTATGAATGAATCCTCTCTAAATGTTCAGACAGCGTCGCGGTTTTTGATAGATTGATTTTCTCATGAAAGCTAACGTAAAAAGGATTAATTTGCATATCTATAACAGGACTTATTAAAACTCATTTTTGTGATCAATAACACATTTCGATCAGTTACTTATTAATAATATTAATTATTATAAAACTTTGTGCAATCTTGTTCGATAAACAAAGGATCAAAAGGACATTATTAGAATAAGATTTGTAAAAAATCTGCCCATCAAATGAACGAACGTTTCATTATACCACATATTATATAGTAACTATACAGCCAACTACGAGTAAATTTTTATAGAATATAAATTAATAGCAACCTTAATAATATCATAATGGTATAATACGGAAATGGATGGCTTCTGCTTTTCTCTCACACAATATATAATCGTAAATTAATTCCAACCTAGTTTCCATTTTCATATTTCACTATTACTAAACTAAAACGATGGTTTAAAATGGATTATATTGTGTAAATGGACAGTTTAAAATGAATTATATTGTGTAAATTATATTGTGTAAATCATTTCACGACCAGTCATTTAAAAGTAGATTTTATATATATTTAAGTGTACAGACATTTGTTTGAGATTTTGTCATCAAATTGTCTTTGAATATGCAAATTTTGTCAGCTTTAAATGGTAGTTCGCTCAAAATATTATCAGTAACATAAATCGATGAAATATCGATAATATAAGTGTTACGTATAAAATATAATCTGAATAAAAAGTATAATATAAACATATAATTAGGTATATTTAAGGATGTATCTGAGTATCACATTTTACAAATGCGTTAATATTTAGACTTTAAATAAAGTATAGATTGATATAAAAATTATATTAATAATATTCTATTTTTATTGAATACATTTTTATAATTTATTTATTTTATTTGTTATTATTTTTATTGTTATAAATTAAAATTTAAAAAATGATAATAAAAATCTAATTTTTTTAAATAAATTGTGCAAAATTTATTGTGATTTAGATTAGTTACAAAGATTTAGAACAAATAAATTTATTCTTAAAAAAAATTAAGATTTTTGTCATTTCTTCTATAATACATTTCCATATATTTCTATTAAAGGACAGATTTAAAAACTACTACTACTTATTAAAATTACTTATGATCTAGATAGTAAACCGTCACGAAAAAAATTTGTATTTTTTTTTAAATGCGATTTAGAATAATCTGTATTTTTTCGAAACTTTGTTATCATTTTGAGTATCTCAGATGTATTCTTAAAATAATAAAATTGTCAAATCTTTTTAGAGAGAAATGATTAAATCATTAATTTTTTTAAAATAGTGTTTAAGGCTCTGAGTGATTACCAGCCATATTGAATCATGAAGTGGGAAGCGAGAAATCACACATTAATTTTTTGTTATGTACCATTTGTAAACAAAGACAATTTAAATAAAACAAAAAATGATAAGACCACTTCAAAACAATTGTAAAAATGAATGAAAGCTTATTCTCCCTTATTCTCCCTGAGCAAAAGTGATAAAAAGCACGTGAAGTGCTTTTATTTAATACGCATGCGTAACTTTTTTATGTGCCTTTTATCACTTTTTACAATTATTTATTGACTGTCAGGAGGGATAAGCATAGTTTTGACTAAAACGTCATAAATTTTTCTAAAACGTCATAAATTGTTCTTTAAATATGAAACATACATATTTAAATTATATTGATTCTCAATATTTTTATAAATTAGACGACGTTTATAATCTAATTTAAGATTCTTTTAAGATTAAAAAACCGCTGAATTATCAATAAGAATCTAATTCAATAAGAATCCCTAATTTTAGTAATAAGGATATAGTTCGAGATCTCCTAATAATAAAATTGA
>NW_017305895.1:450648-453560 GCF_001594115.1 Trachymyrmex septentrionalis
CTTATTTTAGTAATAAGGATATAGTTCGAGATCTCCTAATAATAAAATTGAAATGAAAATAGATTGTTACTATTGTATAATAAAAGTCAATCCTCGTTTCATGCTCGACAAGAATATCACAGCGACCACTTTATCCTCTCAGACATGCCCTTAACGACGAACTCACCCTTAACTCGGATACTGAAACGCGGCAGACCGCCGCCAACGAAGTTCAAAGGGTCGTTTCGCGACCGATCGAAGCGTTCGGAGGGGATTTCGTCGCCGCAATAGCAGGAACGGCTCGTTTTTGCGATTGCGACGAGCGTAACTACTCTACCCACCCTATGCTCAACGGGCATGAGGCGTTCTGCGAATTGCGTAGCCGCGCGTGCTCGCGTGACTCCACTGCATTTACGCATCGGCTGCGCAACCCTGTCATTTTTTTGTTCCACGGATTCCGTGGCGCCATGTCGGAGCCGGGGAACCTTTTCCCTTCGAAGTCCGAACGAAGTTGTGTGTAGTACGCGGTAGGGTCTAACCACCGGCTCTTATGATTTCCCATAAATGCCACTCTTCCCGCCGCACTCCGCATGCCGTCGATTCCTCCGGTTTTCTCACTCACACCTCGCCCTATCCTCCTCACTCTATTCACGCACCACTTTTACAGATAAAATCGCGCAACGTTTTTTCTGTAGCCACGCACGAGATAATTGCGCAGCTAAATGCAGGGTTCATCGTTGATTTCGAGTCAACCGGGCGTCGAGCGTGAACGCGCGAAAAATGTGTTTGCGAATCGTCACGGGAATCGTTGCACGACGAGGCTTTGCGACGCCGAATACATAAAGTTCCACATATATACTGCAACTCAATAACTACCGCACGATAAACTCGACACATTACGTCTTCATTTGAAGGCTTAGTATAAAACTGACAGGAAATTACGTGTGTCAAGTCCCTGAAATTATTTAAAAAGATTATTTACATAAAAACCAGTAGGAAAATTAAAAGTATTTTTTTAACTTGACATGAAATATTTTCCAACTAAATAAATATTCGCAGATAATTATGTAGCATAAAAAGAGCTTTTGATATTTAGTTAAATTTTTTTTCTCATTTCATGAAATTATAATTTTGCTGGTTATTAGACACTCACACAGAGAGAAACGTAGCGACAACAACTGTATGCAAGTTTTAAATTATGTTTATATATGTAGTGTTAACGTATATATAACTGAATAAATTATTTTATAGTTACAATAATTTTATTTAATTATGTATATATTAATTCTACATAAGTATATAAAACTTGTACAATTATCACTTATGTAGTTGCCAGCACTGTGTCTTTTCCTCTGAGCGTGAAAATTTTTACAGCAAACTGAAATTTATATAAAAAATATTTAAAAATTCTGCAAACGATAAAAAACGCAATAATTCTTTTATTTGATTGTAAGAATTAATTCTTCATAACCTTGACATATCGCCTCAACAATACAAAATAAAAAAAAAAGAGTTTTAATATGGAATATTTACTGTACTTATTGATTTATTTCAGTATCTCGTGCTTTTACAAGCACTATGAGAACGAAAAAATATCGAAAAAATATACTTTACTTATTTATCATGTATTTTAATCAGTTGAATGTTGACTATATTTTATTTTTCTACATAAAAAGAGCCATCCCAAAACTCGAATGGTTAATTACCACGTTTGGACGCCTCAGCGAAGCATTAAAGTACCACGTAAAAAGGAACCCGAGGTTCTTGAATTCAGTAATTAACTGTGCAGCGGTGCAAATATTGCATGAAGATAAACAAACGTAACGTGAATAAAATATCGCGCGTTGTATAGATATTTACACAACTGTGCAAAATAATATTAAAAAAATTCAATTTAGATGTGAAATTACGTGTTACGCGATTTAATATTGCACAATTTAATATACAAATTTTTGTTGTACAAAAATGTGTAATTTTCGTTAAGTAATTGAGCGTAAGTAGATCAAAACAGAAGTCGTTACACGCAACCTAAATCGTTTTTACGCAATTCGACTTTCCGTATCTTTCGCGTAATACGAGTTGCTGACTTCTTCTTTCTACTCTTGATTTCGAATTCGCGTTACCCGAATGCGACACGATCCTTTTCCTTTGACATGTTATATGGTTGAGAGGATGCGCGCTATCAGTGTCGCAAACGTGTACGCCAGGCGCATCAAAAGGACTTTGTGAAACAAATCTGATGCAATTGAACTTCGAACTACGCATAGACCAAGAGTATTCTACGCGTGAAAAAATCTCGAAATCGATCGTATGACACATTTGAAAAATGATTTGCACAAATACATCCGCTGATAAACAGTGAAAAAAGCAATTTAAAAATTACGCGATCATGAATATGCGATAGCCGTCAGATATGTATCGGATTTCCACGTCACTTTATTAAAAAATAATTTCAGAAATACTATTTTACAAAATATAAAACGCGCGACAAATAATTGAGTATATTATATATGGAGTTAAAAAAATAAAATATTTTGATTATCAATTTTATTTCCTACGAATGCATTAGTGTGATTTTAATTCCATACTGAACGCGATCGAACTTTATTTTCCGTAAATAGTTCAATTAAAATATTCCGTTTTAAAAAGAAAATAAAGTGCATCAGTTGTGCTCTAAATATATCATACAAATACTCATCTAATAACAAAATAATGATCATACCAGCGGTCTATTATAACTATAGCTTATTGAAGTCAATTGAAAAACATAACGCCTTCTGACAATCAATTGGACAATGAGAATAAATCGAGGAATGTTATCTTGAGAATATAGAGACAAAGAGATAAATAGAGACAGGATTTATCAAGTATAACTTCATGAATAGTTTGGAAACAGTGAATAAGTCTGACATATAAAATATTTCTTATTCGTG
>NW_017305895.1:453660-461273 GCF_001594115.1 Trachymyrmex septentrionalis
GAGACAAAGAGATTAAATAGAGACAGGATTTATCAAGTATAACTTCATGAATAATTTGGAAACAGTGAATAAGTCTGACATATAAAATATTTCTTATTCGTGCAATAAAAACTGAATTGCGAATCTGAATCATTTTTTTTTATTATGCGATTTCTCAAGTAATAATATTTTCCTCGCGTCCTGCGCAGGTTGACGCTCAAAGTCGTCACATGATGTAATCTAACAAAACACGTACGTAAGCTTCTTTATTAAAGTGCTATCGTCGAGAAAGCACATTTTAACGTGACACATTGTTACGACGTTACCGAAAAAGCTTCTGTGTCAAATATGGCAAAGGAGGCAGCGCGAGTAATGGCGCTTAATACAGTGCTACGGGAAGGAAGGCTCTAAAAAAGAATTTCACAGGTAGTTAAAGGACTAATATCGCGCGCATGTAGCCGCTTTTACTTAAGAGCCTCCGTGGCCGTAAAAATACCTACCGAAATTCGCTTTCACGGTACGGAACGACGGCGGACACGCACTGGCTATTCTTTTGAATTCAGGCGATCCGCCGTTCAACGTTTACATCGTATCTGCAGGGTACGCTGCATGCAATGCTCGTAAAAACTGTCTGGAAGAGGTCTGCGCGCTCGTGAATCGTGGAAAAAACGAAAGAGACGAATATACGCTACGTCCAAACAAGTCCAGGGGCTCTTCTCGTGCCCTCCGCGAACTCGCCTCGTCGCTGCCATCTTCGACAATCACCGTCGGCCCCGTGCATGTGCAGCTTCGCAAATTTGCTCTAGCGAGTATCTCGGCTGCTGCGCATGTTGGAAGTCGCGCAAACAGACGAGCAAACAACGGAGATGTGTGCCCTCTGCGAAGAAAAAGAAAATGGAAACGCTATTTTGAAGTAGACACACGTAGGAGGTGTCTCTGTGTGTCCTTCTGATGTTTATTCCGCTCGTTGCGTCTCCTAATTACCCGTAACCGTTATAGAAATCCAACCATCGGCAAGGGGATCGTTCGAGCGGATGTAGCGTAATTTTACGGTAATTGCGAAATTATTATTATTACATTTTTAATGATGCGGTGCTTATCGAGTAAGCTGTAATATTCTTTTTAGATGGGATTCGAGAAATGCCCTTCATGCACGAAGATATTATTTGAAGATGAGTTAATATAAGTATATGTTACGTTAACAATGTATTATTGTGATTTCAATAATAGTATTTTATTGCTCGTCTAGAAAATGTTTAAAATAAAAAAAAATAGATCACTATGCAAATATGCACCAAAGGATTTTAATAATAGACGATAATAATTTAATTGCAAAATAAATAACATGAATAACGTAACAATGAATTGAAAACACGATATTTTATATCTATTAAAAAAAAAATCAAATATGCAGTGTAAATAATACGTTGTAATTATTTTAATGTAACAGAGTTTGATTACGTGAAATTTACATGATCGTCCAATTTGTTTCCAATGTGGAAGAAATTTTCGATTTATATACTATACATATATAATACCGTTTTTTTATTTTTTTATTTCTAATTATTTCTATATTTTGACAATTAAACGCAATCGTATACTTACACAGCAGTGTTTCGATTTGATGTTGGTTGTAAAATATCATGTTTTCCTGCGTAATTAAGTATTATCCCGTGGGGAAAATTACGCGCTATGAAACGTGACGTAATCAGAAGGCAAAAAATTTGGGTAGACATCCCGCAAGATACGGTATGCAGACGACGCGGCAGGCGGTAACCCGCCGCGGTATTTCAGTAAGCGGAAAGCGGAAGTTACATTCCCACTGTCGGGGGATGTTTCTCTTTTTGCCCTTATCGGCAGTAATAATCCACGGATAGTACCGAGAAGCTGCGAGATACAATCGGAGTGTATTCGGAGTTGAAGGTATCCGTAACCTATAACCACCCTTATCCGCGGGTTTGCGGTGGCGTTGACAACGGCTGGGAGCGGTGCGGTTTACGGCGGAGAAAAAAAGAAAGGAAGGAAGGAATAAAAGAGGGGAAACAAGTTTTCCACCTCTTTCCAGCGCATACCACGAGCATTACCGCGACACGAACCCGCACAAAGTATTTCCATTACGCGGCGATGTATTTTACCGGTGCATACTTCGTACGACGATTTTGCTCCATTTGAATTGTAAACCACGATTTTCTTTTCCCCCCTTCCCCCCCCCCCCGTAAGTTATGCCCGTCGTTCTTCATTTTCGTGAAATAGAACGCCGTTCGAAATATCTTGCGTTCTCAGTTGGCCTCGAATATTAGTTGAACGTTGTTATTGCATCCGCCACTCGGTGTAATGCGTCTACATTGCACGATCTCAAGTTTGTTCAACGGTGATGATTCGAAAGATCGGCATTCCGTAGAAAAATATTCGTCGTTCTCGGCGTTGATGAACAAATACGTTTGTTCCTTGTATCTACGAAAGAAACTGATCGTCTTGGATCTATCCATAACTCTCTTGAGTCGCTAAACGCGTTTCCGATGGGCCGTCATGCTGCGAAACTTTGTTAAACTAAGGCGGTGAATGGCTAATCGTGATTTAATTACTTACTTACTTACATAATTGCATCGCGCGTAATAACGTTTACCTATAATAGGATAATGTTCTTGCTCACGCAGCCGCAAATTTTGTTCACAATAGTTGCCCCATCAAACGCAAAGTTTCTATACGGCACTGTGTTACAAGTTTCTCATTAATAATCTCTGTGCCTATAATTACCAACGGTTAACTCGATGCTCATTAAATTAATAGTCATTAAAATATGTTTACAGTGAAACAATTATATTATTTCGGAAATAAGTTACGTTAATAAAAATTCAATTTGTGCACCTATTCGAAAATTTAAAATAATTAGAGCACACTGATTATGTACAGAGGAGCGTCATCATCCGAGTCACTTGGAGCTCTGAGAGAGTAAAGCTTTTTAAATATTTCAAATGTCCTGCAATTTTTCTCGATGGAAGATTTTGTTTCGTAACGCTAAATAATTTATGACTTAATTTTCTAAAGTAAATGTACTGCATAATACTTTTTAAACGATGATCGATGGCGCTGTAAGCGCATCCCGTTTTGAAAAACGATGGCTCTAATTACCTAAGGTACCATTAACTCGACATTAGATTCATTTTCATTAATGTCCCGCGCCACGAAGATAACGTTTCAGAATAGAGAGTCGTTAAGCGCTTCTTCTAGAAATTCATTAAGTTCTCTCACGCGCAGCGCGCACGCCGCATACTCGCAGCCGCATAAGCCGGTCGCAGGTATACAAGGCATGCATTTTCCATTATTATCTCGACGTTTTATGACGTCCCTTACGTAGCTGATTAGCTGTCACGCTCATGCATTATAAATATACCGATCTACATCTGATCTATGAATAATGCTAGCGGTTTAAGCCGATACCGGGTCCCGCTGCATAAGTCGCGCGCTACAACCGGAAAAGTAAAAAAATATTCTCTCGTCGGCCAACCGCCGGAAGTTCCATTTCTTCAAAGATTTATTATCGTGGTATATATAGTGACGTAACGCTCAAAACAATACGTACAGTATTAATGTCAAAAAAGTTCCCTTTTTAACAATATGAATTGTGAGATCACGCACGAGTCAACGAGAAAGTATGCACGAGCTATCCATGCGCATAAAGCTTTAAGAGCATATTATCATCCAATTTGCGTAATGCCGAGATTCTCATATCGATCATCATCTCATTCCAGTCACCATCCGACTAGATTAGACTGAAGAATATCGTGCTTTACAGCTGAATATGATGTTCTTCTTGACGATTAGAATATCATTGAAAAAAATATATTTTATCTAATATATAAATATTTATCTAATATAAAAAATACAAAAAAAGTCTGTAATGTTACAAAAAATAATATCATTCTGTTAGTTTAAAAGTAGGAAACTCTATTGTAAGCTTATTACGCTAAAATGATATATCTACTTAAAAAAAATACTGAATTTGAATAAGCCACACATATTTGAATAGTGTCAACTAAATATGTACTCAATATATTTATTTGATACAAAACCATTAATTTCAGTTTAACTATCATTTCTTTTTATCGAGTAAATATTTATTTACTGTAAGTAAATGTTTAGTTGGTACTATTTAAATAAATATTTACTAAAACGTAGAATATTTTTTCTCAGTACCAAAATATAATAGTAATAAAATTTTCAATAATAATTTCGTACTTAATATAGGTGTGCCAGGAAACATCAACTAACGTAACAGCAATATTATACATAATTTCGTACAGTAATGCAACTATTACGAACGTGTATTATATTATATACATTGTTGAGTGGAAAATTACAATGTTGACTGTAATGTTACTGTTAGTTAGGGTTAGGGTATGTGCTAAATAAGTACAGCTTTATCATTATGTTAAGTACAATATCAATGAAATTATCTACCTGCAATAAAAAAAAACCCGATTAAGCTAATGCAACGGAGCATAGAGAGAAAAAGCGAGAAAGAAAGCACGTCGCTCGTATTTCAGTCAAGGCATTAATGCATCATTAGTGCACTTTCACGGACGGAAATAAACATTATCACGACTCATTGCCAAGTAGTTGCATGTGTCGCGGGGGAGCGTGGCGCGCCTTATCCGTTTTCCTCGAATGCACGCGAGCTTCCGCTTCCTTCGTTACCGTGTAATAATTATTATCTATTGCCCGAACGTTTTTATCCATCGCATACAACGCGGTTGCATTAGCTTTATCGGTTTGAGTGCCGTTGCCGGCCGCTGGCTTTTCGCAAAACACAACCGCGATTATGAAAATTCGATGCAGTTCAACGCGTAACGAGGTTCGATGTGACCTAGATGAAATTTACGAAGAAGATTATGGGAAACCTCTGTGTGCGGCGCGCTGCATCTTCGCTGTGACTCTTACTTTAATTTCTCACGAAAAGAAGACAAATTGCAGCCGGTCTTAATGCACATACAACGACCGTAATCTAGCGACACACAAACGTTTCCACCGCGCACTTTTCTGCGCCCGGCTCGTCGTAAAGTGCATTTTCCTCAACGTCTGGTGTTAGTCTTTATGAGCCGCGCGCAGTGCGAGTTCATGCGCGCGGAAGCTAACCAGGTTTCCTACAAATTTCGCAGATGTTAAATTAACGCGACGAGTAGATTAACTGCAAATATAATTTGCAAGGGTCTTCCCTTCGAACGCTCTTGTAAATATTCACGTACGTAACACGCGCACTGGCATATTCCTTATATAAATAGGTAGACCAGAGATTTATTCGTTTTCACCGTTGAGCATTCGTTTATTCTGTTATTTTTGACAGCACGTAATAAATTTAACTAAAAAATGCACAGCTTTTCTTAAAAATAGCAACAATATTTTATACATACTATTTTCTTTCAAAACTATGTATTAGAGTTAATTATAAAAGTAACCAGTATTTTATAAGCAGAAGATAATCATGTGGAATATAGGTAATCAGTCTTTTATAAGTACACGCGAAAAGAACGATTTTGCTGAAATATTTAAAAATTTAGCTAGATACAGATCTGGAAATAATTGTATTCACTAACCAAAATAATTCTATTTAAAACACTTAAGCGTTGATGACAATGTTGCAAAAAGTTTTAATATTTTAACAATTAGTTCGAGTGCCCTAAATATTTATTTTAATAACCCAACAAAGTTATTTATTTTCAGATCTATATGCAGCTATTTTTTTTAATACTTTATTAAAACCATCCTGTGGTTTTAATACTTTATTAAAACCATTCTGTGGGAGAAGATAAACATGAGATAAATAGCTTTTATTTATTTTTTTTCTCGGTTATTTTTTATATATATCCTCGCGCTCTTTGATTTTCAATACTTATTTCGATAATTTTTCATATTTATTCATTATACATAACATCGATCAATTCTAGCATGCGTTCCATTCATCGTTTTTGATGTTATTGTCAGTTAGTCGACGACAGAATGCATCTAGGAATGGAAGTATAATAGATTCGCTTGTATTCAGCAAGCAACCTTCATTGTGCTCACGATGGCAATGTCACGGCGCTGCTCGCGCATCAATTTCTTTTGCACTGATGCCTGATACAATTACCGAAGCTATTAATCGGGCTGCGTGCGGCGTCATTTGGCACTCGACAGGTCAAAAACCGCGAGACGAGTGCCACCGAACAGATGCCCCGCGGGGGACGCCATTAGTTATACACGAACGAACACTGGCTATGCGCACTAGAGAGAGAGAGAGAGAGAGAGAGAGAGAGAGAGAGAGAGAGAGAGAGAGAGAGAGAAAGAGAGAGAGTCAGAGAGTCAGAGACGTGTGCAACCCCTGAGACCAGCGACACGGAGATGGTCCCAAAAGGGTGTTCAACCCTCCTAGTCCAAGGATGAGTTTCGTAAGGGTATCTCGGTTGGCCGCATGCCCGGAAAGTTGAAAACGGAACGAGAAGGATTCGGTGTAAACGACGTCGGTGTTTCCGACCGTATCAACGATTCGCGCATTCACTAGACGCCGCAGTCGTTTATAAGATCTCCTTTTATACGAACGGTAAAATTAAGGGACAAACTTCGTCGCGCGATTCATAGAAACGAAATTTAAATAATAATTAGGATCTGCGCGCTTCTTCCGCGCTCCGGAATTCAGATAGCTTTGGATTCGCGACGAATAGAAGTCCTAATTGTTTAACGAAGTCAAACACGAAACAGGATTAAATCGATTAAATCGGAAGAGAGAATGGATTCGTTTAAAGCGTTCGTTGCTTCATCGACAATTTTCGCTCAACGATTTAACGGCGCCGAAGGAACAACTACCGAAGTGATTCCCCGTTTCTTCAAATTGGCAGTTGCATTCGACCACGAATGAAATGGTTTTGTTTGTCTTGTACGTCGTCACTTAAAATAAACGATTTTTTCTCTTGACCGCAGGTTGTTCGCTCGGTCTAACTGTTTTTCATTCGTCTGCCTCATCGCTTTACTCTCGTACATACCGCTGGACAAATTTTCCAGATCGTTCTACAGAAGCACATTGAAAATTTCATTCGCTTGTCGGCAATTTTCATTAAATACGTAGACACCTCTCGACCGCGTCCAGCAACTGTATACTGGTCTCTGAGGATCGATCAAATATTTTCGTTGCATATTATTGAACCTCAAGATGTTCTGTCTAGCATACTAGGAATAATCTGAAGTCTAAGAGAGGTTTGTATATTTAGAGCGATTATTTAATGGAAATGCCAATAGAATATAGTAGTTAATAGTTGATTAAATGCGCTAATCTCAGACTGTTATTATTTTTATTTAATATGAATAACTAATTCTATTACTTTTTCATAATAATAATTTCTATAAGTACCATGTACATTTTTTTATGTATGATATTTTAATTGTTGCCATCTTGTTCTAATATATAGACGTGTACAATAACTGCTATATAGAGCAATAAAGTATTTAATACTTTGAATCTAATTTTGAGCTTAATGAAAGATTGATTCATAAATATATAACAAATATTGCTAAATTTATGAAACTCCAAAATTAAGTATCTACTTCTGTAATCTACACTCTGTAAGCGTTTTGTGTATTCGTTGATTCGTTGGTAATCTGCC
>NW_017305895.1:461373-471432 GCF_001594115.1 Trachymyrmex septentrionalis
CGCGACACTCTGTAAGCGTTTTGTGTATTCGTTGATTCGTTGGTAATCTGCCATTGTGAAAATTCCGTTGAATCTGATGATAATTCGATTTAACTGTAACTTTTTATCAACTGTCAGTTACACATTGCAACACGCGCAACGAAAGCTCGAGAAACAGATTGTGTTAAAGGTTCAACAGAAGCATTAGAACTCTTTCGCTTCGAATGAAATCTGACATTTTACAGAGCATACGAGTAAACGAACATTTATGAAATTTTAAGCAGCTGTTACTGCAACACGGCGGGGTATACGAAGGATAACTTCCGTTATCCACTAATCATGAACGTCTATAGTTTATAGCTATAGGTCACCGGCATTTGCAGTCGATACTAAAGTAACTCATGTTACTCATGTCACACAATGCGCAATCCGTAGTCGTTAAACTTTCGTTCCTTTTGCCACAATACAAAACAAAAACTATGCCATTAAATAACTCGAATGCATTTAGTTACACGCTGCAGTATTTAAGCATTATTAGCACTATTACCATTAATTATTGAGTTCGTTCGATGTATCATATTTATTTCTTTCATAATTAAATAAATATTATAATTTTTATATATCAGATAATTTTTATTTATTTAACTTTTTATAATTTAGTTAACTTTACAATCAACATTAATTTCATTTCATTCATAAAATGCAAAGAAATAAAAAATTCATTGAAAAATTTAAAAAAATAGAAGCGATGTCAATGTGTTATTATTTTAAATTCTAAATTATAATAATGAAGTCGACTTAATTGATAACTGAAATTTCCCTGGCCGTAGATCTTATTTAATATGCAATGTTTCACGGAAGGTGCTTTGAGTTACAAGGAATATGTCACATTATCGATTAATAAATGTCAGAACGAAACTAGAACTTCTAGCAGGGTCGGATCGAGGTAATAAATCATAATGTTGCACTTTTACGGTTGAGAAAAGAACATGCATTAAAAGAATTAAGTTTTGTGATGAATATATTATCATTTTTATTTATTTGAAGAAAACCAATAAAAGAAAATTCTAAAAAAAATGTATTAGGTAACTTGCAAAATTTACGATGTTAGGACAGGCAAGTGTTTTTACTTAAAATAATAAAAGAAATATAATTCTCATATCACTTATATGCGATTTTATAACAATAGATCTATCAGTTCCTTCTAAATCGATAATTCTGGTTTCTACCGCAATTTCTAGCGTAAGTGTCTTTGACCGCTTGGTAGACGACATTTACACGTCCCGTGTTCTCACCCTCAACCTTCCAAGGTATGAGATCCTCTACTTTCATTATCTCGAATCGTCGGTCTTTCGAAGAAAAGTATATATGTAACATAAAAAATTTCAACCTTATGACAGTTATACCGTTTTATTAAGAAGGACAAAAATACCATTTTAAAATGAACTAATTACATAAATGTTATTTTAAAGAAACATATGTGTGTCATAAAATAATTTAGCAGTTTAATTTATTACAATTCCTATTAATATTAATAATGTAGAAAATGCTCACGACATTAGATTTATAATAAGATTTATAAAAAGTAATATTGATTATAAAAGAAATTTATTGTTTTTATCGATTGAGTTTGATATAGGAAATTGTCAATAGATTATTGATTAAATTTAATGTGTTCGCTGGCACAGATGCATTACCCAACAGCACTCCAAAAGAACCGGTTCATTTCTGGTCCTTTTCGATCTAACGAATCTCATATTTTACTTTTAAGCACGGCACTTCGTGGTCAATTAACTTTGGTACTGCGAGTAAAAAAGTCAAATCGCTACGATTCATGTGAAGGATATCGATTTCGAGACATTGTTGCGTATCGCTAGAAGAATGCGTTTCAAGTATATCTTGCCGACTAAAACGATATATCTATATCACAGACTGATTTTGCGGTCAATTAAACATATACTTTATATAAACGAAAACATCGATTGATACTGATATTAATGAACTGCGCAGTCAAAAATTCTATTTAATTTGTATTTTTTTTTTTAATATTCTCTTCAATTGCAAACACATAAACACATTCATATTTATAAAAGTTCCGTTAATGATACTCATTAGTTAATACATGATATACAATACATTAGTGATATTGGATATATTTTCTGTTTATATTTTCTGTAATTTCGAGCTATTCGTGAGACGGGTACCTTTCACTGATATTGATCGATACGGTTTTAATAGATGATTAAGCGTTCTTGATATTCTAGACGCGTGGAAGTTCAGCGCGAAATGCACACGAAATAGTTCAAAGGTCGTGAGAACGTCGACCTTTAACATTCCTGGTCGGCTCGCCATCAGTGGAATCGAACGGTGGCTACCTCGAGTGAGGGTCAAAAGCGAAGGCGATGGAAACGGAGAGTTAAGGAAATGTAATTAAATGTATATCTATGGTGGCTGTACTTTGATAAAATATATATCCTCCATATATACATATGTATGCTAATTTGACTAGGATGATATATTCATTTTAAAATTTTCGTGCAGCATTCTTCCACCTTGTTTATAAACTCTATTTATTTGACTCTTCATTAGCATAAAGGAATAAGGAATTTCAATAAAAATTCTCTTAAGACTCATTTTAATTAATGTGCTCGTTTAATATCTTCTCTTTGAATCTTCTCTTAACTTAGCGTCTTTCTAACTTTAATTCGCCTTCATCTTTTTCAAACGTCACATCTTTTGTAATTATGATCCTAGTGGCAGATATTTGAATGATGCAATTCGTTTTACAATTATTTTGCATTACATGTATATCACAGTTATAGGATATTTTAAACGGCCGAAGTTTGGTCGGTTCATACACATCGAATACATTATGATGATAGTGATATCATAGTGTTAAATGAGAAATTCTTTACAACAATATATAATCGATAACCTTTTGGAGTAAATCAAGCTGGATTGATTCATTTTATATGTATTAATAATATTGTCAATATTATTAATTGACAACATATTAGCATAACTTTGCTGATTTGCTATGATAAGTTAAGTATCGAGATTCGATTATTATGAATATTGGTAAGCTTATTGCACATTTCTGTGCGGGTAACGCTATCGGTTTCATATTCGGGCATCATATTATACTAGATATTTTTGCAAGTTATATGTGAATTTGATATGATATTTAATACTTCATGTGTACAACTCGAAATGCATTATATTATATCTTACATTGTATATCAAACATTAAATGATCCCTGCAATTTAATTCTTCTAGCATTCAATGTTGTACATAAAACATAATAATTGATAATAATTATAAATTAATTTCACAGAGTTTATTCACTTTATTTATTATTTTTGTTAATAATTTATAAAAAAAAATTAATTAGTATACTATAATACAATTTATGTATACGTAAATAGAGAATTTAAATAAATTAAAGCTATAAAATACAATTCTGCAAAACTGTCCGAAACGTGTATGGAAATGTTAGAAATTCGTATATTAAAATATTAATTAGTTTATCTGCGAAATTAGCTACGTTTGTATTATGCGTCAGTGTCTGTTTGCAGTCTTCTTCCGTGAATACCGAATGCAAATTGCATTTGGTCTCACGTCACAGCCAAACACATCCGAATTACTCTGCAAATCTTTGCACGTGCTCAGCAACGGAACTTCGGGCGACAACGACATTCTGTTGGAGCGTGCATCGGAAGCCATAATCTTGTCGGTCGAAAGGATCGCGCTTTGTATTCGGAAATAAGACAATTCTATCTATATGATATATCTGCGCTTACAGAGTAAATAAATTTGAAAATGTGCTGTTGATTTCTTAATAAAGAATCACCCTTTAATATTCAAACCCGAACTATAAATTATAGAATGAGATTATTTGCGTTTAAAAAATGGATTAATTAATTTAATATTTAATATTTAAATTAAATTATAGAATTTATTTCAAACATTTTAGACTAAAATTAAAGACAAGTTATAAAAGTCTTATAAACGTACGTAAGTCTTATATACGACGTAAAGCACGTAATAAAAAAAGTAGTTGAAAACCACATAGATGTCCTACGACTTGAGACTTCACAGATACACCAGAGTCGCCATCCCATTGGACAAGTCCACGTGACGTGCCCGCATCCACGTGCGGCTTCTGAATATTTTATACTCGTAATATCTCCGCGGGACAGACAAGGCAAGGTCCTCTTCGATGGCAATATCGGTAGTACGGAGAGCGGCGTCGTGTCTAGAGGGGTGTCTTGGATGCATGCGGTGAAAGAGCAAGGGAGAGAAAGAGAAAGGCAGAGCTAGAATGCTCCTTGCAATAAGGGTGAGAACGAGCATGTGCCGTCGCCCCATAAGTACCTGGAATATATATTGTCGCGATGCTACACTGCGAAACACCGGTAGCTCACGCGGCAAACCGAGATAGATAGATAGACGAGAAGACGGTGGTGGCTGGCGAAGTAAAGCGCGAGAAGAAGATAAAGAGAGAGACAGGGGAGAGAGAAGACGCACTTGCTCTCCAAGCAATTGCGCTCTACGTGCCGTCGCTGGAAATGAAAGAGGTACGCGACGGGGAGGAGGAGAGGAATGCACTCGATATTGTTTCTACTGCTTTTACGTTCCTCTGTCTTTCTTTTTTGCTCTCTCTCTCTCTCTCTCTCTCTCTCTCTCTCTCTCTCTCTGTCCGCTACCTTGGCCTCTTTACGTTCACCACCTCCATCTCTTTTCTTCTTACGCTTTTCTCTTTCTCATTCGTCCTGCCTACGTTATCTAGCGTACAGTCCTACCGTCGCCGTGTCGGTAGCTTATAAGGTGGCCCGCCACTTTATTGCATCTGTGATCTTTTCTTTTATTACGTCCCGCACGCAGCGGAGAGACAGAACGGCAACTCCGGTCTTTATGGACGCAATTACGGTGCATCCGGAGAGCGTGCGAGCGCTCGCGAGCACAATCGACGAGCCGGACGTGAAACGTTCTTCTGAATGGTTATCGTACAATTCAAAAGCGAAGGCAGTAAGTCTCAGTCGATCGTCCGGAAATTCCGCGGGCGATCGCGGATCCAAGAGAGAAAGTTAGAATTTGTTTTTGTGCAAAAAAAAAAAAAACTGCGAAAGCTTTAAAATTGATTTACACTCTCGACGTACACGCGATCAAATCCTTTTATCAGATGTACGATAACACGACTACGCGCACTTAGAGAATTAATATATATTGCTTCGAAGAGAAATTTGTTTTATGAAAAAAAATATGTCGAGTTATTAAATACACTAGTATCCTATGTCCAACCGTACTAAAAGGCGCTTCTAATATTTTTGTCATACTTGAAAATATTTCATTGCTCTAATGAAAAAAGACCACGCATGTCCTCCGCAAAGAATATTTTTCCAAATAAAATTTTGTTTAAGGCTCCTGTTCACTGCTATTACCATCTTAGATGTCAAAAGTACAATAAAATATACAATAAAAATTCCTGCAAAATATATTAAAATGGAAATGTTTCTATTGAAAACTATTTCTGTTTGAATATAATTTGCAAGAATTTTTATTGTGTTTGTCTTCTGACGTCACAATCTGAGATAGTAGTGATGAATGAACAAGAACATTTTACCTTCAGTAAAATGAGATTACATGTTATTATAAAACGTTAATATAAAAACAAATATATCTGAAAATATCTCTCCTCTCCTCTCTCTCTCTCTCTCTCTCTCTCTCTCTCTCTCTCTCTCTCTATACACAATATAATTTTATAATAATAGCAAACGCTGAGAAGTAATTATATTACTTTTAAACAAAGTGTGAGTATGGCAATCAAAAGTTTATGTAATTTAAACGCAAGCGAAAGCGGAAGCGGTGAGACACGTCGACAAAGATAAGAGAAAAGTTTAGCATAAATAAATTACGGAGAATAATATCAGGGATACAAAGATCGGCGAGCGCGTACGCGCAATCAAGTTAGTCCCTTCGTTGGCCACTTTCGCGTTGTTTGTCTTAACGTTAATTAGACGCAGTTTTCTTTCATTATAACTTCGGAGCGACTCGACGATGTCAGAGAAGTACGCCAAATTCCTCGAATCACCCTTTAATAACATTCCACCCCTTTCTTACGACAATCATCCCTGGGAATCCGGGGAACCATTCTTCAAAGTTGCCTTTGAAGTTAACGTCCGCCAAGATTGGGGACTAGAGGATGGTGGTGGGTCCTTGCTTGGGAAGGGATAGCATCAAAGAGATCGCGATCGCTGACAGGTGCACGATAAATTGGCCCGCCACGATAATAAGAGGTGCCTCGTCCTGCGTGCCTAGGAGGCAAGCCGATACCAAGGATACCAGATACTTGTACGACGCCGATGCCATAAATTTCGCGAGAAACAACGTGCAATTTCGACACCTCATAAATCGCAGCCGAACGACCATCGTCGGCCCCACCGGGCTTTTCGAGCCGCGGGATCGCCGCGCTAGGTAGGTGCAGTTGGGTGATAGAGGTGCAACGCGCGGTTGAATTTCCGTCGACGCTCTCCGTTGATGCGGCGCGGCGCGCGACCCGGTATTTCGCTCGACATCGACATGGCAAACACGCGATGTCCGACGCGTGCCAATGAGAGTACGCTATTTACAGGACAAAGAATCGTTGCACACCGAAGAACTACAAATACGGACGACGCGGAAAATTGCTTCCTCCCGGTTACTTTCGCAGAAAGCTTTCGAAATTCCCTTCTCTCGCCGCGGTACGCTGCAGCCATATCAATTTATACACGTTGGTATTCGTTTACGGAAAACATTCTCTCGCTAAGCTAATCCGAGTCTGCTACTAGTGGAAGCGGAAAAAAGAAATACCTATCAAGTGGAAACAGAACAATGAAAATTGCTTACGATCTTCTGTCTGCTTCGATATCCCGTGTAATATGAGAATGATAACGCGAAAGTTTCCATTACTATTTTGCAACTCTTGGCTGTTCAATTTTCTGCAATCTCTGCGTTACATTCGCGTGTTATAAATAACTTTATATTTTAATTATTGGAATGCTATTATCAATTTTGCTTACGTTTCAAGAGCAATTTACACAAGTGGAGGACGATGTTAAATTATTTGCAAAGAGAATTCAGTTAATTTCGTTTTAGAGTATCAACGAACGTAAATCACGTAATATTCGGAAGAAACGGCTATAATCGACCATTTAAATTTAACAAACCAAACACAACAGTACGATAGATATATATCAACGCATAAATATTGAAAATGTTTTATCATGATCAGTATCAGCATCAGTGTATAGGTGTGGTGCCTGCGTACGTGTACCAATTTACTAATCTTTAGTACGAAATCTTAGCCTATAATCGGCCATTTAAATTTAACAAACTAAACGCAATAGTAAAATAGATATATCAATGCATAAACACTGAAAATGTTTTATCAGTATCAGTATCAACATCAATATATATTACACTTGTATATCGATTAATAATCTGGTGCTCTCTAAATTCTTTGGAGTAAAATCTCATTCCGAAGAATGAAAATTCGGTCACTCTTAAAAAAGACTCTTTTCCAAGAGTGGCAGAATTTTCATTCTTTCGAAGGGAGATTTCGCTTTTTGGAATGAGATTTACTTCAAAGAATTTAAAGTACGAAATGTTAGCGTGCAAAGTTGTAAAAAAAATCGCGTCGTGACAGGAAATTTCTGATATCATCGTATAATGACGAATGGAGAACGGCGTCGCGTCGTGACGCTCTTTCGACCGACTAAACATAGCCCGATATTTATACAGGGGCGTCGCGACAAAATCGAAATGCGTTTCGCATAACGAACAGTACGTCGCGTTGGCGCGTGTTTGAGAGTGGCTGTCACGCGAGGTGACGATCCTTTCACCACCAATGCCGTCGGGCGGGTGGCAGATTTTTAATTAAAAAACAAACTTTATCATTGGTGCACACCGGCAGCCGCCGGTCTGGGCATAATTTACACGACGAAATAGACGAGCCGCCATGTTAACGACGCACAGCGGCGGCGGCGATGGCAGCGCAATGATGAATCCTCATCCCCTCGAAATTTTAATTAAAACTAATATTCACTAACGAATTTAGCAGTCGATAGCTGTTCCCTATATCGAGTACTTTCATGGATGATCGATTTAGTTCCATTTGCTAAATTGCATTGAGAATTGTGCGATTTGCAGTACGTGTCGGATATCGATGCCACGAAATTATAAGTAAAATTGTAATGTGCCAAATTATTTATAATCAGCATTAATAATGATGTCTCATATTTCGTAGTGATCTCCGATCTGAAAAATGCATTAAATATTGAGCACATGTGATGGATGAATAATATCCGTGTTTGAAGCAGATTACAGTTACGTACCTTCCAACTCATTATTATAATATAATTATTTCAAACAGAATTTCTCGGAAAGATATAAATAAAAATCTGTCTCGGTCAATTTTTATCTTTTTTTTATTTCTTTCCTATTTCATACAACTTCTTAATTTCCTTTTTACATTGTCCATTGTAAATACATTTCAAATTTATTCCCTCAATTTCATCAAGTTCAAGGTTAAACCAACTATTTCTCACAATGCAAATATAGTGGCAATTAATTCGACGGCCGTATTCCTGCCGTCGTCGAAACTCTTTACGGTATTGTGCGTAACAGTGGAGGCTGGGAGATGGTTTCACGTCGTCGTGCGGTAAGGAACCCTCGATATTCCACCGCGAGACGAAGCCTGTTCACCCCCGCGGCCGCGACTGAACGCACGCGCGCTCCGTCATTGTGAGAAAAACAATGCAATTGTTTCGGGCTAATGTGGACAGCGGCGGCTTGTCCATTAGAATACACTGCCGTGGGACTCGTTCTGGGGGATCTACGCTACTGTGCCGTCCGTATACGCGGCTCTCTTCCCTACATTTCGCACTACCGTTAATCCATTCCCGATCCATTATACCAAAGGCCGAGACACATAGTGTGTACCTTAGAGACGCGCTAATTTATCCGGTTCTCTCTCCCCGGCTTTTGTATCGCACTTTCATCTTTCGCCAGACCGGTCTGTGTGACGCGCAGGGGTAGTCGCGGCATTAATTATTTCTGTAATTAGTACCGGCGTCCACCCAGGGGATAGGAGAAGTTGGCGCGGCTGGCCGACACGGCGGCGGTCCACCGACGATCGCGGAATAAATATCGCGCCTGGCATGATCGTGACGCTGATGAGTTCAGGGAGTCGCGCGCCATCAGGATGCAAATGCGATCGCCTTATTTACAATTCATACTGGGCCGCGTTATTAAAAAATTGCGACATCACAGCGGGCGAATCGTGGACAGGAGACGCAATTCGAGCCGACAGGAATGATTTTGAACCTAATGGCTTTAACTACGCTTAACAATATATTCAAAAATACATCTCCATCTCTTCCATCGAATTAATAATTTTTTTTTCCAAATTTTAAAATGTATCTCCAAATTTCTAGAGACTTCCGCAAGTTATATAACGTTTACTTTCTTTTCTTTCAATTTTCTATCATAATTATTTTATTTATAAGTACACAAGAAATAATTCTGTAAAAAGAGAAATGAAATTTTCAAAAATTATCGTGTTATTAAATTATAGCGATTATAATTTTAAGTTTATTTTCTTAACTCTTTGCAGGATTTATGTTTAATCGCCACTACGCTCTGATGATCATCTGGCAATAATTTATGTCATGATGCGGCTTTACACCTCTATCTGCCGTTAGCATATATGTTCGTCTACCAACCGTTCTCTCGGTAGTTCATAATCTTCGTGGTTTTAGCCCGTGAAATAATACATCGCGAGGCGCTTTTGAACGTACGCCTGATCGATCGTAACAGCGATAAATTATTAAAAATGAACTCGCGTGTACAAGCACGCAGAGTACACATTTTGACCCGTTCTCTTTTCCATTTTGTTCGTGTTTATCCTTTTCATGTTGAAGGTTTGATTATGAAGGTTTCATAAATGTGAAATGATTTTTTTATATTTCTTTTTCTCTGACGAGATAAAAAATAGATATCCGATATATATATATATATATATAATATAAAATATTTTATAT
>NW_017305895.1:471532-480521 GCF_001594115.1 Trachymyrmex septentrionalis
TAAACAAATATTAAACGAAAGTACGTTAAGTAGCTACTTATGACTAAAAAAAATTAAGAGATTTTAAGTAATATAAAATTTTTTATTGCGAATTTTCGATAGAATTGCATATTTAAAAGTGCGTAAAGAATATGTATTAAAAATGAAAATTATGTATTAAAAAATATTCATATAGGACAATATTTTATAACAATATTTTATAAATTTATATTTTTTCACTGCTGAGATAAAAAATACCCCAGGTGACTATTCGCAGATTAAGTAAATGACTTTTATATCATGAGTATTGTTTTATGAATATTATTAATTGGATATTACAATTATATGAACAGACAAAACAAATATACATAAAACATATTGCCTTCTTACCGTTTATATTAAAAAGATTGTATCTCTTTTATAACTACTACATTATTCTTATTCTGATTAAGAACAATAATATAATAAATTAAAATCCACCAATCCCGTCGCATATATAATGCAAATTTCAGAGATAGATCGTGTACAGCGATACATACATGCTACTTCGACAATAAACTCGAAAGATCAGATATTCTGATGAATGATCGCCGTCTTTCGTCGCGATAGTTTATCATCAACCGGAAACCTTGGTGGAATGTTTCGATCAGCAGTAGTCGCTTGTGCGAATTTCTTGGTGTGCGAATATATATACATATTCGTATACGCAAGCACGCACACCGGCTATCCGTGAAAGCCAAACTGGAAGAACGGGATTGGTACTTACGACCTTAGCGCGACCGAAACTCATTTCATTCACCGATTCGCTCGGGTTCGTTCCTCTCCATGCTCGGTCAGACGCATGAGAAATGGACCGCTGTAACCTGCAATTTTATACCTGGCATTTAATAGAAAGCAAGTGCGCAAGAAACATACGTAGAGCTATAACAGCCGATCATCGGTCGAATGCTTCCTACGTATATTCGAGATAATTCTTGAGTCACGATAAACGTACTTCGTTCTTGAAGTTCACGATGGTGAATGTAGTAATTAAGGAATTATGTCGACTCGTTTCAGCCCAGATATTGCATTGTAATGTAGCGATTAACTCTGATCGCCGATAATGTTATGATTGGATATCTCGGATTTTTTTCTTTTTTTTTTATATATAACAACACGGAACTTTTTAATTTTACTCTATCTTAATACATTTTTTTATATTTAATTAGAAACATTAACTTCTATATTGATTAAAGTTTTTTTATTTTTTACTACTGAGAAAAGAAAGAGAGAATACATACATATAAATTCTTTCTCTCTAATATTAATATATATCCCAATATTACTAAATAGTATCAGAAATAAGTAAATAGTTATATTACAGGATCATTTAATTATTTATGTATTATTTGTATATTAGCATTAATTTTTAATTAAAAATATACATGTACATACGTATAGACACATAAGCAAACATACTATATATAACTAGTAAATATTGAACTAACGAAAGTATTGACATGAAATATATACATAATAATACTTTCGTTAGTTCAATATTTATTAGTTATATATAGTATATTTGCTTATGTGTATATACGTGTATATATAGTTTATCTAATCTAATTGCACGCGATTAAAAATAACATTGCAAAAACATGAAGTGAATGTAGTTTTCATTTGAACAAGTCTATACATTATAATGCAGGTGATGTTCTCAACATTGTCGCGATAATCGAATGCGGATAATCGTGCGTGTTGCATTTTGCAAACATATGTAGATGTTGTTCAATATCTCGAAACACTTTACAATTCGCGTAACGTAGAACAATGCTATTCACCTGTTGCACCGAACTAGCGACATGTCTTATGGTAAGAAAAAATGTAAAACAAACATGTTTTATGAACATGTTTTAATGCAATTGAATTTCAAGCGTTGAGCTTATCTTGTTTCCGCAATGATATTTCTCTTCCTCTCTCTCTCTCTCTCTCTCTCTCTCTCTCTCTCTCTCTCTCTCTGTCTCTCTCTCTCTCTCTCTCTCTCTCTCTCTCTCTCTCAAGAATTATTTATATAAATATATAATATTATAGTTTCTGTTTAACAAACTTTTTATTATTAATTGAAAAGGTTATTTTTGTATTCTATTCATATGAAAAACATATTGTTAATTTTTCACTTACTTTTGCTCATTTAATTTGAACTTTCATTGTTATTCTTATTGTTTTTCATAAAATGATCTGATTTTATTATTATTGTTTTTATTATTAAATATTTTTATGTTAGAACACACGACTTTAAATTATTTTTCTGAAAATAAAACTATGCCGAGAATGAATATTGTTGCATATTGTGTGTCCCGCAAAACAGAATAGTAAATAAATCAGAATTGGCAGGATAACAGTATTTCATATCGATATAAACATGACCTACATTAGAACTAATATTATGCAATTTATTACATTGAATATCAAATGACATTTTATTCATTCGCATGACAGACTCATTCACAGTAGATGGCAAACGACGTATGTATATAATTGAGAAATTAAATGTGACATTTAATTGTGTTATATTAAAAATATTCTTAATCCAAACTTATTCAAGATTTATTCAAGACTTATCCAAAATTTCTACTTTTTAATTATGCGTTATAATCATAGATTTTACAGCGTAGCTGAATACTGCAAATAATTTTAACAAAGGTATCTTGTTTATACAATTCTCTATGTAATTATGCTGTTTTTATACATTTTTACTTTTGGAGATTGTTATTTCTAACAAGTTATATGATATCAAAAATATCATTTCTATTTTATTTTGTACACTAAATATTTTATTTTGCATATTACAAGGATGTCTTTGTAAAAATCTTCAAAATAACTTTCTTATAACTTAAAATCGTATTACCGTTTTTTACATCAAATTATCGAGATCAGCGCCCATGTATATAAATAATGTCGCAATAAAAGGTGTGCAAACGATAAAATTTCGAAAGTGCTTATATAAGCCGTCGTCTTTGATTGTGCTTTCCAATATCATCGATGGAGTTTCGAGGAAATTCAGCGTTTTGACCGTCAAGTGTATCGTAAAAACGTGGTCGGGGGCGCGAGCTGAAAATATTACGACTGCGCTGCATGCAGACCTGCAGGCTCTCTCATAACGTATGCAGTGCAGGGCTTTATGCGCCAGGTGCTGGTAGTTATATCGTACGTGTCCCGTCGCACTTCTTGCCTGCACTTGTGCTGCCGTTTGTATGTATACACGACAAACAGTCCTCGACTACGAAGGATGGCCCCCCGCGTTTTCTTTTCGCGAGGCATCTAACGACTCAACTCTTCTCTCCCACTCTCAAAAAATAAACATTCGAGACCAGAGAACAGGTGCAAATTCACACTCTCGAGAGGCAGACAGGCAGTACGCATGGAATCTTCAACGAGGTTGCATGATGCATTCGCGTTTCGATGGCACGATTCAGACAGATCGAGGCGAATCAAAATTCTTTATTATATCGAATTATGCATGTATTATTATAATATGCATATTATAATTATAATGAAATGTATAAATATTTTTGAAAGACTAAATTGTCGACGAAAACAAAACGAAATATAATATTACAGTGTCTATTACTTTTATCGGTGCTTCGAAATTTTTAGAAACATTAAATTTGTCAAACAATTTATAAATAAATGAGAATTCTGATAAAGGCTTTGATAAAGAGTTAATCTTTTATATGGAGATATATATTATTGAAATTATTTATAGGAAGCATGTATACAGCGGAAATTTGTAGAATTTGGATTATCACTCAGTGAAATACCTAATTCCTCTGATTCAATGAATAAACACTGCCAGTAACGTGCAAGCACAGATCTTCGTTAGTGCAGCAGAAACGGTTAGTTAGACGGGAAATCTATATAATAAGCAGGTGTATAGAGATATAATCTTCAGCGTGTGTCACTGAATTGGAAATTCGCTACTCGATACGATCCTGTACAGAATTCCATCCAGATGGATTATCACATAGATTTGTTTATTCTGTTTCTATTTTGAATTTGCGAGCTAATGTATAAAATATACACATATAGGGACATTACACATCTTTTCTTCTGCTCCTATTTACAGCAGCAAACTCTCTGTATCACCGTTTCGAATAATAATTCATATCTCACCGATCGTTAAATCCCAAATAGTCCGTGAAACCATCGATTCTCGTAACGATCCCGTACCGCCGACGCAATCGCGAATAAACGGGCACCACCGTTAGCCGATCAGCTGGACAAGAACGGTGCGAACTATTTGAAGCTATCATGAAATCGGACGTTCCTGTTTTCAAAGCGTTTGAACTAAGCGATCGTTCGTGCGAAGCTGAGTAAACGGCGAGGAGAACGGCAGTAGGTATAGCGAAGGAGAAGACAACGGGGAAAAGGGAAATGGAGGAAGGAGAAGGAAGAGGAAGAGAGTGGTGGAGAATAGAGGTGGTGTCGATCGGTGTAGGCAGCTAGGCTAGTATCGCGTATGAGCCGGGCCTAATGTCATATATGTGTATGTACGTGTATCCGAGGAAGACAATCACAGCGAAACCCTTTGGGCCAATATTGACGCAGCCTGCTATCGCAATAATGGACAGACGTGTAGGGATAACGCGATGCCGTGGTGCTCGCCGCGTACATTATACTCCCGCTGCGTATGCCTGTGTTTATACAGTCGTTCGTGTGAATCCCTGTGTGTGTGTGTGTGTGTGTGTGTGTGTGTGTGTGTGTGTGTGTGAACGCGACGTGCATCAGTGCGCACGTACGTACGTATGCACATAATCATCGCTGGTGTGCGTTCACTCGATAGAAGAACGTACCGGTGTGTACGTAAGCGCGAATATATATATATATATATTATATATATGTGTGCCATTCTCGTGATACGCCCACGCGTCTTAGAGGGATGTTTTCGGAGCGAGCGTGCGCGCACTCGAGCTGTCAATCTCGGCGCGCTTAGACAGCGCACCGTCAACGCCAACGCCCGTTACACAACTACACACTCTCACGTCTAAGGAGGAGGAAGATCGTCCTGATGTTTTCCCTGTGTCGACGAATCCGACGAGGATACGGGGCGCGAAAGGGGTCGCCTGGTGAAATTTATTTAACACGGATATCTCGAGTGCGCGCGCTACAGTGATTGCCTCTACGAGCCCAGCTTATGTCTGCGCGAAAGACGTAAATGGGATTTTTGTGTTGACGCTGCTGGCTCGTCCTTTTGTTCGAAATGAGACTGTTTACCCGGAACGATAGACTGTCGATGAGCCCATTTATTCGCCTTGTATTCATCTCGGATTTCTGTCCGAAAGAAAATCGGGGATAACATTTTCGGTCCGTTCGCGTTGTACATCACGAAGAGCCAATCACGCGATCGAGCCAATTCTAATTTATGCACGTGACGATATGGCACGCACGTGTAAGTGTATACGTAGGTGTACGTGTAAATGTCTGCAGTAATGCAAGTAACGAGCGGAATGAACGAAGCGTATCTAACGGATGGACCTACCGCACGGCCGATTGCGCAATTGCTGAGAACGCGAGGTAAACGCGTTAACGCCGAAATCCTCGACCGAGCGGCGTTGTTGGGGTATCACTGAAAAATTTCCAACGGGATTTCAGGGAGCGCGGTCCCTGCACTCCCAAATTGTCGATACTTTTTACCAGGTATTTCCCCGGCGGGGTATATACGCGGGCAGCCTCAATTTCGCGGGTATATGCGCGAGAGAATAACTCCCGCCCGCAGAGAATAATACGCATTTAATAATTAACACCGACAGATGAGACGCGTAAAACGTAATCTTCTTGCCGGTCCGACGTATGGATAGCCCACTTAATAGAGGATGACGCCGTAAAATGCACCGGAGAGCATCGCGCTCGGAAGATAAATCCGCGCGGAGGGAAAATAAATCATGGAGCATACAAATTGAATTTCGACCGGCGGCCGCGCATCCGTTTCCCGTGTTGCACGCGGGAGGCCCAGTTTCTCTAGATCATGAATCAAGATGACGTTCATTAGGTTTTTCGTTTTTTCACTGCGCGCGAAAAATTCTCGACGACGACGGCGACGGCGACGACGACGACGACGACGACGGCGAAAGCAGTTGGCGCGATCATCTCGAAGACGGTCCGACGACGATGTTCTTCCTGATTAAATTGCTTTTCGACCAGGGCGATTTATCCCTACTTCGTAGGAGAGAGAGAGAGAGAGAGAGAGAGAGAGAGAGAGAGAGAGAGAGAGAGAGAGAGAGGATTCAAATGAGATAAGCGATTGTCAAGCTCAATCTATTATAACGATATGAGACAAAGGGCGACGTCGAATGACGAATGACCGCGATCCCTTGTCTCTGGCTTTGTATCCGCGTTCCTCCTCTAGCACCGCCTTCAATAGCGAACCCGCGTATTTCACTTTTATCTCTGAGCTCGCGTCTCTTTTCGTAGACGAATACACCGTAGAGGGTTCCGCCTTGAAATATGAATTTGTTTTTGAAGGGGGGAGAGGGAGGATCCTCTTGCAAGCTTCGCACTGCACCTCGAAGGATCGTCTTCTTCTCCGCCTCCTTCGGTCGCATGAGGATTCTTTGTAAACCTTTGGAAGAAACGACATTTATTGCCGTTATTCATGGCGACTCGGTTTTGCCGTGATTGCACATTCAATTTATGTCTCTCTTTCCCCGCCGATAGTTACGCTCGCTTCCAAAGAGTGGTCCATGACGTTCGAAAGAAATAAATAATTTGGAAGATAAGTTATTTTTCAAAAATTATTTTTCGTTTAAATTATTGGAAACGCTTTATTTTCAGCAGGAAAAATATCAAAATTGTTGCAAAAAGAAAATTTGATTTTTTTATTAGATGTCATTTTTAGAATAGAGAATAATAAGTATTTTTAGTCTTAGATTAAATTATGCTTCTATTTGCACGTAAATAATTTTCATTTGTATTGGCAAGGTGAAATAGTGAAATAATGAACTATACGATTATTATTTTCAATAGGATATATTTCTTTATTTCTTTAGTTTTGTACTGCAAATTTTTAATTTATCTATTTTCGATCCTTTTTCCGTTGCTATTTTCATTACTTTTAGTTCAATAATAATACAAGGTGACCATTGGGTAGACCAAGACGTAGATGGGAAGATAATATTAGAATGGACCTTAACGAAATGGGGTACGAGGGTCACAAATGGAGGGATCTTGCTCAGGGACGGGAACAGTGGCGAGATTTGATATTTGCGGCAATGAGCTTTCGAGTTCCTAACGCCTAATAATAATAATAATAATAATAATAATAATAATAATAATAATAATAATACAAGGTGTGTGTGTGTGTGTGTGAAAAAAACTCGTACATAAGAAGATATTATTACATCAAAAATTCCAAAACTTATTCCGATGTATTGATAAATATAGTTCTAAAATATGTTTTATATGTACGATTATAATAATTGTTCATATTAAATATTTATTATTATTATATATATATAAAACATGATAAGTGAGAAAGAGAAAGAAGAGAGAAAACAGAAAGTAATTATAATCTATAAATTGATTTTATAAGTTTTTAAATACAATGTAATTAGCGCCAAGAGACTGTCGTGTCTCATGATAGATAAATTATTACTTGTAATTTCATTCTCTGTGAATCGATCAATATCATTTTGAAATTCATTTGATTGCGTTCAATTGCAAGCGGTCAAAAGGAATCAATAATCGGAAGCTTTGAATATCCAACAGGTTTCTCGTAGGAAGCAATCATTTTTCTTGCGGATATCGAGAATCAATCAATTACCGTAACTATTCCGCACAATTCTATTGATAAATTGTCTACTTCGATACTTTCAATGTGTCTTTTCTACTTTACATCAAAATACAGCTGTTGCAAAATGAATATCGTTAAATTTATACTAATATTTCGAACGTCTTTATATTTTATTATAGCTGATTAATATCCATCTTTAACAATATAATATTCTTTCAATTTATATTTATATTTTTTCAAAGCTCTCATATATCTACATTTTAGTAGTTGAACGTTATATATTTTTGTGCATAGAAACCTTCTGTTACGTACACAAAATTAATAAAAAAATACCATGATTCATTACAGAGATGTATACAACATACTCTTTTTGGCTGCTGTTATTTACACTTTCTAACGAATCATGAATATGCTTGTACTTTACCGAAAGACGAAAACAAGAGTAATAAATACTGAAAGTAAAAAAGAACACGCGTAATGACAAAACGCTGAAGAAGCTGAAGACTCTACTACCATTTTTCCTTACTCTTATTACCATCAATGATCAATTCATCTCTGTTCTTCTTTCACGTAGACCCTCGATAGCGGACAATTAAGAGAATCCTGTACCACTCTCGATATTAAAACCACCATAAACCGCATCAGTGGAGAATAATTTTATTGCAAGACGTGATTAGTTTTCAATAACCACTGACCACAATTTAAGTTCGCAATTGCAAATCCTCCGCGTCGAGAATGTTTTTCTCCTACCTCGTTTTCCTATTTAGCGTACGCTCTCTCCCTCTTTCTTTCGGTTTCATCCGACTACCTGCGGTAATGTTCTCTCACACCGGCCGTTGCCTTTGACCACTGCACAAATTGCAAGCTCGAGTCGTAGCAAAGCCACGCGAGCCCTCACACGAACACTCATGCGCGCGCACACCTACACGATGTATTCGTGCCGCAGACACTACGGCTAAAAAGTTTCTAACCACGCGTGCTACTTCCACGGAAATTCGCTCCCGCATCATTACAGGAACCGGAGCCGGATCGTGGTCGGTGCCCTCTGTAATTTGTGACGCGTGTAAGTAATAAACGTATCACGTATTTCTCCTTGGAAAACTGCTCGCTCGTCTCCTTGAGTGAACGAGGCGGTCAAAGGAAAAGTCGCATACGTCAAGTATCGTAACATGCAAAATACAATACATATACAGCCGTGTGCGTGCGTCAATATTACAAACTACAGTGAAAAGATACCTGTCT
>NW_017305895.1:480621-534560 GCF_001594115.1 Trachymyrmex septentrionalis
GCAGCGTGTGCGTGCGTCAATATTACAAACTACAGTGAAAAGATACCTGTCTCCAGAAATTGGCTGTTATAGTAAAAAAAATAATGCTATATATCTAGTCGAGTGTAAAGAATAACTTTTACAATAATATAAGAGGCAAATATTTTAAATATGCGTAGAATTAAAAACGTAAGTATTTCCATAAAACTATTTACCGGCAAATAGAAATTATTAATCCTTATACAAGATGATTTTCGAATTATTTGCTGTATATATGGATAGGTGTTTAATTTTCATCACTTTTATAAATACACAAAAAATGTTAAGTGATGCTTATATGTACTTTAATATAGAAAGTATTTTTATATATAAAAAAAGGAAAGGATAGAGGCCATTATTTTACGAGACACTCCTAGTATTTCAAAGAAAAGAAATGCGCAGAACACGAATGACCCATCGTGTGTAAGGATTAATAAAGATATTTTCTTTATGAGCGACCATCGCAAAAAATTTAATAACACATATTTGCACGAAGCATCTATATTTTCTAACTATATAGGGATAATACTTCTTCCTAAGCTATCCTAAACGTCATTCGGAATAGCGACGACGCTAGGAATGTGTGATCTGAATAATAACAACGAAGCTTGATCCAATAAACTCGCGCACATCGACAAGCAAAATGGGATTGTTTTATAATTTGTTAACAGTCGTTGTCACGGAGAACGCTATCGATCTTCAACTTCTTATAGCCGTCGATAAATCCTTTCTCGGCGAGCCGGCGGTGCGTTCTGCACTGAGGAAAAGTTCGACGATATATCTCAACGCGAAGAAAAGTACTAGAAATCTCTGTTACAAAGTTCGAACCGCGCTAATAAACCGCGCGTAACAACGACAGACGAGCGGAAGTATCCCATTACGATACGTACGTACTTCTCGGACTTATGCCAAGCGAGCAGAAGCGAGGAGCAGCCGGGAGGTCCCGCGAGGCGTTAACAAACTTTTGGCGGATATTGTATGCGTACGCTGGCACCGTGCCCAATTTCAATTGTTCCGTTTCATATTCTTTCTCCCCCTCATACCACCACTGCCCTTTTCCCGCACCGGCGCGGCGATTTGCCGACTCGTTTTTTGCGCCGCAAATAGCTCGCGTCGTGTACGTACCCGGACCGCGCCGCGCCGCGCCGCGCCGCGCCGGCACCCCGCCAAGCCGCGCTGCGCCATTCAACCCTTGTTTCGCCTCGCGGTGGTAGCACCGGTGTGTCGTCCCGTCTCGTCCCGTTTAGCTCAATCCGCCTGAATAGTGATTAAAAGTGCGCTGCTGCGCCGAACCGCTCGAGAAACGGTGCATAATAACAATGCGCACGGCGCATGCGTGTACGTACATACGTGTAAGTAACGTGAAGTAATGCGATTTTTCTTGTACTTGCGCCACAAATCTTGCAGCATACAATTGCGACTTTTTTATTCGACTCGCAGAGATAAATTGTTGATCGTACTTGCGGTTAGAAGACGAGTTCTTGCTCGTCTGCTAATCGTCCTTCCCAGCTAATTCCAGTTATTTTCCGTCATGGATAGCATCGGATAATTGGGTCAGGCGAGAGAGAGCTACACATGAAGTCGATACTGACCTCCGTATAACTTTCGGGAACTTCCAATAGTCAAACAATAGCTTCTATGAGATGAGGGAGCACTTTTCAACCCCTGCACGTGCACTTCCATATCGCTGAGATTCAAACTTGTATGTTTAGCACGAAATGTTAGGAGGGTAAGATTTAGTGGCTCTGGGAATGTAAAATTGGAGTTAGACTGAAGAAAATTCAAATTTGATAGTATTATATAGACTTTTAGCAATAATATATATAAATGTTGCGGAATTTAATGCCAAGGAATTAAATTATTTCATATAATTTCGTTACAATGAAATTGTAAATAGAAAAGATTCAAACTTGTATGTTAATACGAGAGATATCAGGAGGATAAAAACTCAGTGATTTCGGAAATGTAAAATTAAAGTTAGACTTTCTGGAGAAAATTCAAATTTGGTATCATTATATTGTATATAGACTTTTAGCAATAGTGTATGTATCAGTATTGCGGAATTCAATACCAGGGCATTAACGATTGCTTCACGTAGTGAAATTGTAAACAGTAATGCCAAGCTCCTCTCGTTATATTGTTCGCTTTACGTTACAGCATTTCATTGTGATTACCATATACAGTAGATAACGCTTTTATGTATTTCACCCCGAAGCAAGGAGATACGATTAGGCTGAGATTGCTCAGCTACCAATTGCTTTGAACGTATCTTCACCATCCTCTATGTGATCTCGTACTAGTTACAGTATATCGACCTTTATCTGTTACTGAGAAGATATAATCAAGATGTATATAATAATAATATTATACATTAATCACCAAACGATTGAATTACAGATAAAGAAGATGATATAGCGAAGAAATTAAACGTAAATTGATGAACTTGAAGCAATTAACAATTTACGTATCTTGTATAAATCAGTGACAAGTTATAAAAAATTCTTGCAATTTGTAGTTTATAAAAAAAATTTTTTTTTTATTTATAAATTCTGAATTTTGAGATAGTTATAAGGGTAGCATTAAAATATATTTTTATGTATTATGAATTTTGCATTAATATCTTACGTTTCTCTGTTTCAGGTAAGTTTCAATCACCAATCCAATCACCGTAGCAGCTACATGTAAGATTAGAAAGTAATATACATATTAGCACACCATTACGATAGTTTTCAGTCAGTTTGATTAATTAATGATGAATTACTTTATATATCGATAAAAATTAGATAATAAAATCATACAGATAAATATTTGAGTTAATATAAAATTTTGGAGGAAATATCTAATTTACGTTAATGATTCTAGTTGTTTTATTGTTCATAGTTATCTAAATACTGTATAAATGGCAAAAAATTTCTTTTTGAAATTTCTTCCTAAAAAGATCAACGTGATTGAGTTATCGTTGCTACACTGAGAAAAATGATCTAGTTGGATCAAGTAATAATTCTGATGGAAAATGGACGAATCAGAACTTTCTGGTTAAATCTATTAGAATTCTAGCTGAGATAACTAGAATTCCGATTGATATAATTGTTCTGGTTAAAATAAGAATTCTAGTAGATTTTACCAGAAATATTGTATCAACCAAAATTCTGGTCATCTCAACTAGAATTCTAATAAATTTAATCAGAAAATTCTAATTCCATATTCAACCAGAAATTTTTTTCAGTGTATTAATAATCTCGTATCTTATAAAGAAAATATTTTGACGAGAGGATCTTCTCGACATCGTCTGTGAAACTGTTAACCTCGAAGAAACGCATCTCCGAAATCTTCATTCTGTCTTACACAATAGTCTTTTCGTGACAAGAGGAAGCTGTCACGTTCCGCTCTGTGATGTAGGAAACGAGAAGTGTCGTCGTCGCCGTCGTTGACGCTGGAATTATTCACGAAAGCATACGCGACAGGCATGCGGGTGGCATGGCGGTCTCACGATCCTTATCCGTCGATAACCATCGGCATACAACATCGATGTTTCGTTCTCCCGCGGGGACAAACATCGGCGCGCGACGGGTGCGATGGATATTAGCATAATATTGGTTCCGAAATATGAGTGAACGAGAACAACATTGCCGGACCGGTAGAGGAGCGGAAGAGGGATAAAGACCGTCGATAATGCATAAAAGATAAGAGAAGGTTCGCTCTTCTAGCACGGTCACGAGGAGGACAACGGGGATCTGAAACTTATCTCCCGCGGCGGTATCCCGGCGAAGGACCAAATCGAGAAAGAGGTAGAGAGAAAGGAACAGGAAGGAAGAGAAAGGGTAAAGCAGAAGGGAGCGGAAAGTTTGCTGAAACTCGCTAGGTTCGTCTCCGCGCGCTTCAAAGTTATTCCGAAGAATTATTGAAAGTCTTCGGCGCTCTCTCGCGCGCTTACCCCTTCCCCTCCCCTCCCCCTGCCTCTCTCGTTTTCTCACTTGAGATCCTCTGTAGGTTCTTAGCCACCTGCTTCCCTTCTTCTGTGACCGTGATAGAAGGTAGAAGAAAAGAGACCGACGAAATGAACGGACACAGACGGACGAAGTGACGGGCGGAAGGGTGGTGGGCTTTACTCGCGTCTACTTCCGGTGTAATGAATGGAATCTTAATGGACGGAGCCTTGTTTACGATCCGAGTTTCTCCGATTAATTACCGGCGTAGATGAGGGCGCCGGTTAACGCAGCGGTAATAAACGGCAAAGTTTCCGCAGGCGGGCAGTCACCTCGCCCGTCCACCATCGGCAAGATGGTGGCTATCTACGGGTGCAGCGTTCATGTCCGAGCATGAGTTCTCTTGAAACTTGTCGGCTGAAAATCCCTCAGAATTTCTAACAAATTTTTTCACTGCCGGTCCCGGTGCTACTTGCAAACTCGTCGGAGCAGCCCCGGAGCGGATATCCAGATGCTGCTGGAAGCGGACACAGTAATTCCGACTTCGGAACGCGAAGTTTCACGAAGGGATACAGGTTTGCACTTCGTTTCCTCAATTCTTCATGCCCGTCGTGCCGCGCAGGATGCATCGAGAATATTTCGACGGAGGAAATACACTCTCGTATCTCGAATTCCAACTTGGGAAAAGAAATATTCGCGATCGTCGCTATGATGCAAGTGACAAGTACAACGGGATATAGTTTTATATCAACATAGTTGTCAAATGAGTAATATACAATAATAACGTAGACAGTTTTATGAAATTTCTGTAGCTACTTTCCAATACGCACAGAAAAATATTGTTCTATTGCTTAAAACAAATGATTACACAGTTTACTTTCTCCCTTTTTAAATAACGATTTTTAACAAAGAATATTTTCTTGATAATAATCTTAAAATATACTTTTTACAAATTTTAGAAAAACTTACTATTATATGTACTCAAAAGATAAGAATTATCTTCTTTTGAAGAATATTATGTAAAATTAATTGAAGAAACGACTTTATATAAATCGAATTTGTTTTAACTTAATAATCTTGATTAATGTATTATGTACATATAAATTTATATTATAAGATTTCGAATATATTTTGAATAAATTTAATACTTGTGATAAACTTGATAGATTTGCAGATATATAAACTTTTGAAATAAATAATTATTATTTGCGTGTAGTATGTATTTTTCTGTGTGTAGAAAAAAATGAGTATAAAAATGACATTTTTTTTTTAAAGAAGAATCGAACGTTTACATTAAGAAAATGTTCGCTATTGCACAAGACCGAGAATTAAAATTTCATATTCCGATATTGATGTAATAGAACTTCCGATAACTTTAAAAAATTCGATATAAATGAAATGCATCTAAAATTGATAAAACGTATAAAATAATATATATCGTCGTTTATTTCCGAATACTGTCAATATATAGAACTTTTCGAAGCATGCGAATCGATAATCCTATTTTCAACTCTCGCCACGCTTCTTCTCAACTTTGTTATAAAATTTTCGTACAATCATCTTAGCCTTGCATCGAACAGATAAAAAGCTTCGTTGTTGGCAAGCATCTTTCAAAAAGTTATACATATAAGACATTGATAAAATTCCGCTACATAGAATCAGGAGAATATTTTTTAAATAAATGTAACGATCTAAAATATAACGAAAATGATCGCGTATTTATACTACATGTGTTATAAATATAAAAACATTAAAAAAATTTTGAACTTTACAAGGGGAAATATTTCATAATCCGTTTGTACATCTAATTCGGAATATTTAAAATATAAATATATTATAAATAAATAAAGAAATCAACGTTAAAAAATTTACAAGAATAATGTCATTAAATCGAGCTATATAGTATCGAAATGAAATGTGTCAACGCGTAAAAACAGAATTGCACAATTTTACTTTTACGATCTATTAAAATAGCCGCTCGTGATGCATATGAAAGTCCAAGAAAGCACACGTGTGCTTGTCTTCGACCGCAAATTTTTGCGCATTAATTCGTTTCCATCAGCGTCGCGTGTCGCAATATATGTTAAACCTCAACGTCGCACCCGGGCATTTGGTGCTCGACGTCTATCGAGCGGTAACTCGATCCCGTGCAACTTTCATGTTTATAAGAGCACTAGAGCCAAGCGGCTATAGCTCGAGAACGAGATATGGCGAACGATTTTTCCACGGCGCGCACGTGAGCGTGAGACGTCGAACAAATAGCGCGGCGGGGTCCGCGTGGCTGAACGCATCCCTCTACTCCCTGGCGCGGTTTGCCGATTCACGAAAACGTTACCAGGTACGAAATTATTGTACGACATACAAAAGATAACGTCGGGTCGATGATAGGACCCTCGCTGCGTCGAAAGGGTTAGCAGAGCATACTGAAGTGGTTTCCTATTGGGGGAACACGGTTGCACCGTGTTTGCAGTGTCAGAATGGACGGAGGACCCTATTGTCCCGGCGAGCTTGTTTCTATGCAGATGAGATATGCGCGCCCGTGGACCGACGTACGAACGGACAGAGTCCCTCTTTCCCTTTGCTTTAACTCCCTCGTCACTATCTTCCCGTTAGTCCCTCCTCTCTTTCCGTTTTCTCTCCTCACCTTCCTCCGCATCGTCTGCTTTTTCCACGGAGTTTGATACGTGCCTCCCTCTCTATCCCCCTATTGTTTCTGCATCTTTGCGTTTCCTCTGTCGGTTCTCTTCCTCCTCGATACCTCCTATTTAGTCTTTCTCTCGTACTCCGGTATTCCACACCTGCCATAGATTTTTTTTTTTCAATTTTTTCGTCTATCTCTTTCTGCTTTCAACTTCGTTCCTCGACGACTCTACTGTCTTTGGCTCCCTCGTTCTATCCGTACCTTTCGTTCTGGACATCCTGCTCGTTTGACACGCTATCCTTTCTCTTCTCCATTCTTCTCCCTTTGTCGACCGATCGTTTATGGCGCATTGCTACCAGCTTACTCCTACGCTTGTTCTCCCTTTAACGTTCCAGCGTTGTTCCAGAAGACTGCTCCTGTTTCTGCCTTCTGCAGTCAAGCGCCGCAGACGAAAGGAAAGGAAAGAGACGACGGACAAGAATAACACGAGCAAGACGGAGACGAACATAAATGAGAGAAGCTCAATTTTCGACCCATACCCTTTCCCCTACGTTGAATTGAAGAAGAGTGAAATGCGAGAAAGCATAAGTTCTCGCGACAGTCGCTAATAAGGAAACGGAACCCTTGTCATCGATCTCATTGAAATCATATTGGGCTTCCAGCGCAACGGACTGAAAAATAGGGCATAGCAATCATTCCGATGTAAGATGTTTTTTTAAATTAAGGATATAAATAAAAGTGAGCTTTAGCTTTTACTATTTTGCTTTCATTTAAATTAAATACCGAAATTTTATTATTTTTAATAATTTAATATATTCTTAAATGTATATATTATTCATAGATTCTAATTACTCCTGAATTTAGGTTGTACTTTGCTTTCAGTTTTTCTAAAAAGTTTATTAAACTATCCATAAGAACTGTGGATGCAAACAAATAAATGTCCGTATTCGAATTGTGTATTAGAAATTTAATGTCTATTACGGTCGAAACTCGGAGCTTCATTGCTTGAAATAATTCAATCTTGAATTATTAATATACATTATATACGTACTTACATATATTGTAGTCTTTTCGAAAAAAAAAACAACACACTGCAAGGATTCAAGTCCCGGGTTCAAATCCCGACCGAGGTAATATTTTTCACAATAAATTTATTAAGTTTCAACATATTAATATTTTTATATGATATTATTATATGATGAACGTCTCTTAATATGATGCTTGATGGTAGCATCAAATTATTAAAATTGCTTGTCAATTTAATTCGCGATTACTAGAGTGGTTTTAATTGCGTTTATAGTCCGGAAAAATAATTTGACGCGCAGTTCGAAAAGACTACATATGATATATATGCAAGTACACATATAGTGTATATTAGTAATTCAAGAATTATTAATTCATTGAATTATTTAAAGCAATGAAGATCCAGCTTTAACCGTAATAGGCATTTTAAATTTCTAGTATTGATTGTGTTTCTTACATATACGATCTAAAATAAAGATTCTTAATATTGTTCATTGTGTATTTATGAGTTGTATGGGTATATATTTAAATAACTGTACGGAATTATCCTCGTAATAATTTGAATAAGATAAAAATATTTTGACGCGTGGATGTTTCTCAAAGATACGATTTCTGAATTGTTTTTCAGATTGGTCTTCAAATCGAAATCTATAATATATTATTATTTAATCATTTATTTTGTCCGTTATTTTTAATTCTTCGGCAATGAAAAGTTTATTGATATTTTTATATTTAAAAAACAAAAAATAAAGTTAGTATCAAAAGAGCTTTTTATTTATATTTCTTTGAACCATTTTGTCATTTTAATCTTCACGATTTTTCTTTCATTATTTGTATTATTTTTATTAGCTTTAGTGAATGTCTAATTTTTATGGTCTCGGATTATTTGATTAGCTGGAAACCATTCATTTTTGACTGGTCAGAATTTCAACTCTAACTTGATATTGAGTGAAATAGGAATTATTGCCCTGGGCTATGATAAAGAGATAGACTGCTGAGCGCGCCCTGCTCGACATTGATGGGGAAAGGAAGATAGCTTAACCATCGTTACTACGGAAAATAATTATACCAGTGATGACGCGACTAACGTTATTAAAATTCAAGCTTATGTAAAGATAAAACGGTATATATATTTTACATGAAATATAACCCGTCAATATATTTTAATGGAATAATCATTTCCTGCAATTATATTAAATATATTTTCCAATCATTTAATATCTGTTTTGTTGAATCGAATTGAATATCAATATTAAAATATAGAGTTTGCATTTATTTTTAAAATTAATTCTTATTTATGTACAAATATTATTTAAGATATCACAAAATAAAATCTTGTTTATATAAATATTTGAAGAGAGGAAATATTAATATTTGATTTATTACTTCGAAAAGACAGTTATTTTTATTCAGTTTTATGTTGTATCTATATTTGCGATTTCATCGCAAACGTGATGAGTTAAACGTACGTAAAGTACCAGAATATCCACCGATGACCTCCGTCTTACCCGAGATAAACTGCTTAAGAGTCATATGAAAATATTTCATTGGTCTTTAAAACTCCGTTTCCCTCTGTGAACATGCATGTTTTTCGCATATTAATAAAGAAATAATTTTATTGTTGATGTGTTGGATTGTATAAATAGTTTAGCAATTTTAATGAAATTTTTAATTCATTCTCTTCTTTAACTGAACGAAAACTAAATTATTTTGCGAATACTGAAAAAAAAATGCTAAAGGAATACTTTTTTGAAAGCTTTATGTCAAAAGATATTTAATTTACAGAAGACAAACATAAATTTATTATATAAGGAATAACTGTGGGATTATTTTATTTTATTTTGCGATTGATGGACGAAAAGAATTTGCTGAAGTATCTAAAAATTTACAGATCCAAAAAGAATTTTATTGAAACATTAAAATAATTATGTAGGGCGCTCAAACATTATGAGCAATGCTACAAAAAAATTCTGATATTTTAAAAATTAGTTTGAGCGTCCTACATAATTATTTCCATGAACTAATAAAATTATTTTTAAATCTGTACACTCTAACTAAAATACATGGATGTAAATTTAACACATATAGTGTATACATAATTTTGATCGTGTTGATATTGATATAAATATCAACATAGTGTAGACTCAATACCATGGGTTTGAAATCCACATTATATTGGTTAATATTAATATCAACACGAAATTATGTAGACACACCGTATCGTGTTAAATCCACACTTATATTTTGTAAAGTGTCTAGCTAAATTTTTACATACTTCAACAAAATCGTTCTTTCCACGTATGATGAAAGACTGCTACGAAATTTTAAATATGGTATTGTTGATAGTAAACGCGAGTCTTGAACATTTGATACTACCCACTAACCATAAGTTAAACTTATGGTTATATTCCTGTCTACCTTTCACTCTGTGTACGTAAAAAGTACGTCTGCTTGTAGGCGTGTACGCAAAACGATGACAATGATGACAATAGGGGTGACGATGAGTATGATGGACGGCAAAGACGGACTGTACAATAGTAAGGTCACCACGTGGCATTCCTCCTCAATATTAACGTAGCGACTTTCTTGAAATAATCATTTCGCACATGAATATCTGTACATAGACGATTTCGCGGATGCTTACATAAAAGAAGGCTTAAGAAAATTATGTACGAAAAGAACATTTTGCTGAAATATCTAAAAATGTAATTATCTGAAAATAACTTCTTTAAACTATCAAAATAATTATCTAGATACGCTCTAATTGATTAGAATACATTTTGCGGCATTGCTCATCATGCTTGAGTTTCTTACATGATTATTTTGATAGCCCAACAAAATTATTTCCGGATCTGTATCTAGTTAAATTTTTAGATACATTACTTTAAATACGAATCGCCACTACGGTCTGAATGTTAAGACGTTGAACTATTATATATAACATCTTAACATTCAGACCGTAGTGGCGCTTCGTATTTAAAGTAATGTATCTAAACGGTCTTATTTCCAATTTTATTATTGTTTAAATTTTTAGTAAAACCGATCGTCATGATTAATCATACATTTTGTCAAATCGCTATCTCATAGGTTACATTTAACTTGATTGATAACGTAGGGAAACTATACTTTTTTACACGTAATGGCAATGCTGATACAAAATTATTCCTCCGGTTTTCTATTATTTATCATATAATCTTATACAGATTATTGTGTTAGTAAATTATGTATTAATAATTAAAGATATAGAAAAGATTGATGTACCAATAATAAAAATAATCTTATAAACTTTCTATACGGATTTAAAACAGGAAAATCCGAATCCAGATATTCAGATTGGAATATTTTAGTATTCGGATCTTATTGCAATAATGCTATCACGCTTGTTGCATTATGATAATATAATATTACAATTCGTTTGAGAAAATTAATTTTCGAGTTAAAGCTAAAACCTATCTTTTATTATATTTGGACGTCGATCGCAGCGTAAGTATATAGCGCATAAAAGTTTCACGATTCATAAAAATCAGATGACGAATGGAATTGATAGAAACGTTAAAGCCTCTCGTTCAGAAATGAAGCTACTTGTCAGAACGTAATAAAAATGCAACGCGCCGCTTCAGAAAAAAAGAAATACTCTGCAATCTACTTGTTATATTTCTCTATAATTTGACGTACGCTGCTATTCAGTCAATAATATCGGTCAATAAACGGCAAATACCGTAGATGTCACTTTTCTATCCATAACGTACAAACAGGCGCAATTTAAATGTAATAACAATCTCGATGAATAAAAATGTGCCAGCCGTTTATAAAACACACATCAAATATGGGACGTTTATTGAAAGAAAAACAACATATGGCGATAAAGGCGAGTATTTTAAATGAAATATCGCATTGTATGCTGACTGACAGTGAAACTCTGTTTACGATTGCGAGTAAATCGTACACAGCTATCGGGAAGTGCATGCGAACTGTGTTCGATTAAACAAGAAGTTATGCCGATGTACAACATGTCCGCGTAACATACTAAATTCTCCGACTGTTACGATTGCATGGAAATTCGTTTCCTTATCATAGCTTCCGCAACAGATATTTGCGAGACAGAACTATTTTTTCACGCTCCAACTCTCTTTAATTCGCACTTTATTCAAGTTTAACGGATTAAAAGTGCAGCATTGAAATACAGTTACGTATCGTTAATCTGTTTAGTGACAAGTACGTGATAGTTGAATAAATTTCGCTTTGTGTCCGCCACTGTTATTAATCCTTCATGGCAATTCGTAATTAATTACGAAGTTCTTTTTTTATTTCAACATTGAGTATTGCCATTTTAATTGCAGTTTAATGAAAAATTGATGTCCTGAAATAATTTTGCCTCTCCTATACAAATGCAATGAAGAATAATTATTTTCTTTTCCTCTGCTATAAAAGAATTATCATCGATAATAATTAGCGAATACTTAAAGAGAATTACGATAATAATGAAAGTCTTTAAATCGCATATTTAAAAGGAAATTATTTTTATCGAGTATTTCTGGAATGCTTATATTCAATATGCATAATATAATAATCGCATTATCGATTCTGACCAAATGTGTTTTTACTGACTTGTGAGACTTAAAGAATAGAGTTTCAAAATGAACTTTACATACCTATACAGACACATAGACTCAAATACTTTTTATTTTTTTAAATGCTAAAAAATTTTTTTATTTTAATTGGAAATCTTGCGCAACTTATTGTATATAATTATCGTATAAATGTTATTTTCCTACACATACATTTAGTTTTTGTGAACGCGTACTGACGCACTTTCCGTATTGATTAATTGATAATTAGGGAACTAGACACGCGACTGTTGCGACAATCATTCACGCCCAGTGTGATCAATTTAACGAGGAAGACAAACTTTATTCTACGGACACGGCTACGGCAACCCTCGGCACAAAGATAGGTATTGGGTATACCGGCGCTTTTCCGCGAGAGCGCACCGTGAATGAGGGTGGATGGCAGGTTTCAAATGCAAACTAAGCATTTCGCCGCGGGTCTAATAAATGTAAACCGCTATCCCATTGTGATGGAGGTCCATTGAAAAGTTTTGCATGGACCGGCCTCCTCGTTCATGAAAAGCCCCCGGGGACCTGACCGTGGATGGTTCTGTTGTCCACCACCTCCCGCAGACGACCAGATTTACACGACGTATACATTACTGATATCCCACGAAACTTTGCAATTTTCTCGTTCCCGTCCGCAAGCTGTCTTCGGCTCGTGCACGCTACCTGCCACGATCGCTGATGTATCAATTAATTTATATCGAGGTCATAATATCGATCAATATCTGCGGACAAGCAAAACATTAATTATTATCTAATACAAAACACGAGTCGACTTGTGAAATATTAACATTACATAACGTTCGTTTCGCATACTGTTGAAATACCTCAAATACCTCTTTTAGTACACACTAGCAATTTACTTAAATTATCGCCGCGCGTTCCCGCTTGGACAAGAACGCTAATCAGTTTCGACATCACCTACCACAGAGAGACAGCTTAACGAGCGACCTTCGAAAATGTACGTCGATCGAAATGGAACGTTTAAACCCCAGTGGGAGCTGGGCTATGTCTGGCTTCTATCGCGCGACCGATCGATGTTCATGAAGGAGGACAGCGTTAATGTAAATTCGTATGCATAGTCCGTTTGATCATACACAACGCTGACCTAACTATTCGGCACCTCGTTTGCCTTTGGATGCTGACGCGTGTGGTCAGTCGCGTTGGACCACATACGGGTTTGTGTGTACCGCCTGTGCCCGCCGATATGTTCACACCTGTGCGATCCCGTAAATAGATTTTATCGATGAGACACGCTTAATGTGCTCCAGTTCCGTTTGGCGTAATTATTGGAGTTACCCTGATTTGGCACGCTCACTAGAAGAACATATTTCCGGCGCTGTCGATCCTCTGGAATGTCCAACTGCATTCCACTCGAAAATTCCGTTCGCATCGTGTTCCGATCAACTTCTGGATGACATCTACGTAGTAACGTCGATGTGTGTCCCATATGTGGCGCGCTATGCGACAATGATGCATAGCGTTACCGCCGAACCAGGTCATTGAGTTGAATTACGACCATCATCATTGAAGGTAATTTATTTGAATCTTGGACACGCGATTTATTATCATCTGAAAGACTAAAATTTTCTGAGTGATGTACAATCTTGTGATTATTATTATTATCGAGAAAGTTGCATAACGCGTATCCACTTATTTAAAATTACAGATTAATTAATCAGAGAAAATTAGTCGATACCTTCGATATATATCGGCTTCTGCTTATTAAATAAAATATGAATATAATATAAATATGTATAAATTATAAAGGCGGGTATGCCCTGATATGTAAAATATTGTGTAAATTGTAATACAATATATTGTTTACAAATACATACTTTATTTTTCAAAACATCTAATATATCTTTGGCATGTGTCGCGATCGGTCGCAACGCACATAAACATAATTATATCATTAGAAATTTTGTGCATAAATCATTATCGTCTTCCTGCGCTAAACTTCTCGAAAACCTGTTTGGCTGCTAAAGTATATCGTGTGTGATTATCTCCGCGGATAAGAAGCGCGCTACAAAACGAAACATATGATCTCCTGTAAAAGCCCCGGCGAAACTTTCGAGCTTCTATCGAGCGTGGAATCTATGAATTGCTGGACCTAAGATTACATTATACGATAACGCGGTGGAAAATGCTGCGGGGCGAAAGAGAAAAAGACGCAGTCGTATTAGCGAATGGATATAACGAACAAGATTGGGAGGATAAGGGTTTAAGGCATTTTACGGCGGCAAACGTGGAACTCGTTGTAGCGAGCTCGTAAACTTTTGACAAAGGTCGAAGACGTTACGTCGTTGACGACGTACTAAAGGATTTTGAATAATTTTTGGAACGGTATTCATTTCGTGCGAGCACGAGCGTCGCGCGAGTTCTTAATTACCTGGACAAATTAATCGTCGGCCGCAGTAATCTCCGCAAGGAGACAAATCCGCGCTGGCTCCAATCCTGCGGCGTTATTCAAATTCGCGGCGACATAAAAAATAATTAAATTTCATGGCTGCTTAATAAAAAATGCGGAACGAAATCGGAGAGAATCGGCCATAATTTCGGCTTTAGGTTTTGCTTTACGAGCGAACGTCAAAGAGACTGGACTTAAAGCGGTCGTAAACACAATTAGTGTCTTGTAAAGATTCCGCGACACATAACGTATACTCGTTTTCTCGTATTTATAGAAATTTAAGATCCATAACGGCACGCTTAATCCGTTTAATTAAAATCCTGAATAATCATCCGTATATTCGATGTATATGCACGGTTTTAAAAATAAAACATACGCGCGCCAACTTTGATGGCGTGCAGTAGTAGCTTGTTTCTCAGAACGAAGAAATATTTCCCGTGAATACTCAGTATCTCTGTAAATTTCTTATACACGAAAAATGCCGTGGATATATTTATCTGCCAGTTAATAAAAATAACCTTTATCCATACCGTTAACTGAGGCTTTGAAGAAAACTGGTTGATTGCACGTGATACGCTAAATATTTCAAGAGACACGTAAACGGGAATTTTCGACATTTGCGAGACTATGAAATATTGCCGTATATACACACAATCTAAAACGTGCACTGCAGCACTGTGGTACTCGGAAAGTTATTGAAATTAAAATTATGAAAGGTATTGGAAAATTATTAACATAAACGAAAAGTATTTAGAAATATATTAGATGCCTCTTATTAATTTATTAAAATTTATAAGATCACACAAAATGTAATAGAAATATTTCAACTATGAATATAATTAAACTTATTTACGTTTCATACGATTAAATATTTGAATTTGATATTTGACTATGCTTATGCATGCCTATATATATATATTCATACTAAATATTATCTTACAAGCTTGCCATACTCAGCTAAAGCAGTGTAATCACAATATTACTTTTAACAAGTATCAGGAAAATTACAATCGATCTACCTTGAGGAACGATAAATAACGTGTTGAGCGGATATTGCAAGTAATGGCCATATCTAATAACGAAGCAAATTTCGCTCTTTCCAACCTGTCTAGTAGAGTTTACTTTATCTACCGTCCAAAGTAATTTTACTCGTGAAGCATTACTCTTAGCGATATCGCTCGTAAAATGGAGCACTATTCTTCTTCCTAAAACATACAGCTTATTCTGAAACATTGTGCCACTAAGGTATTCGCCGCTAACATTCCGCGATAAGAATTTACCACCGCGTTGCTTGAGCATTCTGGAAAGTATGGGTTCCGCGATTACAAGACATGCCTGTGTCAACGTGTACAAATTATATCTGTGCCCAACCAACTTTCTCTATCTCTAAGATTGTTTCGCTCTAAATGCCCGTTGAAGATGCTGCACTAAACGTCCTGCGTTGAAAGTGAAATCAACACCATTGGAGAAGATTCTGATTGTCGGTCCTTTAGGCAGCGTGCCCGTTCGAATGATGTGTGCGTAGGTAGCATTTTCTTACGGCAATCTAATGGAAAATGATTTTGTGCCTTCCATGTGGTTGTTTGAAAAAAAAAAAAACGAGAAATATTCATAGATATAAATCTAACAGATCGAATCGTGTATACTTCACGAAGGTAGTGGTAATTTCTTTAGAACGCTCAAACGCGTTACGTGAGCTTCGAACGTGGAAAGTGAAATTATTCTCAGACGTCCGAGAGAAAAAGAATCCCCGACACCGAAGGCACGCGCATGAATCTTTTAACGCCGTAAAATTTATCTGAAAACTGCGTGCATCGAGTGCGTAGTTAGCTTCGTCTTGTGCAACGTGTAATTGAAAATTGCACGTTTCTATCTTATTGCCTTTTCTTAATTATACTTTTTATAGAGACGAAATAAAAAGTATGTATATATAATTAATTTTTGGTCGTGTAACTTGATAGCAGAATTTTCACATAATATATATTTAAGAAAAATTCTATGTAATGTTAAAATATTTATATCTCGTATATATGTTTGGTATTTATAGTTTGTATATACATTTCAATTTTATCGAATTAAACGAGATAGAATTTTTTCAAAAATATCAAAGATATGCATTTAACAGAATAGAATTGTTATATAATAAGAATCAGAGATTTCTAACATTTTACAAGAATTTTTTTTAGAAATGTCAGAGATCTGCAACATTTAAAAATTAAACAGTTTTAAAGTAAAACGCATGATTTATTCCGTGATTTTGGAATAGATACGTTTAATGATAATCGACGCCGTGTCAAATATTCACACAATGAAATTATTTCTGGCCATGTGAAAGGCATGGAAAGGCAACAAACTTCAGTAGCAGCTATGAATCTTTTAGCGCCATGCTTTTTCTTGGTAATTGCGCGATATCGTGGGTAGTTACCTTCATCTTGTGACGATGGTCGCTTCTCGTTTAATTGGCTGGTTAAGCTTCGCTGTAGATCATAAGTCAGAACGGTTATCCCAAAAAAAGATCACAGCCATTAGATACTGGCGGATGAAAGAATCTACATTATGGAGCCACAGGCTGGACGTATTGACAAGAACATCGATTTACTTGGTGAGAGGTTTATGAATTTGAATTCACTCTTTGTTGCCTCTCTCCAAGGCAGTTTTAGATTGTGATATATTATGCAGCTGTCTCGCCGAGTCCAGATAGTTGGTAACGATTATTAATGACGCCCAGGTGATCCTTATGATATCGCTGCATCACTTAGTGACACTCAATATATATATCCGGTATATCTTTATTGCATTTTTCCATTACGAATAATTCTCGATCAATATTGAGTTAACCGGTCACAACAAAATGTTATATTAAAGAATGACTACACATGTTACTAATAATTTTAAATTACGTATTTCTTCTCTTGACATATAAAGTCATCAACATTTTAGTTAATGATCCAAATTATTATTCTAGACAAAAATTTTATTCCTATATCCTAATACTTAAAAAATAATTATAATTAAAGTTATATAATTAATAATTTAATCTCGAGTTAAACGCTATTTTTTTAAATACAATATATTTCTTAAATATTATATAGAAAATGCTTTCTTAAAATTATATTAAAGAAAAATAACTAAATAAATAAGCATTGTAATGGCATTAATGCAAATTCGAATTTTAACTTGTGAATGTAGATGAATGTACTAACTTTCAATGAATTAAACGTAATCGTGTCTGAGAACACAAGTCAATTTACTTTCGTTTACGATTCGCCGGCACGGCGCCATACGATTGTTTTCAAGAAACCAATCGACGGGAGGTTTTCATTTGATTCCGTCTTATGTTACCTCGTGTAAATAGGGAACACAATCGTGTGACGCGGAAACAACTTTTCCTCGTGTACAAAATTGAAAGATCTCACCCTCTCGCGAGGAGTGGCTACAACATCATCGAAAGGGAACGGAGAAAAACGATCGAGGAGGACCCTGCTATTACCACGTTTCCACGAAGGGATCCCGAAGCCGCAAAAGGACGAAACCTTTCCTCTCTTTCTCTTTATCTCATCGGTCCTATCTCGCTTTATCGTCCTCGCTCAATGCATCGCGCTCTCCGTCTTTTCGTCAGCGTTAAAAAGAGAGCATCTTTGGCACTGGGTCCTGTTTTCTCAGGGGGGGAGCAATTTGAAAGGCAATTTGTGCGTTCGTAAGAACGATCACGATTACCGGTAGAGCGGGACTAATGATGATGGGGACTCCTTTCCATCCCTCTTGAAGTCCTCCCGAACTCGTCGAATGGACGACAGAGAGAAAATTTCGCGTGTTGCTCCATTTGCTTTTTTATCCTCTTCCGTTTCCTTACGATCACCTAAATCGTGTCCAGTCGAGAGTATCATAATCTTGTACGAGAGGCCAGCATGAATTTCTATAGAAACTTGTAGCAGCTCACTCAACGTATAAAAATGCTCACGTGGAAAGTAACGGCGCAGAAAAAAGATAATTATAAACTCTTGCGCCTTGAACATGCTTTACTTTCGTCTTTGATTAATCTCTACGTCGGTGTTATCCAAGGGAAAATTAGTCGGTTGACAGATTGACTTATTGACACACCTGCTCAAGTTACAAGCCGCGGTAAATCGCGAGTATTCGACACGCTGGTCGCGGAAAAACTGGCTCGATCAGTCTCGAGCAAGTTGTAACGCACGTGTATACGCACCTGTCCAAGGAGTAATAAATTCCTACGCTTATACAGCTACTAAAATCCTGTTGTGAATTACGGGTAATTGCCGTACACTTATTATTAATTGCGAATAAAATTATTAAAAGTACCTGATGGCAACTCAGCCACTCGGATAAGTGCTAGAAATTAACCAGATAAATTTATCATTAACATGTACAAATATATAACGGCTGAAAGTATATAATAAAATAAGTCGTTACATGACAACGATTACATCTTTCACGAAACGTCTCAATAACTAAGGACTCTCTTAAAGATACATTTGAAATAATTATAGTGCTAAAATAAATTTTAGACTGTTAACTGTAATTATCAGACTATCGAACTATAAGAACAAGTTGGTACTTTTTTCCCTCACAATTAACATATTGGCTCCGTCACTGGAAAGTAGCACTTAAGGATTGCCCGCATTAGTCGTTGAAAAGGAAGAGAAAGGTTCGCGCTAGGCAAGACACGAGATAGCGAGTAGTACAAAAGGGAAAGAACGACGTCGATAACACCCGGAGCACGACCTACTTTCTTTCATCGCGGCCCGTCCGTTTTTCAATTTTCGATTTAGCCTGGTCGCCGATAAAGTAATACCGGCCATTCATCGTGACTGCCGCGAGAGCCTCGCTGGAGGGAGAGAGGGTCTTCCATTACGCATTGATCCCCCTACCAATTCTCAATTTTTTCGTTCCTTATACATACGTATGCGATATACGGATCAGCACACGGACAAAGCTCACCGATTGGACCGATTGGCCCGCCGGGAATGAAAAGGGAACGCAGAAAAACGCATGGAAGATGGAGGCAGAGAGATATCTCGATTCGTTTCGCACAGGCGATTCCTTTGTCTCCCGCGTTTGCAAATAATCTTTCCGCTTCGTACCGGTATACGAAATAATAATGGTGTACAAGCCGTTACAAACGAAAATCAAGTGTGTCGATACGATACGGTACGCACCAACAACGATACATCCACTCCATGAATGTTCGAATCGTTTTCAATATTTTGGTACTCGATACGAATTGTGACATCGATCTCATGACACTTATACATATCCCATTTCTAATGGAAAAACAATTAAAACTGTTATCATGCTCCAGTTATAAACGTCTACGATAATTGATCTTTCCGTTGAAAAATAAAAAACAATTTAATACCATTGCTATATTAGATATTCAAAGATAATACGGAAACAGTACAAAAAAGAGATTCCATTACCAGCTGTTAAATATTAAATAAAAGAATTCTAACAAACAAATATTGTGTTAAAATAACAAAAGATACTTTTATTTTTTTTTAATAGTTAGAGAATATTGCCAAAAGGTTGGTTATGTTAATATGTATAGTAATATACTGACACTGAGAGAAATATTTAGTATGAATAATCATTTATTTGACTGATACGTAACTTAAAAATTTTCTTTTTAATTTAAAAATTTTTTTAATTTAAAAATTGTTCTAATTAAGATTTGGTTATTCTAAAATTTCAAAAAATTTAATTAGAATAACGGAATTTTTAAATTAAAAAATAAGGAAGTTTTTGTAAATCACGTATCAACGAAATAAATAGTTATTCATATCAAACATTTTTCTCAATATGCTTACTAAATATTTATAGAAAAGTAAAATTACTTTTGATTATAATCGAATTTAATTGGAATTACTTCATTCTCAACATTTGGTAGCTATTACCACATTTTTTTCAGTGAACAACATACATTAAAGAAATTTATTACTTTTTCCAATTGCATTTATATGGTATAATACAATTTAGTGTATCTTATATCTAATTTTCATCGTTAAATTCTATTCACGTCGCCTGATCTAATAATTCATTTTATCTGATTAAAGTCCATTCACTGGAGGAAGAAAAGTGAGAGCAAACTGCAGCAAATGGCTGCATAAAAATTTTATCTATAGACGTTTCGCGATTAAGCGAGGAAGGTCTTCCAGAAAGGGAATAAATGAAGAACAAAGAGAAGGATCGCATTATTAAAAAAGAAATGCGACCAATAGGAGGAAAAGACTAACAAGAGGATATGTGAGACCAAAGGGCGAAACAGGATACTTGATGGTCCGACGTGCTTCCCAAAAATATTTTCTACTTCTTGCAGAAAACGACAAAGGTGTATTCGTATACGTATAGTCACGTTACTTACATATACGTGTGTGTATATAAAATATATATACGAATAACCGTCGATAGTCACATACGTGCTATGGACGTAAATGGTAGATGTGGCGCTGAATTTCAAATCAGGGAATAAGTTACGTTCATTGACCATATAAGCCGGGCCAAAGTTCTTTTTTTTTTCTTCTTTATGGAGCTAGTACGACTTCCGTTTTCCTCATCAACCGTTTATTTCCTCGAGGAAGCCGACCATAATTCGTTCAGATTCCCAGTATTTTCGGTGTATTAAACTGGCTAATGATAAATACCCGACGTAAAGCATTCCACGTAGTCGTAGTAATTACAGTATCCGATTAATAGCTATATACGAAAGATAAATAATTGTTTTCTCGAAGTTCATCATACACGTTTATGAAAAGAATATCAATTTGACCGTCTGTATTCCATAAATCACAGTAAACCGCGCGGTAAAATAATTGTACACAAACTAAACAATGCATAAATCAGAAAAAGCCGTAAATATGAAGTATACGCGCCGTTATCACATTAATCTTGCTACCATCGCTACCACGCGTCATAATTGTTCGTGCCATAATCAACAGCAGTTACGACAGTCAAACGTAATTGGGCTGCACAATGCGCACGGCGCACATCGTGATAAAGGACTAATTGCGATTCCTACGCCTTATAATTAACGGGAGCGCGATAAATGCACCTGGCAATTATATTCGGCCAGTGTCGATGTGGCTCGAATTATAAAAATATCTGGCTTCGTTTCTCTATCACCCGAATAGAAAGACGCGAAGACACGGCGTTCGCCAGAATCGAATGGTTCGTACAGGTCGAGACGGCCTACACGAACGACCCCGGTGCTCGTAGCCTGGCATCGTAGATCCCCTGGCATCCTCGATCGTTTTGTTTTGGCGAGGGTGGTCGTCGAACCATTGCCTAGAACAATGGTCCATTTGAGCCAATACAAGGCGCACGCGTCCTTCTCCCCGTCGTCGCACCGTAGCGCCGTTACGGCGCGACGCGGCGATCTACCTTGTGTGTGCTCGCACGTATCCCGCCGTGTCTCGCGACCCCGCGCCCCGGACGGAAAACCGAGCTTTCGCAAATTATGTTCGCGTGGGCTCGCTCCACAGGCATCGATCGAGGTCGGGAAGAGAGCGGGGTAGAATCGCGATATTTCAACCCGCGGTTACCAGCATGGCTAAATAATGTATACACCCAGTGGAACGCACCGAGTGGGTGCTGCGCGCGTTGAACGCTGCAATTTCCGGTATCCACGACGACGGTTTGTGTTCTTACGCACGCCCCGTCGCTTTGTTTGACGCTATTTGAATTCGGAATAAATTCGGTGAGAGACGATCCGACGGCGATTCACGGAGATACATTCGGCGGATGAAACCGCTCGATTCAAATTTGATGTTAGGATAACAGAAACGGGGCGTTCCTTAAATTACGTTCTATTCAAAGGGATCGCGTCCTGACGAAGATAAAAGCGTACGACGAAAGACGCGGAAATGGAGTCTTCATCGCCCACGCTTCGGGAATTGTTATATATCGTGTTTCACTTAACGGTATGTTTTGTACCTATTTTCGAGGTATAAGAAGTCTCTTGTTGCGCGTTCTTCTTCATCGTTATAACTGGCACTAAGAACGTACGTTACATTACATGTAATTACGCGAGCGATGACTTTCTAAAGTATTAAATTGTACATTAAAAAACTCACGTAGATCGCAATAGTTAGAAACAAAATTAATTACGACGCTTAAGAAGTTGCCGCTATACATAATGAGATCTGCGTCCAATAAGATAAAGTATCCTTTTCTCTCGCCCCTTGGAAAAGAATACATAACGCTTAAAACTTTAATATAAAATCTTCAAATACTAAAAAAAAAATATCTCTTATATATCCAGTTTCTTTCTTTACTCAGTGCCCTTATTAAAATCTTCTGCGTTAGTACTATGAAGAGACATAAGATCTGCTCATTTAAATTTCTTCTCTTTTATGTCAAGACAATAATGACAATTTTAACAGTAGTATTTGTCAAATATCATTAAACCAATTTTTAATATATATTAATAAACGCCAAAATACGTTGGGACAAACAATATTATTATTATTATTATTCAAATGACAAACAATTCAACGTTATTAGGTATTAAATTACGCAATTTAATTAATGAATTATCGATTATACATGCAATCGATATTGCTAACTGTTAGTTCAACTCACTGTCGACAACGCACGACACGATCATACATAATTCGAATTGTTATAAATTTTGAATTGTGCGTGCCATAACGCATGTGTACATCGGACGGGACGCAATCGACTCCGGTTAACCAACGACAGGTCGATGATCCTGCAGTTGGCAGGAAATAATTAAAAATAAATCGGCGCGCGTAGGGCGTGGAATAGCGGATAATCAGTGTAAAACGTTTCGCCTTACCAATTATATGTCGGATAACGATTCCGACCCATAACGATATTACTTCGTAACGTCGTTACATTAATATAACACGACATAATGACAAGTATCCCCTCTCCTCACCTCACCTCAATTCTCTCCTCCCTATCTTGGACTTTAATATCGAGCGACTCTTCATTATAGCTGGCTGAAAAAGTACCAGGACACTTCGCAGACTGCCAGACGTTAATCGTGCGTATTAAATTGATCCTCTGTCGATGTGGAACGCTTGACGCTAATAACGCGCGAAGATAGCGTACGATATTACCGCTTTTACTTTCCTGACGCCATTAATATTACAATTGTGAACGAAGGAAACGATCGAACTCCACGATGGGTATTAATGACGCTAGATAGTCAATCGTTTACTCACTCGAGAATTTACTAGCGACTCATCGATTGTCCTCCTATTCATGTGCCCGCGGATACATTGTGTATAATTCTGTCTTTATTCCTGATCGATCATAAATTATATCCGCAATCGTCTTGCGAAATCACAAGGAAGGTTTTCACGTTGTTCATTAATCGCGGAATCACGGAGCCCATTATTCATTTCTAACGAGATCTTTAATCCGTACGATACAGAACGTCGGACAGTCTATTCTTTTCCAAGTAAATGTCGTAACGAACAAAAGGGGGCAATCTTCCTCCCCCGTCGTGGATCGCGAGTGGCGGAAGCTCAATCGACTCGCGCGAACTTGGTCACGACTCGTCGAGGGTCGACCGTGTTCAGGGTACGGGATGGTTATATCCCGTAGCTCATCCTCGAACCTTTTCTAGGAAGATATCCGACAAAACAATGGCTTCTCCTCGGTGCCAGGAAGTCACTTAACCCCGACGTGCATTGGCTCGAACCTATCTCGGATAATTAATAGCCTGGTCTCGATCGATCAGAGCCGACATCGTACCACCGTGGTCCCGAGCAGGACGAGCATAATGCCAAGGTAATTGCTTTATACTTGTTATTCGCTTGACCGTCTTGCCGGTCCCGATCGGTATATTACTTTCGAGCAACACATTATACCTCATAAGCGAGCGCGCGTTTAGTACGTACAACGTCCCGCAAAATAGCAAACATGCCTTTTATCATGATCGAAGGAGAAGCCTCGCCCAAGCACTTTGAGGGGACGATGATTTTCGTGAAATTTCAACCTGCCGTATAAATGGTGTATTTTCCTTCCCGTCTATCTTCATAATCCATGCTCGATCACTTTTCTAAACAAGTTTTCCTTACGACGGAAATGTTGAACGTTACTATCGATTTTCCTCCGTTTTCTCTTTGGAAGACGAAGTAGTTCAGGAAATAGATGCGGAGATAAACGTTATATATAAGATTCTCGAACGTCGTCCACAAAACGATGGCACTCCACAAAGAAAATCGACGTGATGTATGCTCTTTTACGTCTCAAACGGCAGCGGAAATTTTTGAAATTCTAGGAACAAACTCGAAATAGTTTCGCTGGGAAAGAAAATGGTTAAGTGATTGAGGAAATTTCTAAAATCAACTAAGTGAACTTATTGTATCACACATGGTGCATTCGGAGTGCGCTATCTTGTTAACGGGCTGCTTAATGCTCTCGAGTTCGCTTCGAGATTTCCCATCGGAAGCTTCGGGCGCTGAATGCAATCTCATCTCGAGTTTGCATTTTCCAAAGATTTTGTACTCGTTTACAGGTACGACCCGTACTCAATGACTCCCATGCGACCACAGAAAAAGATCGTTATCGTGAACTTCTATCTCTGTCTTGAGCTTTACTGTGGAGCTTACTGGAGCTTTCCTCTCGTTCATCTGCCGATATATATCTCACATTCTCGTTCAATTACACGGTCAAAGTAATAATTGATACACGATTTATATCATGTTCCTACGAACATTACTTTCTGTTTCTTACTCTTGATGACGACAACAAAATACTCTATTTGTCGTGGAATATCCATGTTGTATGCGTTAGGTATGTTCAAATAATGATGATAACTTGCGCAAATATGTACGAATGATAATAATAGCAAATTCATGTACTGATTCGCCATTTTACAATCCAAGAAACGCGATCGCTAGATTAAATTTATGTCATGTAACCGCGAAATACTTTATGATTCTTTGATAAAATTTTGATAAGGTTTTATGGACATTACTATTGCAACAAATTTTTCACATTTTTAGTATTCGTTTTAGCAGATGTAGTTGATTTATGAACGAACTTGTAGTTAGCATAATAATATTTCACTGCAAATATATTTCTTATTTCTTATCATTCCGAAAAAAAATTATAATTCAATTAGATTAATAAGATATTATTTCAATACTTTTCGAAAATTATATCTTTTTATAAATATCGTAGAACAAAAGGAGAAAACTCGGAGAAAATTATTTAGCATTTATATTTTATCATAAATAATATAATTTTGTAAAATGAAAAAACACAGATATATTTATTTGTGAAATAGCATAAATTTGAGAATCATATGAATATTACGCGAATTCCTTCAATTAAACAGTATAGAGGATGTGCAGACATCTGGGAAAGCTTTAAGTACCTTTATCAGACCTTTTCGTCTGTATCAGAAGAGCTCATAAACATTCTCATTTAAGATATAGTACCTACCAAGCGGGAGACACCTGGTACACGCCTTATCGAAATCGTAACGCATCCTATTTAAACAAAATAGCCGACCATGCAGTAACACGAGTAACCGCTCGTAAAATGGTCCATCGTGCGAGGTACGGCAGAGCCCACCATGTTACCTCTTATAAACGGCAATTACTTATGCACCCTACTCTACTTGGGACGTCTCTTTCCTCAAATCTCTACTGTTAAAATAAAGTTATTAGAAAAGTGAGAAAGATTTACATTATGATTTTTTAACTTATACTTATTTCGTTGAATTTATATTATTTATTTTTCTGATTCTAGAATCTTTAAATTATAACATTTTTCGCAGACAATGCAGTTTGTCATAATAATAACGAAATACCACAAAATATACATTTCTAGATAATTTCAGTAATTTGTAACTAAAATATGATAGCAATACGTTATATGTATATAATTTTTGTTAGTAAAATAAAAATACATATATATGAAGAAATTCTGTTACAAAACTAATATCCTAGAGTTCCGTACCTAAGTCTTGTTAGATCCAGCCATCTGTACGTAGCAAAAGCTAAAAATAAAGAAACTCGTCGAACAAGAAGCAGCACGAGCGGACAGACCAGAATGCGAAGCAAAAAGGAACAAAATATATGCTCCTATACCGCAGTTGCTCGCTGTATGGTTGCATTCCGTTCACGATCTACTATTACATTTTCAAGTTCGAGACGAGATTGTCGCAGCGGATACGCTCCATCGTCGTAGCACGGAAAATCACGGGCGATGCGATCGCGAAGGTCGGAAATAAGTATCGACGCAGTATCGACATCATAGTGGATGATAAGAGCGACATACCATCGCGATGATCCGAGAAGGGTGCCTCAATTACTGTACCCGGTCAGCTAGCAGCAGGTATGCGAACAGATTGCGTTACCGTAATTGATTAGGCAACGGTAATTGCCGGTAATTAGAGCATTGGCAGTAACGCGCCACGTGCTGTGCATCTCTATCTCTGGCGACGTGTTGCCGGGGCATCCCCTCAGTCCTCCAAGTCCAACCAAAGAATACATAATTAATCCTGATTACTCAATTCTGGATATTGTGATCTACTTCAACGTGAAATTGGAATCTACCTCTCATGCCTCCGACAGATATTAAACACAACCTTGATCACCGATCGCTATCGGAAAACACTTCTTTATCCCGCCTCTACCTTTAGCTAGTTACTGTGTCAATTTCGCGAATTGCAGACTCGGCACAACCTCCTATCGATTACAATCCGCTCACGTTACGTTTGTCAAAAATATTTAGAGCATGCAATTCATCAATTCGACGATATATATATATTGCCAGTTTTAACGTATTTTAACGCGTTGTGCTCTTTTTTTTTTCTTTCACTTGAAGGTTTCTCTCTGTCAAAAAATTTATGACGAGTCTCGAGCGAAATTTTTGCCTTTGTATCGCGTTTTTAATTTAATCGTAGATCGTTTTAGCATACGTTATATACCTGCACATGTTATACATCTCGCCCGGAATATTCTCAAAAAGCACAATTCCGCTGACGATTAACGTGCGCGTTAGGAAAACGATACGCGTCGATAAATGCTGAATAAAAATGTACCGGTTTCTATTTCTCCGCGTGCGCGCGCGCGCGCGCACTATGGAGAAATATATTCATTCTATTGAAGTACTTCGTCGTTATGCGCGTTCTTTCCATATTTTCAGAACAGAAAGATGGAGATTCAGCGTGATTTCAAAAATAATTCTATTGAATATCACGCCAGTATCTCGGCCAGTCGATAAATCGAAACCACATGCGTGCACCGAATGACATATAGATAGAGCATACAACATATACACACGCACCTAAAAGAAGCGTGAATGGTTCATGTAGTCGCCTATCGTATCTCGATAATATCGAACGTAGCCGCCGCTTATCGATAACGGATCATTCAACGTCGTCCTTCGCTCTGTCTACTCCATTGCCTCGTGTAAACGTACCTAGATCGGCTTTAGCGATCGCTGCGATCGGTAATCTGGACCAAGTAGGTACCGTGCCAGAATCAGGATTCTCGATGGAAGCGGGAAGTGCATCAGAGAGGCACTTCGTGCCGGATCAAGCACTGTCAACGAATCGATGGAGTGCTCACAGCGCAGAGCACGCAAGAAGGAAGAATAATAGGATGCGCGATGTATGTTAATTTACAGCCTATGCCAAAATCGGAGTGTTAGCCTCTTTGCTCATGTCTTCGTGGACAGCTCACTGTATATTGAATTGATTGCTCACTAATTTAGAAATTTCAATCTCACGCGCTCTTCTTTTTGTAAACTCATTATTCATTCACACGATTGTGCATGGTGCTATATGAAATATATAAATCAATATACATATCTCTCGAAAGAACAGAACATTTTAAATAAAAATTGTAAAGGTATATATGAGATGAATCAAGACAGACATTTTGTTGATCCACCTCTTGATTGACATTAATCAAGCCAGATATTGAATATGATTTCGTTTTTTTAAATATTTTTATGAATGCAATATTAGCAGATGATTTATATGGGTATAAATAAATTTCATTGCATTTAATGAGAAACATCGAAAGCATGCTCGAAATTATTAAAATACGAATAACGACACGTCGGCAATAATGAACATTGGAAAATTAACAGAGCCGTTGTTAACCTTGTTCGCCGCATATTTGTACGCTATATATTTATTACGTCATATTTTAATAAAACACGTTCGAGCAAAAATCACAGGCGTAAAAACATTATCACATTATTGAGCTTTATCTCGAGGTCGATTACAATTTTCCCAATGTAATTGATCTTTAATTGAGTGAAATGCATCTCGTGCGCGATTCAAAGAGCCGAGCAAAAGAGAAATACAAATAACGAGGAGGACTGATTAGAATGTGGAAACTCCATCGACCGTAACCAGAGATCAGAGGCACGTGAAGGCATGTCCTGTCTACCTTTGTACGCGCCCGATTTTAAAGCCGTATGCCTTTCGACAACGGGCAATCCCGCCAGATTTCCCGTTCATTTAGATTCACTTCCCTCCAATTATTGTCGATACGAATCTACTGCGATAATAGGCTTACAGTTGATTGTTTTGCGTTTCCGGCATCGTCATCACGAGTATCATCATTACTATCATCATTATTCGCGACAGTGTTCGCGAGGCCTGGCTTTTATCTTATTACCGACCGGACATATTCGCTTATGATTTTCCACACAATACTGTTCATTTACGACGTGGGAAATTTGATTTAGCGCCGCTACTAATCAATAGCATAATTCAATCTTCAAAATATTCCAATCAAAATTTGCAGTGGCAACCAATCGAAATTTTTGTATCATCTTGCCCTCCCCCCCCCCTCTCTCTCTCTCTCTCTAATGGTATTATTTTTACATTACATTACTTATTAGTTTTAGAATTTAAAATTATAATTTGCGATGAAAATCTAGCGCAGACAATCAGAATTATGGTACTATTAAGAAATATTAATGCAAATGTCAAAAGTGAAACGACAAACTTCGTCTTTCTCGAGGCTCGCTTTAAATTATCCTTCGCGAGTTATCTCTCCGAAAGTAATTTCACACAAAAAGCCGTTGTCAGCTTCTATTCTAAGTTTTCGCAACAAAAGTTCGTAGTATGGTAACAGTGATGGTAGAGCGATTTTCCCTCGACGGCGCGGCGCGCTAAATATTTCAGCCGGGCATCGGTAATCCGTTTCCAGCTGAAACCGTTGACGGCGCTTCAACTAAGGAGACACGGTGCTCCATCCTTTTAAAGCCAGTGGAAAGGATCAACGACCGAGATGAGACAATCCGTAGACGAATTTGCCGCGCCGCCGGGGAGGATAAGGACGCGCGAAAGAGACAAAAAGATGCGGAACGCACACGCGCGCGATCCCGTTTTGCGGGTGAAGTTCCCGGGTGTGTTTCGCAAGACGGGGGAAGTATCTTTGAAACGGCTCCTTGCGGAAAAGGGAGTAAGAACCGTGTTTCACTGTCCGCGCGAGCTTTCATCCCTCTCTCGCCTCGGGTTTCCCCGTCGCCTCGTTTGATCGCGCTCACACATCGCTTCTTCCCCCTCTAATCTCTCCTCGCACAATTCTCGGCACGGTGTGACACACGGATCCCGAGCTCAGCCTTTAAACTCGAGAAGCAGCTTTCAGCCTAGAATCTCGCAGCCAGAGATCCCGTCAACCAGGATCAAGCCTTTCGCTTCTGGTCTCAACTGTTCTCCGCTTTGCGCGCGTTCTCGCGCAATGAAAAGTCAAAATCTTATAACTAAAAAAAAACGTCGGAGTGAGGAGTCAAAGGCAACTGCCTGTTATCAGCTCTACCTAACTAGGCAAATTCCTCGACCATTAATGAGGAACACGTTGATCTTACGTCTTTGGTAAAGCTCATTATTTCTACGCGCACTTTTACACACGTATGCACATTTGTGTAGATCTCATTATTTTCCTTTCAATTTTCACTACCATATTTTCGAACTACCTGATTGTAGAAAGGAATACTGTATAAACTTTGCAGCTTCGATATACGAATTGAATAAATCCATTTCTTCCGTATAGCAGAGTATAAAGATTTCTACTCGTGAGAGCATAATGTGATATCCGATTCAACAGTGTTAGTCGAAGAACCTGTTTCTACAGGGAAAAATTGGTAATACCGCGTTGAAGGGTCCCTATACGTGCAGAGTAAAGCGCATGCGACTTCGTCATCGTGCACAAATAGTACGTTAGCAATGAATATAAATAATATCCCTGGTCTACCGCCAATTACTTTGCATTGCATTACCACAATATTCACAGCTACAGCGATATCTCGCTCGACCTTCTCGACCTCGATCTTACCCAACGTTGAAAACGTAGAAAATGTAAATGCACATCTCTCGTACGCAAATATGCATGTATGCAGATTTTCGTCTCGGACAATTTTGAATAATTTGTAATTTTTTTAAATTAAAAGTCGGACGCATGATGATAAGTTGACGGTAATTTGTAATTTCGACAGGCACATACGAACCTTAAAACTTTTCTGAATACATTAAAATGTACACATCTATCAGAAGCACTTAATTGCAAAGCATACTTTTCTAGAAGATAGATATTTTATAACGTATTCTTTTGGTAGAAAATATAAGCACCTACTCGCTATATATCTTCCTCTTACGTATCGGTTATACAAATAATTTCTTACAGCTTCTTACGCACATGTGGCATCTGAGAAAATCACGAAACCCTCCGCGGAACGGCGTCTACCTTCCTCCAGGGAACCGTAGACGAGTATATAGTTAACTGTAAATAGCCGATCGCAGCAGGCGGTAATAAGCGCTTATCTTTAACGCGATAGTAAAGAGGCGCCGTTAAGGCCGCGGACAATCGCATATGCGGTTCGTGAGAACGGAAGGAGTCACTCGAGACGATGCGCTATATGCACGAGGAAGCGAGCTTTCGAATATTCACGAGGGGCGCGGCGTTCTTTCATAAAATTTGTCTTTATCGATTATTCAATATCATTTCATAATTTCGCTACATGACAAGACCAAAAGGTATGTCACATAAATCATGAATAAAATGCGATGAAAATATTATCGATATAATTGCAATTCGCAAGATAATACAATGTAAAATGTCTGTCGAGTCTTGTTTGAATTTTGAGTGCTACGTTAAATATTAGAGTAAAATTCCATTTCCACTTTCATGCATTTTTACGCAAAATTGCGCCGAAGATAATTGTGTATTAATATCTGGGCCGCCGCGCCGGTTCCACTTGTACAAGCTGGCTTAGCAGGAGTTACATTCGCAATTACACAGTCTATGAATATGGTCTATAATGCTAGTTTATATATACGTACATGTATACGTAATGCACGCTTTACTTTTGATATACTATTCAATTAATATTATATATCTACGTTGAAAGCTCTCTACGATTTAGCAAAGCCGTGATTTGTAGTTGCTAGTTGCAGCGAGGCTTTTCTTCTCTTAAAAGCACGAGTTGGGAAAGAAAAAGAAATCTAAAGCGGTCAATCAATAAAAAAAGAACAGGAACGTAAGGAAAGATGGGCAAGCTTCACTGGGGCAGAGGGTAGGAAGCGGGAACGAATGACCGAATACATTAGGAGAGATCCTATCGGAGAGTACAGCCCGTTACCTGTGTTCGCCTCGGACCAAATTGGAGGCTGATTCGTCGTGGACTCCCCGGAATACATTCCCCGATCCTTCTCGACCCTTTGCGAGAAACGCTCGCAACGCAGAGTGACAAATGGTTTGGCCCTGAAAACGCCACAGCCGTTATTTCGTGTCTCTCTCCTTCGCCAAACCAGTGGTTTCTTCGGCTACGTTTTTTTGCGCCGCGAGACACGCTTGTAACAAACGTTTCGCGACGATGTTTGCGTATAAAGAACTCTTGGCGTTGTTACGACAGTGTCTCGTGACGTATCGCGACACACCTTGCGGAAAGAACACGGAACCAGGCAGTTGATAAATCTCTATACAATTTAACATTTGAAACTTTGAAACAGTATATCGTTAATATTGATGAGAAATTATTTCATATTTTTCTAACGCATATTTCACAAAGTATCTTAATTATTATATTAAATAATAACTAATAATAAGAGCGCGTTAAAACAACGCTGTATTTAAATTATGTTACAATAGCCGTTATTAAATGATATGTTAAAGACAATCACTGAATCTTCATTAAGAGATAATATTTTATACATTAATAAACAATACATTTATATCACAACTTTTGTGCTTAGAGAAGTATTATGTTATATTACTTTAATTAGCTCATCGATTATATGTGATATACGATATTAAACCTAGGGCAAAATATATAAAGTTAATTATGTGGAAATACAACTGACCCGAATGATGATGACGCAGTTTGCACCAGTAACAGGCTACAGGCAAATTATGGGTAAAAAAACTAACTTACACAAGAAGACTACTAAGTGTTTAATAATTTTTCTACAGCTCATGGTCGATGCATTCTTTGTGAAAATATCAGAAAATAATTACTGAAGTCATCGAAGCATTGTCCTGATTTCTAACGTAATGAGGACACGCATTCCACAGAACGTTATGTAACTTATCTTAATTACTTAATAATTTTATGCAAAGTGGAAGCTAGATAATTTTTTTTAAGTTTTACTTAAGCTTTCAATTTACGAAGTTAAAGAAAGTGTTGCAAGCTTCGCTCGCAGATTATAAATGCTACGTTTATTACAGAAACGAAGGAACGTACATTAATTTGCATATCACAATCGACACATCGTTGACGTTAATGAGATTTTCAATGAACCTGGAGGACGAAAGTCCTTGCGCGTTGCGGGAAAATGGCATTAATATTTTACTGTCGCTTGTACAGTGAACTCCGACCAGACGTACTCAGTCGTCGAATTTTTATCGTCCGAGTAGTTAATTTTATATGATCATTTGGATATCGCACATTTGGGATCACAATTCTCGCACAATTAAAGAACAAAATGACGAAAGAATCCATATATAATAGAAACAATTTCGGATATCATAACGCACTGTTAGATAACTGTTATCAAAGAAGTAATAGTAGGTACACTGAAAGAAAAGATTGGCTGCTGCAGCAATTTAGATGATAAAATATGTCATAGCATTTTTAATTGGATGCAGCAGCCAATTTTTAGTTGCGTTAGGTAGCCTATTCGCAATGTCAATATACGATTTTGATAGGCTGCCCAAAATTGGCTGCTGAAGTCAATTAAAAATGCTATACCATATTTTACCATCTAAATTGCTGCAGTAGCCAATCTTTTCTTTCAGTGTAATGCAATCTCTTAAATTAAATAATATTTTGTTAGTTTTTTTTGTTTTAACTTTCATATTTGTCAAAAAGTAAGTCAATCCATATTAACGTCTATATTAACGTATGACTTAGTAAATAATGAATTACATCGGAATAAAATTTAAATTTCTTTGCGTTAAATGTTTAACTTCATTGTTTTAATTAAATTCATTGCATATTAAGTAGAGGCAGTGGTGAAATGATCGAAAATAACTCAAACTATTAATATAATTTGACATTATGAATTTAACAGTGCGTGATTATGTTTTCCGAATGCGCACATGTCACCGAGTGTCCGTTATAAAATTACGATGTGAGCAAGTTAATAAAATGTCACATAAAAAAAAAACTCTCCTTTGAAGTGCGCGTCAAAAAAGCCTTGCGTCCTGATACAATCCTACATCAGCAAACTTAGGTAAATAAGGAATGGCATTAAGTGGCGAATCGACAAAGTCTGAGTTCGCGCGTGCTTGTCTCGCGAACATTTACAACTCCCGTGTCAAGGTGTAGAGAAAACGTGAAAAGGGGTTTCTAGGAAATCGCGGAGAATCGTAGAGCCGCGAGCTTCGCTACCGTATTTTAAGGATCTCATTAAAGTGGCGCATCGATCATGCTCGCGGCAAAAGAAAACGCGCGAGGAGAGACAAGAGAGAAATACAGAAAAAGAAAAAAGAGCGAGAGCGTAATGTGTGGGTGGAGAGGAATCCATTATGACGTCGGTTAACCGTCCGGGGGAGGTCGGCATCTCCAGTAAGAATTGAATAAACATGCACGCGGGATGGCAAGTGTCCCAGGTCGAAAATTAATGTGCCTGTGGAAGTCAGCGCGGCGGGGCATCTCTATGTTGTGCCAGCCCTTTAACTCTACCGACGACCTTTTTGAGGAATCCGGTCGGGAACGCCGCGAGAACCTCCTCGTCGTTGTTATTGCTCACGATCAATTTAACATATCCACGAGATCACAGGGATAGCTCCACCTCCTTCGCGTAAGTCGCATGCCAAGCACGGTCGCGCACGGGCAAATCTATCTTAAAGACGTGGCTGAAGTAATCTCCGAGGGAAGCTAATTCTTTAGGAAGAAAGAGATCCTTATCTCGAACATCTACCGTTTAAATATCTGTGGTCATGATAAAAATGAAGAAGTTCTCTCGATTATCACGTGTGTACGATGAAATGTAATGATACACATTGAAAAATATCATTCTATTCTACTACGAAAAGTGATTATTCAATTTACTTTTCTTCTTTTAAGTGACGATATATTTAATAAAGAAGATTTTTTTAAATAAATAACCTTAAAATGTATTTATCACAAATTTTAGAAAAACTCATTAATATATAAATGTACGAAAAACAAGAATTTATTTATTTTATTTTTTTTTTTTAAGAATATTATAAAATCGATCAAATACGCGACTTCATATAATTAGCAAATTGAATTCGTTTTAATTTAGTATCTAATATTGATTAAAATATTAGGATTCAGAATATATTTTGAATAAATTTGATGAACTTATGATTTGCGAATATATGAACTTTTTTAAATACTTGAAACACAAGTAATTATTACTTGTAGTACAGTATGTAGTTTTCTATGTGTGTAAGAATGTATAAGAAATTGACGGATATCGCGCGTAAATTTCTTTAAAAAATATGTATTTCACTGTATTATGAGTATTATATAATTATGACTGAAGAAATCGTTAATTATTAAATACTTGATACTTGATATTACACGGAAAAGACTTTGCTGAGGTATCCAAAAATTTAGCTAAAAGTAGATAATTGAATCTGGAAATAATGAAAGATACTGAAAATAATTTTGTTGTATCAAAATAATTACATAGTAATCCCAAATATAATGAGCAACGGTTCAAAAGTTTTTGATATCTTAACAATCAGTTTGAATGTCCTACAAATTTAATGCTCCGATAAAATTATTTTCAAATTTGTATGTAAATTTTTAGACACTTCAACAAAAAAATTATCCTTTATGTATACTGAAACAGCGTATTATATTTTTCGAATAATTTTAAAGAAATGGAAGAAAATCTCTACAAATTTAAACGAATTTAACACGATTATCATGAAAGTCGTTTTCTTCAATGTGCGTCAAACGTGGACATCGAAAAATATTTTCGGTTCGTCTGACGCTCCTTCGCTCGAAAATGAATAGCGGCAAAGATGGCTCACTGCTTATCACGATTTCGGCGTCGGTCGTGCAAGAATTTCCCGCGGGGAGAGAGGAAGAATCCTATACTCGCTCTTTTCTGCTGAATCGAATAGACTTCCGGTTCTGTGAACGGCATCATCCGTCGACGCGGTAAGAATCGAAGACGTGGCGATACTCGCGACGAGTAGATACTGGGTGTCTAGAAATTGTGGATACTGTCGAATATCGTAAAATAATAGTCTCAACATAGAGTATTTTAATATATTTCGTGAACACTTTTTGTTATATTAGAAATACTTTTGAATAACATAATTATGACAGCATATTTTGCAGTATTTGCATTTTCAGCTATATTTTTCTACAACATTACGATAAGTTCTAAGATACCCTATATGCATAGAAATGTATACATGTATATTTTTTAAAAAGCCTTTCTTTCGTCGATAGCCGTCTTTTGCGGAAATCAATATTCTGCTATGAACTTCCCGGCGGACGGTGGGTACAATTTATTTTTCCCTCGAACGGGACCGCGCTATCTGCCGCCGTTTCTTTTTTCCCCCCTTCGTGGCGTCTCTTTTGTGAGGAAAGCGAAAGAAGACCTGGAAATTGAGACTAGAATTTGATTTCGAGAGGAGATCGTCGCGCGGAATAAGAAATACTCGAAATTGTAAAGATACAAGAGCGATCCAAGTGATCTTGTTGATGTTATAAGTTTTCCTAGAATATAACTTTAAAACCTTAATAAATTTAAAATTTTCACCTATACTTAGCCTTTTCAATTTTCTTCTTTTTAATATATAGAGCAGTAACGTTGAACGTTATACTTTTGATTGCAAATAAAATTTTAACAGAAGCGAAAATACAAAATGGAAATTGCTACTTGTAATAATACATATCTCTTTTGAGGAAGAATATAATTTTAAAATTAATTTTGAAACCTAATTTAACTTCAAATTTTACAATATTACATTCCATTACGTGGAATTTAATTAAATTATTGATGTTATTACCGTGATCAAAATCCTAATAAAAATATGAATATATTTCTATTATAATAGTAACCACATTGGAATACTCATTACACTATCACATTCCACAAGAATCATCATTAAGTATCAACCTGTTGCAGCGTCCTTCCTCGAGGATCATTTTCGAGTCTTTTGGTGCAAACATAGCAGTATGAATAAAATCTTATTTAACGCTATTATACGTATTATATTAACGAGAAATTTTAATCTTGCGGCAGCACTTGGCGAGATAGGCAGAAATCAACCAAAGATGAAAATAGGATGTACAAGACAAATATCTATTTCCGGCAAATAACGTGGAAAAATGAGAACGATCTCCCTCGCATGCACGGAGAAACGGCCGGAATTTTTCGTTTTACTCTCTTCGACAACCATGCGATCCTTCAAAATGGAAATCTCTGTGTGTGAGTATGCCAACATGAGGGGAGACTCTCACAGCACGCGTCGATAATGTGAACGCGGTTAGTTCGTACGCAAAGGTCGAACCTCATTTTCCCAGGATTCTGAAACATTCGCCATATAGGACGGACATGATGTATCACGATTGTGGAGGGGGGGGGGGAGTAAAATTACGTCTATGTATTTCCGGTGTACTGGAGCGCACGGAAATCACGGTACGCAACGTCGAAAGGAAGTTTCTGCGTATTAATCACGTAACCATGGAAAATGCATGCAAAATTATCGCGCTTATTTCGTACGAAATGTTTCGCCGCTTATATTGTTGGTGTTCTCGTCGAGCGTAAATGCAGATCGCGAATGGGATTATCAGCAAGCGTTGTTTGGAATTACATGTCATATTGTAATTTAATTAATCTTTCTCGTCTCGGCTTGTGTGTTTTGGCCTGGAATAAAAAGAGAAGGCTCACGCGCGCGCGGGGTAACCACCAATCAATTTCATACACCTGTCAGCATCCTTCACTCGCAGTTTCCCGTTCGGTTTAACGCCACTGATGCATCATCAGCTTTGGCGCGAACGCGCGTTCATTGCCGGAGCCTACGTCGAGCAAACTTCGCGTCTCCTCGGCACGGGATCCAGGCTAGCATACTTTGCATACTCTGTAGAGAGGTACGTCCATTTGATGTGGTCACGACTAAACCTCCCGGGCTCCACCTCGATTCGTTGTCGAGGCAGCTTCCAATGGGGAACGGCGGGAAAGCGGTTCCGTTCGATTCGCCCTTACCGGTATCTTACAGGCTCGACTGGGACAGGATATTGCAAGCTGTAGGATGTTTGACTTGCCAAGTAAACCACCGTCAACCCTTGAGCTCTCTAGCTCCCTCTCTCCCATCTCACTCCGGCCACCCTTTCCTCCACGTTACCATTCGCCTTTACGGTTTACCGTACCGCCCGTCGTCGTTTCTCGCGCACCTCTTCGATACCCGCATACCGCAATTTCTACCAGGCATGTTCTAATAAGGAATATTATGCTGCAGTAGATAAGTGAGCTTTCTCGAAACGCAGTCTAGCAGTGATGTAAGGGAGAATAAAGAGAGGATGATGGGAAGATGGGAAGAGACAGCGAATATAAGAGGGTGATCGAGACTAAGATCCGGGATAGGCTAGGAGAAAGATGATGAGAAAGGAAGAGACGAATAACTTTGTCCTGGCACTACGTTGGCGCCCTACGTTAAATTGCGGCTTACCTACCCTAATTAATTTCGGCAGATTTATATCCTCATGCTCGACACAGCCGGGCGAAGGGAGGAGAACCGTCACGAATTAGCTCGGTAACGACGCGCAGATGCGCACCTTACCCCTTATTAGACGGGATTCCTTAATGGACGTCTCATGATCGAGGTATAATGAACTTGGACTCTGCCGGACGCGAGCGAATAAGGTCGAGTGCGGCAAAGAAAAAAGAACTGATTAAACGAGTCCGGGGTTATTGCACGTCGCTTTCGGTGGAATTTTGAAGGATCGCGGAATTTAATTCGCGCGCACCCCGGAATTTCGCGAGGGGAAAGATCCGAGAAGTCGCGAAATCGGAGGAGGACCGATCCAGCAAAAAATCAGGATATAAGAACTTGAACTCGTCTTTCGAATGGATCGGGCACGACAGACGACATTCCTCGTGCGAAAATTTATTGAAAATTACTTTACGGTTCACTTGCACGCGATATGTTCACTATCTAGTGAAAATTTCCAGGGCGATCGAGATACGTCGACTTTGTGGAATTTATTTTTACACATCAAAGATATTTCTTGCAATAGTTGTTTTTGCGTTTAAAAATATAATTTTTCCTTATATAACGCAGCAAACATATGTATATCTCTTAAACCTACGAAAAATGGCTATTACTATAATAACTCATTGGATTCTAAAGAGCTGTGTAAACGTATACGTATGTGGTTTCGTTTTATAAGTAGCTCCATAAATTGACACAAACGAACAAGAACAAACATGTTAAGTATGAGAACGATTCTACGAGCTTATCGCGGTGACATTTACATCTGTCTAGTCGAAAGGAAGATTATCGAGAGAGAGGATCTACCGAAAGAATTCCGTACCAGATAGAACGTCGAGATGACTGTAGGTTCCATTCGAGCAGAACGAAAGGAGGATACACGCGGAAATGAATCCAAAAGCACACGGAAGGTCTCAGCAAAACACGTGGCAGCGATAGACGAAATGTGTCACTGGCGTATCAGAGTGTGTCGCGAAAATTATGTCCTCTTTTTACTGGTATCTCTTCCCACCTTTTTTTTTTCCTCTGCTATCCGCTCATCCCTCTCTCGTTCGATCTTTCGCAAAGATCCGGACACGTGTTTTCACAGCAAACATTACGAAGAAAGCATCTCCATGTAACAACACGACGGTGAATACAAAAGATGGGTCCGATTTCTTCCTTCGACACAGCTACGGCGTATCTTTTTGTCACACTTCTCCCTCACTTAAAGCCAGTTCGCCACTTAAACGGAACGTGTGAAAAAAGAATTATATTTGCGCTGCTACTTACATACAATTTGATAACATCGACGTAAAGAGCTATGCTGTCGGTTCGTTTAACAACGGAAGCTCATCGTTAAAGAGCGCGCGAGTAAATTGATTCTTTACCTTGCTCGTAAAATTAACGCTAGAAAGTAATCTCTCAAGTCTACCTTTTATTCGTTGAATTTTCGGTGTGATGATATAAAGGTATAAACGTTTTATACGTGGCACATATTGTGTGCCAGAAATATGATAAAAACTTTAATAAATAACGCGACGAATGATTTTATTCTAGATGTTTAACTTTAAATATTTAAATGGTTTTCACTATTTCTATAAACAGATGCATTTTAAAAAAGTAATGACCGAAATGGAATGTAGATATATACATATATATATAGTATAGGTCTCTATAGGTACTTAAAAGCAGAAATTATTTGACCGCACGACCGGTCATTAAAAACGATTTGCACGAGCGACTCAAATTAACGCCAGTAAATCAGTAATTATTTCCCCACCAATCCGGTATAATATGCAGTTTATCTCTCAGTAACGCGATGCGACACAGCTCGAGTCGCAATATGCGTTCGTGTATCTATTTCCGTGTAATATTTCTCAACGAGCACTGCCGGCAATCCGGTAGTGCGATAATCAACGAGCTCCATAGCTCTCTTTTTTCTAGAAAAAAGAGAACAGGACAAACGAGTGACGCAAACGAGCGGAAAGTAAGTAAGGAGCTGCTTTCCGTGCGAGGCACTTCCGCTGCGCGTGCCGTTACGACCTCGTGAAGAGAGTATACTGCCTTAATTCGATTCGCGTTAATTGACGGGTTCTAACGAAGACCCAACTGCGTTCGCTCCCCGACCTACTCTGTTCTCCGCCACTTTTTCGTTTAACCCTCGCCAAGCGTCGCTAATACCGTGACAGCCGCATTGCAGCTGCACCCATACGATTTGCAAATGTTACGTACCCTTTTGCGAATATGCCTCGATCTTGTGCGTGCATATACGTGTGAGTGTTGTGTGTGTGTGTGTGTGTGTGTGTGTGTGTGTGTGTGTGAGAGTGCCATAAATTAAAAATAATTAAATATGAATGAATCAAAGCGCAACCTCCTGGATTTTTAGCACATTCATCTCAGACGTTGCTCAGAGATTTATAATTATTTCATATAATAATTAAGAAACCAAAGTTAGTATATATAAGTAATTAAAGATTCATCAATTTGTTAATAAAAGATACAACTCATAAAAGTATCATGCACAAAATATATGTAAATATCATGTTACCGTAAAATATATTTTTACCTTAAGTATATTTTATGTTCTTTTATTTTTTAATTCTTAGATTATCCTAAATAAATCAGTCCAAGGAAATAAAAAACATGAAACTCTAGTAATTAAATAATAATTTATAATTTAGAAATGTACTGAATTATGAAAAAAAATACAGTAAAGAGAGATTATATTATTTTTTAATGCATGATAATGTTTTCGGCAAGATCTGCCTCAACTAAATTTATTTGAATAATTTAATGAAGCATCGCAGAGCTTGATTAAGCGACACAATTTTTTTTTAGTTGTTTCGCGAAACATACCCGCGTATAAATAATGAAACAGAAGTTGAAGAAAGTCTTAAAACTTCCGAGATTTGAGTTTCCAGGACAAACAAGAAACTTGGATTCTTAGTCGATCAGATAAATCGGGTCTAATTTCTCTTAGGGTGCCTCGAATTGCTTTCAAAGGCGATAGAACGTATACGTTTGGTCACGCACGCGCTACGGTCAATGCGAATCCTTCGTCTCTCGAACGTACACGGCGAATCGACTTAGAGGCGCATGCACGTGTAACACGATGTATCTGTTCCTCTTTGTTAGAGAGCCGAGTCGACCCTTTGGGGCTGATATTCCTTCATTTTGTTTTTGCTTTTAGTTCGTCGGACGGACACGCGCGAGGCGCACGCAGAACGCTGATTGCAATAAATTGCTATGCGCTTGCGTGTCCGGGTAGAGTTTTATTGCATTACGAGAGGGTGGCCTCCTTATTCAGCAGGCGATTGAGTCTCGTACGCATAATCTCATACGACAAAATTGCACATTATGCGTCGAACAATTCAATTTTGATTAAATTCGAATTAATCTCATAGAATATCTTCTACGTAATCTGAGAAAAGAGATACGTCGGAAAATTGTTCAGAATCCCTTTTACAATTGCTATTCAAATTTATTTTAAAATCATATAAAAAAATCTAGAAAAAATACACAAACACACACATACATATATATATATATATATAATGTTGGTCAGGTAATAATTCTTTTTCAGAAAATACAAAAATTGTGCTAAGAATTTAAGAATAATAATATACTTAAGATAAAATGATTTTTTTAAATCTTTCAGTGAGCATTATTAAAGCAAGCATAGACACGATATTCTTTATAAATTTCTTTACAAACTTCCATGTTCTTTAAATAGTTGATTATATCCGTGTGTAACGATCAAGATCGTTAAATCAAGATTAAATTATACCGAGGGGCTTGTCAGTGCTACATCCATGGTACACGGCAGGGCTCCTTTCAAGAAGGTTTCTCTTCATGCAACAAAGTCTTGATACTTGTGAAACGTTGCTTCCATCAGTAAGACACGACCCTCTATCGTGACCACATCAAGAAACTTGTTGCGCGTTGGAAAAGGCACGGCAAAGCTCGTTGCAGCGAAGACGCGGGAAGTTGCACATCAAACATCGAACTCAATTTCTATTTATCTGCTTCGCTTACAACGACGAACGACGAGCGAAAATGAAATGAGGGATTAAAACCGAATGAAATCCAATTCATGACGCGATTATTACTTTTATGTAAATCACATTTGCGGTCCGACGATAATTCTGTCGCCTCGTTCGATTTATGAAGACGTATGAATGTATTCGCTTAATGTGACATTATCTTCGATCGACATAATAGTAGGGGTTTTTCGTTCGTGGGCGGTCGTAACCTTAATGCGATTTCTGAGATTCGGCACGAAAGCTCGTTTCACGATTTCGATCGTAATACGATTAGAATCGAGAAGTACGTGGCCCAATGTATATGCGCACGCCATTGCGCGAATACACGATAAACGTTTACGTGTGCGGGCGTATACGAAGCTTTCGTCTAGGTGACAACGCGTTTAAACGGTTTATCGATTTCTTCGCTGCAGCCGTCGATTAGATAACACGTAGCGAGATTACATTGGTACGGCTGGGCTCTATAGCAGCTGATATACCAGCCAGGTACGACGATAAATGAAATGTACGAAAAATAGAAATAAAAAAAAAATAGTCGGAGTTTTCTAAAACTGATTGCGGATTGTAACATTCATGATCATTTCTATCCTGACACATTGGCAAAACGATAAACTTTAATGAGATGTCCGACAGAATCTTCGATGTTTATTACTAAACACTGCGGCCCGCGTGCTTCTTCATGCATACCGCGTTTTTTTACGTAAAATATATTCCGTAGATTCTTTCTATTGCAGACAGGTGGTAATTTATGCCTGTAGGCAAGTGCATACAGGATCAGCATTTCGATTATAAAAACCGTTAGCCATAAATTAATATATACATTTCATAACTGGCAAGTTGACGACTCGGCCACATTGAAGTTACGCTGCGGCCGCGCGTTATTCGATAAATAGCGTCAAGTCAACCGGATCGTGAAATTTGATATGTATCCTCTATACAAGGTGTGCGGTACACACGTTCCATGCTTACGTATACATTTCTTCAGGCGGGCAAATTTTCACGAGGTGCGCTCGCATTTATTCGCTCGGTTATTCCGCGTCCGCGCGCCTCAACGGCTTACAACCGGATAAACGCTGTCATTCGCGAACAAGCCTTCAATGTAATTCACCAGCGTCGCAATCCAGTAAAGTATTTACGCCTTCCTCTTTCACTTTCAGAATATCATTTTCACCGGTGCCGGTCCGAGATGAGGCTGCTTTCAGAAAATTTACATTTGGCGCTCCGCCGCACGACGCGTTTCGCTTTGCAAGAAGATTATTGTGACACCACGTTTCGCGGAGATATTACTATTTGATACGCTATTTAAATTCCATCCCCGCGTTTCGCTGCTCCTTCTGCTTTTGTATACAACTTGTGTGCGATACGTCACGATGAAATGAGCTGATTCGCGCATTATTAAAATGAGATTACTTCACCAATTCATAAATACTTTTTCTTTTTTTTTTTTTAATCTTTTTCGCGGAACAAAAAACAACACACTTTCATTTAAAAGGAAATTCAGACGTGAGTTTTGTATGGAGATTCAACCTACAAAATGCCATAAATTATTTATGCATCGTACATTTCTGCCACGTGCAAAGAATCTCGAGAACGTCAAAAAGCCGGAGAAAATGCGGCGCGCTTAGAAAAGTTCGCGCAAGAAATAAAATCGTAACAATCACGAGAGGTAATAAAGCATTTATAGTAAGAATATTCCATCCGAAGATTTCGCTGTAAGTTACGTCGTACGTAACATGCGGCAGACAGAGCGAAAGATTTAGCGCGAGTGGTACGAAAACAAAGTGGCTGATTTGAGATTTAGTGGGCCGTAAAAGAGGTCTCCAAGAGCGCAAACAGGCGGACAAGGGCTGACGATGTTAGCGTAACGAGGCGGCGGCGTAAATATGCACCCGGCGCGATAATTAATGCAATTAAGTTCCCTCTCGCGTTTCCGAACAACAACGCTGGTGCGGCGAAAAACTTCCTGGACACCCGTGCCGACTCTCTCCTTGATTCGTTCTCGTGGTTGGTTACTAATTCGTGGAAACTTAGTGCCCATTTTTTTAGTGCGGGTAGCTTGTCTCTGGATGAGAGTTGATTATGAATGAATCTAAACGTAAATATGAAATTCTTGTAAATTCTTGTAAAATGTAGCGGGAATGTAAAAATTAAAAAACAAAATAACATCATATATATTAACGTGTAACTGAATTGTACGAATAAATGTGATAAGTATCTGTAGTGTCTCCCGAATTTAAATCGTAGAAACCTGCAGTCTCGTTTTGTATATTTTTATATGAAAATTTTTATAAATGGTTGCATTTTTACCGTATATACCAACAATGTGCAAATTACGAGTTGCATAGTTTTGTTAACAGTAAACGTCAGTTAAATCCGCATGTGTTAACTTCGCGTGAAATTAAAAGCTCGCCCGCAATGTGTGAAGATACTTTTAGGTCGGCGCGCCGAAAAGGAAACGAGAATTCCACCGGTTATAATTGGATGCGCGTGCATTCCAACTTTATTTGCCGCGCGAGAGATATAATTCTAACAAATGCATAAATTTTAATCAACCGCCGTGGCGCTATTCCAGCGATATTTATTATGATTTATCTCACTGCGGTCATTAAGGCGATATCACACTCAAATTCAACATTTTACCATCGTCTGAGTGCTTTCTTTCATTAATTAAAATCTTGACTTCTTGTAAAACGTAATTATTACGTAGCTATCATTTCTACACAATATTCTATATTCGATCAACATCGTGAAATTTCATAAAATCACTTATAATAAACATTATTTTAAAATATGCTATTTGTAATATTATAAGTAACGTTTTATAATATTATAAGAAACATTCAAAGCGAAAATATATTAAATTATTATATTTAATATGTATTTAACTGCAGAAATCATAAATTTTTTGTGTAATATATATTACTTTTTATAATAAATTCAAGATTTCTTTATTATAAAATTATAACATATTTTATAACTTGCCATAATATTTTTAACGGCATGCTGCAACTCCAATGCTTTCCTTTCACATCTTTAACAACACGGCAGATTGAAATTTTACATTTGACATGTTTATCCAGATAATGCAAATTCTGTAGGCAATAAGCGAGGTGTGCATTTCTTGCGTTAATACGTTATATACATGATCGCAACTAATAAATCCCTATATTAACGTTAATTCAATTTTCATATTTTATTAACATCATTTCCTCGCATTGATAATATTCAGCTAGCACACGCGCATATCGGGCATTATTAATTCGGCGGTGCAATAATGTAATATGAATTATCCGGCCAACGAGAGCCATGCTATATGAACAATACGTATTAAATTTCGGCATAATGCCCAGCATAACTTGCACATATTATTAGACAAATCGCTATTACCAATGTATACGTTCGAATACGATTCGTTATTTGGCAATTGACGTTATTTGGCGCGTCGTTACTGAAACTGTTCGATCTGTTTTTGTTTTTTATCAGGAAAAAGTGATTGATTCGTGCTACCAGTGTCTGACATTTTAATTACGCGCGAATACGAATATCCAAGGGTAATACAGGGCTATGTAGAATATACGGTGCACTTACATAGACGACAATTCATGGGGTAGCCGATAGTGGATCGTACCGCGTCTAATAAAAGTCGAGTAGCTTCTGAACTCGTTCGAGAGTAATCCGATGCAACATATCACCGTTGTCACGTCAATATCCTTTCTCTAGTCTGAAAATTTATTCTTTCCACTATCGTGTATACACGCACGCCAATGAAACGTGACATGAACAAAATATAGTCTGCTTACACGAACACATGTTCCTATTATTGCTAAATCAATATTTATAATATACGGACTTATTCTGATTTATCAATACTTTTACTCGTATGTGAATATATTGCGTTAATATTATATGTTGAACTTTTATATAGCAGTTTCGAGATTATTGATACAAGACATTTTTCTCTGTGTTTCTAAACGAATTATTTTAACATTGCACTGTTATAGATATCAAAAGAGCAACGATAATCCTTGAGTTAAAACTAACTGTTGTTATTAACTTCCATGTGTGTCAAAATGTAACTCAATCCATTTCTGTAGTTAGTTTCAAAGTCAAAGTAAACAACGTCTATATTAACGTATGTACTTAAGTAAGTAATAAACTATATTTGAGTTAAATTTCGTACATTTTCTTGAATTAAACTGTTTAATTCCATTGTTTTAATTAAATTAACGTTATATTGAGTAGTAACAGTGGCAACCTATAAAAATGATTAAAAATAATTCAAATTAGTGTAAAAAAAGGATAATTAGTTATAAAAAGAACGTCCGTAACTTTGAAAATACTGAGAGCAATAATTAAGTCATTTGGAATAATGAACACGTTTAATAGCTGTTAAATTAAATGACATTCTTGAAACTACTCTTTTATCATCACGATCGCACGTAATTGCGGCAATGAAGTTTGATACATAGGAACGGAACACAGGTCTCATCCACTGGAAAGTCTCTCTCACAAAACGAGAAGATGAACGAAGGGGGATGAGTATACGTCGGTGTGGTGTGTGGGCGACTTGTATAAATACCGTGGGCTTTCAGTCGTAAGTCGAACCACGGCGTCTTAAGAAGGCGCGCGTATAAAGGAGCGCAAAAAGAAGAGTTGCGATAAAAAAGCAGAAAGGAAGGGGAGAAGGCCCTCGACGGTAGAAGGCACGCGGAATGGACCCAGTGGGGTCCCTAGTAGGGAGACGTTGAGACACTGGAGTCACGCCAACAAATTAATGGTCCCGGTTCTTGCCGAACGAAAGATAATTATCTAGGAAATTTTATTTAGCCCTTACGTCCGACCACCCGTCAAAATATTTCCAGTTTCCGCGACGATCGAGCGACTTCCCTCACCGTGTCTTCCGTCATCTTTCCCTCTCTCCTTCCTCTTTTTATTGTATCTTGGCCCGTTTCCAAGACCTACCTCCCTCGTCAACCACCTCTTCCTTTTTTCCGCTTTAACGCGAACGACACGCCGTATATCTGGCAACGGTATCACTCGATACGCGATATACATTCGCACTCGGAGGTGAGAGTATAAACCTTCCTAACGAATGTAAATTACTGCGTTCGAGAAGTAGGAGCCTAGCTCTCCACCAACGACGACATGGAAAAAAAAATTTTAGTCAGAGAAGAAACACACGATTACTTTAGGTGACGACGTATATATCTTGAGAAGCGCATTGAGCCGAATGCAAATGAGCGAAGTGCAAGGGTGGGCGGCAGGGCGGCGTGGAGCTATAGTTCGAAGAAGACAGTTGCCGGCGGCACAATCATGAATCGCTACGGATTTAATTTGGCTGGAGTTTCATCAGTCAAACACTTGTCTGCGTTCACCAGTATAAAGCTTCGGCTGCCATTGTCCAATCATCGGCGAGAAGACGAGGAAAAACGAGACGCGTGGGAGTCTCTTGCGAGTAGACACATCGGCGCGTGGGTGCGTCACGCACGTACGGCTAAGTTAATGATGAGGAAACATCGGCTGAAGAGGAGCCAATATCGCAGGGGTTGACGCGGGATTCGCTTGCCGAGACAAAGGGTGAAACAAGCAGGATAGTACAACGCAACGCGCGGTCGTAATAGTTATGATGATGTCCGCGCGACGCAGAATTTCTATTGTCGGGTACGTGTCCGACAGTCGGGTACAGGCTTAATGATTTAATGCTTATTGTTGGTCCTTCTCGCGATTACGCCGGCTATTGTGCCGTGTTGTAGGTAGCACTCTGTCGCCGATGCATTAGACAACGCGTATATCGTAGAGATGTATTAAGGGTATGACCGAAGTAGACTCTTTCCTAACACCCACGTTTATTGCGGAATACCACCTACAGTGCAGAATTTCAACAGTTACTTTTTACGCAACCTGTAATCTATCCTCCAAACCGTCCGTCCATCTGTTTTCCAGAAGCTCCTCTTTCTGCATAGTGCAAAACTATTTGGTGGTTTTTACATGTAGAAATTTTTCGTGCACACGTAATTTGTGCATGTGTTTGCACAAAATATTCCGCGCGCTGCTTCGCGTGTACTTTTTCAAATAAATTCCATCGACATGCACAGTTTTTACGCGCGCCTGCTTTACACGCATGAAAATACCTAGTAATAGTGTTTTTGTACCGTATAAATATTGCGACAATATTGTCGCAGCATTTACGTAAAGCAAAATATGTAACATTTATCGACGAAGAATATCAGCAGAAAATATCGATAGAGCTACGGCCACGGCATACAAAAAAACTTGAATAATAAAACATAAGCAATAAACTAAATTGGCCAATCTTTAAAAGTGAATCAATGTATTATTACTGAAAGACAGTAAATATTTGCTGATGATTACATCAGTTGTAAATCTAGCACTGAAGTCATTGGCTGCGTTCAGTAGAAAAAGCAGCTTTACAACTGTTGTAAAATTCTTTAATATGATTGATCTAGCCTTTAGTTCCTCACTGGATCTAAACGTATAAATCATATTAAAGAATCTAACAACAGAGGCAAAGCCATTTTTCCTGCTAAACGCAACTATTGATTCACTTTTAGAGAGTAATCATACTAATGATCGCGCGATTGTAACTGGCGATTACTTTTCAACTAGTCAGAGCAAAGCAATCGGTGACACTGCTCTGATTGATTGAAAAATAATCACAATCGCGCAATCGCTAGTGTGATTATGCTAGGTTCAACGTAAGCAGTAGCAAATCCAACATATTGGTTTTCTTACTGCTTACATCTTACTACTAAATTTTTCTGTGTGCCATGACCCCCCAATCTTATGGATCTGTAAATCTTTTGAATCTTTTCCTCTATCTTTTTCGACTATATATTTTGGCAGCTTTTTATCAATTCCCCAATATACCCTCGGTCCGTTCTGTGGCCCTATCAACGGTTATTGTGCCACGTACATCAGATACTATTCGATTATCTAGTACCCGAGGGACACCTATAGGCACCAGAGAGATACTCTTTTCTCGCGACGATGGTGTTGCGGAACGTTTCACTCTAACTTATTCATCGCGCATTTACTTGGACCCCTGGAAGCTGCGGGATCGAACTATTCCTTCGAGATATTTCCCGTTTTACGATTCGAGTACTTACGACGCGATTAAGCAGGCGAAGAGAGAAGCGCACCGCCGCTGCACCGGATCGTTTCAACCCTCGTTTTTGCAGACCGAAAGTCCATCGACGATCCTAAGATCGTAGGCACTTTCTCGCAGTTCCCTGACATTATGCGGTAGCGGATTATGTTCCAAGTAAATGGATTAGAAAAATCGACCGAAACGTCAACTTACGTTTTATGACGATTATAATTTCTACAGCTGACCCTAATAGCTTCGGAGACTGCTTAAATTCCTGTCTCTCATATACAGTTTCGGAGAAGCACTAATGTAATATTTAATCTGTTCTTCGTTTCAAGAAGATTTTAATATTTCATGACGTTAACTTCGTTTATATTAAAAATTTAATTTTATTTCCTAGGATGGTATCTTCTTGGCAGTTTTGCCTCGGGAAATTGAAAATTTATTAAGTTTTCTAGGAACACATAAGTCTTGCAAGACACTTGATTAAAACGTTTGCTATTTCTATAAGCACATAAAATTTAATTGCTGCGAAACTTTATTACATTTCTTGATCATGGAATTTACTTTGTAAACCCTATATATGATATCATTTATTATGAACTGTTATTTTATGAGTTAATTTTGTGGAATGTTCAATTTCAGTGCATTTTATTACTAAGGAAATCTATCATATAATTATATTTTATATATATTAAATAAAATAATTTCGTTCATCACATATAAACCATTGTTATATTAATAAACAAATATAAATCACTTTAAACGGTGCTTTCTTAAAGAGACCGAAATGACCGTAACGAGCAAAGACGAGGACAAAAGTCGGACGGGATAGAGTTCTTCCTCTTTAAATTTCGTAAGTCAAAGAACTTTGTTTCCCGAGTTCCTCGTGTAGGAGAGGCTCATCGCGTGTCCGTCGACACCGAAGAAATATAACCCGGAGAGGATAGCAACGGGGTGAGAGAAAGTTTGTGATAACAGTATGTAAGAGTTTCCAAGTCGAGACATAGCGCTTCACCGTTATTATTTTCTACTATTAGCTAGAAACGACGTTATTAATTTTGTCATTGCATTAATATGCGGTTTGCAGGCGAACTTGCAAGATATATAACGATTACGTTTCTTAAAAAGTCTTAAATAATAACGTATAACCGAATATTTTGCAAATAGTAGCACTTTATATGCAAATCTTTCTCTGAACTTTCTTGTAATTACTTGCAATGGCCCTGTATTCGTAGCAACATATTTTTTAAAGAGAAATGTATTATCAAGCGCGATACATATCTACGTTAATACATAAATTATATATTGAATAAAATTTATGAAATATATAGTGTACTACAGCAATATTCTATACCTATATTTATATTTATGATTTTATTTACGATTATATATTTACTCTAGCATGATCATGCTCACCTATGCCTTTATCGTTTGATTGTGCCTTTATCATTTTTGTTTGCGCACTAAAAAATACAGTTTATATTATACATTATACTACGTAAAATTTATTGCTTTTGATATTATCAATTAAAATGTAGAAGCATACAATATATCCAATTATGACAGCATGTCAGCCAGCAGTATTGGAAATGTAATATATCAAGATATGTATAATATTTGAATTCTTTTTATGCAATGCGACAAATAAAACTCTTGTAAACAATTAAATACTTTTTAAAGTTAGAAATTTGCTTAATAAGAAAACTATTGATGGTTTTGATATATAAAATTCTTCTCAATAATAAATTAATTGCGTCATTCAATATTACCATTTAATTTATAATTCAAAGTAATTACTACTGCTATTTTCAGGTTTGATTCGATAATATAGAATGTCTTAAGATATTCAAGAGATATTGATAGAATGCCTTAACCGAACACGTGTGCTTGAGGCTGAGGGACATACGATTCTCGCACGCGTTCGTTATAAATGCGGCTCGAATGTAACATTAACATCCGTTCGTGCGAAAATCGATGAACACGCCGTAATGTTTTCGAGCAATGCGGTGAAACAACCGTACAGTTATCTGCAAACATCAGCAGGCCGTTTCCCGTGTAACCGAGTGGTTGGTTAAAGCAATTTGCAGCCTCGTTTGTAAACAAGCCGTTGCTCGTTTGTTCACACTTGCCTGTCGACAATCGACACTTTCGTTGTACAGTAATAAATTAATGTCGCGTTGAGGAAGATCACATAGCCATTAAATCAATCTATTTAATGAGATCATGTGCACGAAAACACTAAAATTTTAGTTATCTCTATATAGAAATGGCAATACTGTTGTATTCGAAATGTAATTAATATTAAGAAATAGTTTGTAATGTCTAAATTTTACAAGTTAATTCTTCATCCACTCATAATTTGCAAAATACGACAAAACTGTGTTCCAAAATTCACTGCCAACACTGACAGTGAATTTTGGAATACAACTCAAATAATACAAATTATCGTAACAAAATAATTAGATACCCTATTAAGAAACTTTATTTTAGATCGCATATGTGAGAACACAATCAATACTAAAATTAAAGGCCTATAACGGTCGAAGCTGGATCTTTTAATGCTTAAAATAATTTAATCTTGAATTACTATACATATTATATTATATATGTACTTGCATATATACCATATTTGTAGTTTTTTTGAACTGCGCGCCAAATTTAGATACTCTAGTAACAATTTATTGGCGATACATTAGTGAAACAGTTGGATATATTGAGTCAATGTTAGACCAATACTGGGCCAATACTGTGCCAATAATATAATTATGTACAATCACGGAAAAAAAAAGATTAGTTGCAGCAGCAAACATTTGCGTGTGGTAGTTAAATTCCAGTCGTAACATATGAATACTTAACGTTCTATCTGCGAGGTTCTATCTACTTTTCAATAGCTGTGAGCCCTAAATATTATCATTGTAACAGACAAGCATTTTACTATCATGTTGATCTATTGATCACTGCAGCAAACGTTTTCTTCGTGTAGCAGATAATTTGGCAGCAAGTACAGTTAATCAGCAAACCATTTTATTTAGCTGTGGTAGAGACAATTTTCTTTTACACTGACGTATCCGATAACTATGACAACTAACTTCATGCTGCTAAATAAATTGATCTATAACAGACATGCATACTTTGCTCACGTCCTTATATTAGTTACAACAGCAAATCCTTTGTATGTATAGCAAATTTCACAACGACAGTAGCTAATGCAATTTCAGCTAATCAGAATTAGCTGTATCCAGCAACATTTTTTTTCCGTGATGGTATAATACTTTTTATATATAATATTATAAAACAGAGATTTCGAAATAATAATGTAGAATTATTAATAGTTATATTCAAGTTTATACAAAGACTTTATCTCTGTTCAAAATTAATTAACCGAAATTAATTAATAACGATTGAACGCTTGCAACCAGATTTATCGAGGTGTGAAGTAAATTGCATGGTGCTTTGAATCTCTTACGAGATATAAACATTGAATCGCCGCAAGACAAATTTGAGAAGTTGATTAATGAAAAATGATGTAACGGGCAATAAGTAGATTAAAGTAAGTTCCGTTTATAATCGCGCAAGCGGATCGTGGATGAGGAATGCGTTAACGTAGATTTATTATGCTTCGATCGTCAAAAGATTCGCGCGACCGTTTAACAACTTCTGCCTTTGATCACCGCATGTAGTACGGACTTCCTATCGCTTGTACTTCCATGTAATTTTTGCCGTAGAACTCCAATACACTTACTCCAATAATCACCTAGCTTGCGTGACTCGAACAATTACCGACAACGCTCTTACGAGAGAAAAAATCGACCCACCATGGCTGCCCTCTTTGGCACGTCAGCTTTGTTCCTAGGAAATTAGATTTGTCTAGAATGCAAATAGAGTGCTGGACCAAAGTATGTCACGCATTGGCCGAATACGAAGTACGCAGTTGCATTTAGAAATACAGAAATTGCTGTCTTTATACATATATGTATGTACCGCATAACTCCAAAATGTATGGCGAGC
>NW_017305895.1:534660-552311 GCF_001594115.1 Trachymyrmex septentrionalis
TGCTGTTTTTATACATATATGTATGTACCGCATAACTCCAAAATGTATGGCGAGCACCGGATAGATAAAGTTTGGAGGAAGACTCAAATTGGTTAATAATAACGACAGGAAAATATCTTGTAAAACATTTCTGCGAGCCATACGTATTTAAAACAAAAAAATATTACGCGCGTTGTTGCAAATTGCTCGTAAAGTTCATTCACTGCAATCGCAGCTTTTCCGTAGCTTTCAAACATGGTTATTAATTATTCAGCATCAAATATATCATGTATCACGATAGATTGCTGAATTCCGGTTCCGCGTTAATTTTTCCGCGACAGAGAAGGAAAAAAGATTCTTCCATAAATTTAAGAGGTCAGACTTCAAAGAGATTCCAGAATCAATTCATTGATGTTGCGGCGAGCGTAAAGCGTTAAGCAACGAAACACTGCAGCGGAACATGCGGTGAACGTAAGGCACAGATAAAAGAACGAGCTTGTTGCAGCTCGCCACAGCTTTCGCTTTAATAAAAAAAAAAAGAAGAGAAGAGAAAGAAGAGAGGAGAGAAGAGATGCTGCGGCACGACGCGCCGTCTGGCACAATGGGGCTTGCGAGTGTGCGGCGAGAAACCGTGTAATCTTACTTTCTAGCCGGTCGATTGGCCTCGAGGAGAGTCACTCTTTCGAGCTCGACGCGGTCCAGGCATGTAGACACACGCGCACGTCTCGGATAGTCTCGGATATACAGCGTAACGAGCAATCGCGGGGCTTACGGCTACCGCGTTTCGTCGGCATGAAAATTGCTTGTTGTACGGCACGAGCACGTTGCTCCCGGTGTTTCCGTCATGTGGCGTAACGAGCCATATCTAAATGCTCCACCGACACGGCGGGATACGTCGGGTAATTGATAATTGAACGTTTGAGATATACGTTATCTCGGATTTATCGTAGGCGGGGTGAGATATTGTGCGTCTTTCGCCTGGCGAGAGGGACGCGCGTCCGTTCCTTCTGAGAGGACTGGTTCTTACGGCGACGTTGAGCGCCATTGGCGTGAGATGGAAAGCGTAATTAAGCCTTTACAGATCATATCAGCGAGACCACATACAATGGTGCGTTAATTTTTTTGTCCCATGTTAAGTGCTGTATGATCTTTCCCGAAGTATGTCGCACTCAATCTCACATATAACTTGGAAAAATTGCTCTAAGAAGATTTTTTTTTAATTTTATATACGAATTCCTTTAGCACATGTATAATACAGTATATAATATAATTTTATGCATAAATTCTTATTTTTTATACGTTGAAAAAAATGATGTTCCAACAGCATATTTTAATTGAAAATAATCTTGTCGATTTGTAACAATAATATTAATGAAAAAAGTAAATTTTATTAAAACAAGAGCATATGTATAGTATTTTGATGAAACGGCTCAATAAGAATAAAATTTAAAGTATATATAAATAGGCTACGAGCCAACAAGAAATATATTTAAAATTTATATGTAAGTCTATAAAATAAATATAAGTACTCTATACACAATCAATATAAACAAAGCATATATATTTGTTTCATTAATGGTGTTATTAAATTAACAAAATCATTTTTAATTAAGACAATGCTGTTGATACATTATTTTTTTTAATGTATGAATTAACCTTTAACAATTAAACATTTATAATTTATAAATTATTACACATACACACACACACACACACACACATATTTTTATAAAGATAGTTGATTAATATTTGCTCATCTCACACATATAACATATATTATATTTTGTGTAAACCTTTTGAAAAAAACATCAATGTAAAGTTGGCCCTCCAATTTTCCAAAAAATTAACTTTCTGTAGTTCATTCGATTGTTCATCGTTTGCACATTTCGAATTTTCATTTGCACACTTTTGATGTAAAAAAGTTTTTTTCATCACTTTTTTACCAGAAATGTGCAAACGAACATTCCCCAATTTTACACGGGTCATCAATTCTGCAACATGTTAGGTATCTTTTTCTGTACTTTACAAAGTATTTATGTCAAATGCGATTCTGTAACAATAAAAATATTAACGCACAGATATTTTACTGAGAAATCTATTTTTTAAGTGAAAACTATTTCTCGTTTTATTTAGTGCGGTATTGCTTCAATAATTTAGCAAAAGCGTAGCTAAATATTTATGCCGGATGATATTTATTTATTGACTGTTATCTGTATTCATTACCAGAGGTCCATTTTAGAACGAACTGGCTATTTTTAATTAAATTCTTTTAGCGAGAGCAACGTACGAGCGCGAACGTGCAATAAAAGCACGAGGATGTCGATGGCGGTGCGTAACGCGTGAGATTTACGCCATGCCGATCAGAGTGTCTGCGTCTATTAAAATGGCTTTCCACGCGTTTGCCGGTGTCGAACGCAAATAACCGTGGCGCGTTGACCAGAAATTCTCACACGTATCGCGGTTGTAAAACTCGCGAAAGCCGATCCGTACCCATCTCGACGAGGTGTAATCAAGCCCGCTAAATCCTAAGTACATACGCACGCCACCACTTGTTCGACGGTGATTTATCCGCAATAATATTTTTCCAATCATCCACCATGTAGGCCCTGATATTGCGGCCGCACATATACATAGTATATACGTACCGTAATCGATGCTGACAACATGAAGGATAATTTCGTAATAATTTATGAAAAGTAGAAATCACGACTCAAGCCAGCAACACGCCGCGCCGGTAGCGGCACGACGTGTTTCAGAATGTATATCAATTTAAGTATTATATCGCTGGAACAACGTGTAATTTCGTATCTTTTCGCTCTTCCGTGAAATTAATCAGAAAGGCAAAGATGACCAACGTAGCGTTAAAATAATTACGTGATAACGCATTTACCTGTCGTCCCCAGGCTTTACATGTTTGCAGCTGAAACTTATAGGAAGTGATGGCTTTAAGCTAGCGTTCCAGTTTACGGGCAACAAGTTTCTCAAGTGTTCTCAATGGTGTAACAACATACACGTAAGAACGTACTCGGTGCAAACATTTTACCGTGCAAACGGTAGTTTTAATAAGTCCGTAGATTATGTTGACGGCTTTGAATATTTTTTTTAATCTAAATTTCTTCGGAACACCCGGCGGACCGTCGATAATCAAGAACGGCGATTTAACACTTGACGGGGTCAAGTCACTGGATTAAACTTTACGTAGAGCTCAGCTACGCCGTGCCAACGAAAGTATCGCGTGACCGCGATGATCGATGTCTCCCGTGTTAAATAATTCAACGATTTCCGACGTATAGTCTCGTGTATAGGGTACTTCTTCCTTTTGCCCTCTTTTGCGGCCGCAATTGTGCATGTGTTGCCCATGTAGAAACAACGAGTGATACCTTCTAATACAAGCATGTAACGTAATAAGGACAAATTGCACACGTCTCGCATAAACGACGCGACAGACATGGACAGACGTGTGTTCCCTTAACCGGCTACTTGGTTTCTCCCGAGACGTTAGATCAGCGAAAAATCAATGTCGTTTGCGAAATGATTTATCCGTAGTGATTACGTCCTAGCTCAGATTCAGGCCGGATAACTTTTTCTCTTTGAACAATGCCATTAATTTCTTGGCGGCGTTATATGAGCTAAAGGAAACGGCGAATATATATACTCTGTATAAGACTTTATTTCTCGTGTGCTAACTTCCCTTTCTCTTTTGTTTCAGGTAAGTACACACCATATGTCATCGAGTGTTAACTCCTCCATGTACAAGAGAATAAATGTGGCTACAACGATATCCGATATCAAGGTTTGTTTTTGCTGCATCAGTTGTTAACATCAAATATAGCGACGCTGCAAGAATGCATCACGAATTTAAAAGAGTCTCGATCTCGATAGAGAATTAATCATTTCTTTCTTCAATTACGTGAGACTGCGAGAATCACAAGCTTATACAATTTTCCATAAAATTTCATTTCAAGCTGAGGCATTTTGGATTACGCAAAATTGTGGAGACCTACGAGGCTAATTCGATCGCGACATTGTTGACGATATGAATTGTAAAAGGGATCGGATATGAATTCACCCTATATAATGAATCACGAATGTGCAACAACACTGTTTACGGGGAGGTAGGGGGGGGTGAAATTACAATAGTTAATTAACTCGTAGCATTCAAGGCACAACAATCGAACGCGACGCTCGGCTAAATTTTGCGTGGCGATCGCGCACTATTTCGATCGGACGCGTACCTACTACCTACATGTCCAAACAATCGGCTGATCATCTATTAATTTGCCTACTGTGCGAAATTGAACGCGAAGTATTTACATGCGTGGAACGTAATGCACTCGAAACTGAACTGATCGAATCGCAAATCCTCGTCGCATTATTCAAATACCTTTCGCGGAATCAGATTGAGGCCTGCAATAATTCTCGGGCGCCGAAGGTCGCAATCGTAAAGCACGAACAGCGGAGCAGTTAAATTTTTTATAGCGATTTCTGCCACTTCGCCGTATTTCGCTGCATCTAGACAGGCGGCGACTCGGTCATTCATAAATCACGTCTTGATTTCGCCCAGCGCAACGCGACGACACAACCGCGCAAGCTGAATGAATATACGTAAAATATACTTATATGCACGGTACGCGAGATTTTATCGAGCCACGCGGGGACATTAATTCCCATTGTACCGCATTATACGGATCATAAAGCTCCGCTCTATAGACAGGGCGATGGCAAATCTATAACAAGCAGATCGCCCGCCCGATAATCGGCCCCGCTTCGAGCGGCGTCAACCTTAATGGAATCACCTCCAGTCGATATTGAATATTAACAGAAAAAGGTATCGGTTTAATTATAAGTAATACAAATTTCATACATTCTATCATTAAAAAATACGATAGACAAGAAAAACGTGATTTTATGAACAAAATCAGTTAATTGATAAATCCGTTAATAATTTCTATCATGAATAAATTGCGATCACTTTTATTTGTCGGAACAAATAACGATTAATTTTTATTCGTTAAAAATAACCATTTATTCTATAATATTAAAGCTGATTATAAAAATTCAATTTGTTGTATGTAATCCTTTTATAAATATATTATTTATTAATATTGTACAATACATATTTCAATATAATACGGAAAGAATAATTTTACTGAAAAATCTAAAATTTTGCTGAATACATCTGAAAATAACTTTGTTGTACCATCAAAATAATTACGTTGGAAATTCAAAAATAATGAGCAATGCTACAAAAAAATTGCGATATTTTAACAACCAGTTCGAGTTTCCATCAAATTTAATGGTCCAACAAAATGATTTTCAGATCCGTACCCAGCAAAATTTTATATCTATCAGCAAAATCGTTTTTTTTTCGTGAACCATGCATGTTATTTAATTATTATGTTATCAAAAAAATTATACTGAGAGAAAGAATTTTGTTAATTTAACAAGCCGCTAGTTTAATAAATGATTTATAGTAGACAACAAATTATTATTTTAATTAGAATTGTGATTGATGCTAGTCTGCTATTCCAACCAAGTATTAGCAATAGAAGCAATTTATGTAAAATCTATTTTTTTGATACATTTTTGTTTGCCAGCAATATTTATATCGCATAAATCATATATTATTTATTACTAGTTACATTAACGAATAATGAGAAATTATTCGTTAATGTAACTAATCCGTTTTCATACCAAACCGTCACATTTGTCATCACTTGTTTTGTTCCTACAACTGATTTTTCTTCGTGTCCTCATATCAACAAATTTAACATACAATTGTAAAATAAATTATTTTATTAGTTTCAAAGTTTGCATTTTATATAATAAAACAGGTAATTTTTATAATTTACACATTTTAAGTGCACTTCTAGACATATATTGTAATTACGTTCTTCTAATAACTAATGAATTGATTACATGGAATATTACGTTTAATGTCCGAAAGATTACACCAAACTTCAAATATATTCATATCTATACTCTATATCTATAAAACTCTAAAAATAAATCACAACGACACTGTTCCTCCTTTAAGAATTCCCCTTATTAATTTTTTACCAAAAACGTCGTCTGCATTATTTCTCGAAGAAAAACGTCTGACGCAGACCGTTAAATCGTCTGCCAGTACGAAAGCGGACCGAAAGAGCCCTATCTCTGTTCGAGGCGAGGGCGAAGATCCAGAGAAATGGACTACATCGAATCTGCGGCCGACTTCATAATACGGTCTACGGAATATCCATTTGTCGTCGGGCCAAGCCTACGGCTGGGATTTCCTTCTCCCCGCGGTTATGCGCGGCCGCATTACTTTTATTCGGACGTTATTGATAAACGATAAAATCTAGTCGGAAGTCCTCCCCCCCGCTCATAAATTCCGCAGCATTTCCGTCCGACGAGCCGTTCGACAAACCGCTCGCGACGAATAAATCACTTCCACCCCCGCAAAAGCATTTTCCGGCTAACCGTAATCCGAGCATCGACGAATTAAGGAGCCCACTGCGGCTGGATTGCGCTGGATCGATCAAATTATTATGCGATTTGTATGTGCCATTGCACCGTGTTTCCTCTCGCGTTTCACACACATACACACATACGTACACACGCTGAACGATTGCACGCGTGGCGTAGATGCAATTTAATTGTACACAATGCTGCGTGTAAACTACAACCGCCACCAGTCGAGATTGGAACTTTTAGTGGCAATTTGCACACAAACAATAAGTGTTGTTAACACTATTGAAATAATTATTACATTCGTCAACTATGTAACGCTATTGATATTTAGAAAAACCACATAAGGGAAGGAAATATTTTCAATCACATTTTAATTATTTCTAATAAGTTAAGTTTTTAATAATTGATAAAACAATATCATATCATTTTTAACGATATAAAACGACTTACTTGCTTTGTGTTTCTTACAATTGGTTAAACGATTCTGCGTCTTTTCTCTTCGAAAAGATAACAAGTTTTTAGTTTTACGAGGTACATATGCAATAAAGTACATGCAGTTGCAGGAAAAATCGATCAATCTTCTTTACTCGAGATACTTATGCGCCCCGCAGGGATGGAATGACAGATACAGAAGCTATTCAACATCGTCGGATACAGTGAGCGGAATAGACCCTGCACGACGTTATTGTGATGTGCCGTACATGCGACCAGCATATCGGAAGCCAATGTCAATCTTTTCCCCTCGCTTATACATGCGTTGACGTGAAGACGTGTGTTCCCTCGTGCGGAACTATAGAAACCTGAATTACTTCAAGCGCCTTTCAACCCCCTTCCCCCAATGCTGCGAACCCAAGTGCCTATCTACACATTTGGATTGAACTGCACGCTTGTGACGCTGTCGCGGCTTCAGCTTCGAATGTAGTGTCTTCAATTTCTTCCACCCCCAGCCGCTTTTCCGTCCTTTTTTTTTCCTTTTTTTTCGTTGAGAATATTTCCCTTTCATCTTCGACCGACAGTACCAAGAACCTCCCCCGCTATGCAAATCGTATTTTGTCGTAAAACGTGCAAGGTTCGCTGTCGAAGAAGCCAACGCGACGGAGCGGATGTAGATGTGACTAGGAATCAAAGGAGGGAGGGATGAGTAGTCGAGGGCGAACGGCGTCCACGCTTGCGAAAACACCGAACGAGAGATTTAAGGGTGAAGTACCGTCGCCGTAGGAAAATAAAGAACCCTCGTTTGCATGGAGCATCCTTAAGTTGAACTCTCAAGAATGTAAAATCGGTATACGTTTAAGAGAGCCAATTGTACATGTATGAATAAAAACAGATTTCTTCTCAATAAAAGATGAGCTCGATAAACCATCTTAATTTTCTTTTCCATATACATCTGGTTGATTCGATATATCGACTGAAATACTTCGATCTTCCAAGTGTTTTATTAATAATTTTTCACGCTGCTATGATATTTCAATTTGCAATATAAAATAAAACGAAATTTCTCAATTTTAATGTAATATAACTCTCTGAAACTTTTAGAGTGAATTGTCATTCCGATGAGTAAAATCTTTTTCAAGATTGGCTCAAATTTCACTCTTTAGAGTAAGATTCCGTTCTAAAAAATTTAGAAAGTAAATACAAGCAACACCGGTTTTAAATTAATCAAAGTTAAATATAAAATTAATTAAAGAAAAAAATAAATATAATAGCATTTTTTTAATACATATATAGAAATAAAGCGTGCCAGTAACGAAGTTAAGTTTCAAGTTAATTTTCCAAATTAATTTCGGCATTTTTTAAAAATACTCTGTACAAAGAAAAAAATCTCCTGGAATACATAATCTACCTTCTTTTTATATCTATCTTTTATTTAACGTAACCAACGAACAGCATGCTTGTAGTATCACGGTAGTTATTACTATTTCCAATTTGATTATCCATAATGGAAAGTGAAATGGCATTGCGTGAGACTGTCACCGGATGTGTCTGCGAATATTGTGTACCAATGACGTGTACCTACGCACATGAGCGAAGCGTATACGAGGCGCGCGACGCAAACGCGTGTCTCCGTGTTAATAATCGCGGCGCTTTCGAGACGTGTGCGTTGCTTTACATGCAAATCAGACAATTGCAGCCGATATGTACGGACGTGCGTCGGGAATGGGGTTAGACGCGGGGACTATGTCCATCGGCGGTTTAATTAGATTATGCTGCCATACCTCATCGAGCTTCACCCTTGTTCCCCACCACTGACGACGGGCTCTATGCAATCTGACAAACACGGAATGACACTCTGTCCAGCGATGCATAACGCGATAGCGTGTGCACAGATTAGAGATAGACAGCTGCGATAAATACAACGAGACAAAAACATGATTGACTCCACCATAAATTAGAGCGAATTTTGGCGAAACGCTCATACTCTCGTCTCGAGACCCAGCGTAATATACGTGCTCCTAAATCGCGAAATTTGCTGATCGTGTTCCGCGTGCGATCCAACGAATTACTGATGAGTGATTTATTTTATCCCTATCCTAAAATATGAATGTATTATGGGAAAATTAGTAAAATGTAGAATTGATTTATTACATGCGCTTTTATTAATTATGACAGCAACAATTAAATAATTTCTGCATAAAACAATGATTTTAATAATTAATAATTAAAAATTAGAAAATATTTAATAATAGTAGAATAAAAGACTCACGTTTGCATTAATCATATTTGAATCTGGCATGTATGTAAAATATAGTATTTTTCAGGAGAATATAATTACGTTTATATGTAATTTTATTCATATCACTCATTTCTTAGCCACCGCAATATTGTATCCGTTAATTGACACCAGCTGGAATTTGGACCAGATGCAATTTACGCAAATGAGGGAACATTATTACGAATCGCATCAATACTGTGGAATGCACTCTCGCGTTATGCACGAAATCAGAGTGAAATATCCCATGCGATTTCCCAAGTTAAATGAAGATTTTATGCTCGCCAATTTCCGCGCTGTTTCGCGATCAAACGTAAATTCATAAACACGCGCGTGGGCAAACGGCATATTAAATACGCGAACGAATAAACGGATACGCACAGACAGATGAATAAGCAAACGGAGAATTCAGGATGTAACGGAAAGAGCGAAAGGGGGAGAAGGGTCCGTACATCGTTGGATGCTTCAGGGTATTCAGAGTTGAAAGCCCGACAATGTGCACGTTCCTGCCCGAGTCGATGATTGGACACATTCCATTCGTCTCATCGTCGCCGTCAAGCACGGTGGAGCCGTCATTGTTTCACGACAAATTAGTTTGTCAAAACCAGCAGGAACGAGAATGACTCGCAAGCGCGCGAGTCATTTCGCCTTGGAACTCGACTAGGACAAAATTGAGGCAGCAAGATGGATCGATGGTAGCGAGAATAGCAGAAGCGCGAAACGTGCCAGTCGAAGTTATTTCCGTACGCGATTGGACGCTCTTTTTCAATACTGGAGGTTCAACGAATGACAGGCGGCTATCGCACGGCATCATTTGTTTCGTCTACGTGAATTGAATTTTGCTTTTTAGACTTTTCGCGACGGCCAAGGATATGCAAGTCAAAAAGACACACAAAACGCTTAGTTTATACGTGAATCAATTTTCTTTAAATTTTATGTCAGATTTTAGCGATAAAAGTGTTTTTTTATCTGATAAAAGTGTTGATTACACAATCAACCCTTTTATTTTTATTAATGCCCGCGTTTTTACAAATATAAACTTGCACTCGTCATCTTTTTCTAATTCTTAAAACTAGAAAAGATGAAAAGTTAATTGAACCAAGATTAAAATTAAATTACATTGATAGAAACAGGCATAAGTTTTCATCAAGCCAATGTCATCATAATCAACACTAAAATAAATATTTTAACAAATATCAACTTCATTATTAATCAAATGTATCAGATGTTTCAAGTTAATGTTAAACCTTAGCTGAGTAAAATATTTTTAGCAAGTTTTCAGAATGTTCATCAGTATCTCATTATTAAATGTCGATCAATCTAATTTGAGATATTAATATTTCAGCTTCAGTTCGTGAATTAATATTAATATCTCAAATTAGCGTTTCACATCCAATACACCGCGTGCAATTTAGAAAACTGAAAAATGTATTTGCAAAAATTTGCATATGAATATTATTAAGCAAGATCCGTTTCGACCGAAAATAAAATTATGGTAAAAATTATTTCTCTTAACTTATTTATTCTTATTGGTCTAATTTCTATTTTAAAATGTATCAGTTTAAAATTTTCTTAGCACATGTAATCCTATTAATTTCTCGATTAAGCTAACAGTATAGCGTATTGTGTAAATGTAGAGCGATATTAATGGACAACTGGACTGAAGCTACGTCCAAGCTATTAAAATCAGCAACCAGTCATACTGGATGCGAAGCATGACGATGTACGATGAGAGAAGAAAAAAGATGCAGATCTTGAGGAAAGACGGACAAACGAGAAAATGTTAACACGACTTCGAAACAAGAAACCACGACAAGGTGTAGCTGGAGAGTCGAAAGTCTTTGAGATTTTATTTCCGCTCGAGATAACACCCTTAAACCATGACGTCGCGTGGCGGCATGGAGCCAACGAGAGTGGCGTAATTACCTACAATCAGTCACAGGATTACATGGGTTCTGCAGACTCGGTCATTCATTCCTTTTTTCCACGTCTATCTTGCATACACGCACATCAACTTGCGCATGTTTTTACATGATGGCCACTGTCTACCGAGGGAGACAGGAGGGGGCGGATAAATTGCGCAATGGCAAAAAAGTAACGACCAAAAATGCGTCTAATCTCAACCGAAAGTCGGAGTAATGTCTCTTTTCGCGAAAGTACTCTGAGAAACGAGATTTGAGTTACAGAGGAGTTCCTTTACTCGATTGTGGGATCTTCGCAAAGTCGCGACGTCATTTGACGCTAAGTTGTTCGAGAGAATCTAATCTTCTAATATCCATCGTACATTTTCGCGTCCAATTTTCTGTGTAGCTTAAACGAAATCGTCCATTTCGTGACACACACACACACACACACACACACAGAAACACACGGATGTGTGCATTTTAGATTATAGCTCTACGTAGCATTATGTCATCAGATCTAAAATGAGTCAACGACCTGGAAACATTTGTATTTTGTGCAATTATGAAAACACACGCTATTTGGTATTCACGAACATCGTAAAAAGGGAAATCCTCATTCTACTGCCGTGACTGAAGCAAATTAGAAGGATTGGATCGCGAGTTTTACAATGTAAAGTTATTATCGCGACGTGGCGTAAACGTTATGACACCTGCTTATTGTGCATAAGTGTTCCTAGAAGCTGTTTGCATAAAACGGTAATTCGCTTGGCAAATATTAATAATTAAATATAAAAAGTTGTACATCAATATTAAATTCAACAATTTTTATGTAATATGCAATCTCAAGCTTTTTAAATTATTACAGTGAAAAAAAAAAGTAATTTCGATATTGCTAAAAAAATTAGTTTTAACCCTCCGCTAGCAATATGAATTTTAACTTCACCAGCAATAGGAGTCTTCCATAAACAAAGCAAATTTTTTATTGCATATTGTCAAAATTTTAGCAATGAATTCTTACCATCACATAAATCGGATTGTATTTTACTTATATTTTTTAGATTGACATTTATCTATCAAAATATCAATAATGCCTTCAAACAACAACAAAGAATAGTTTCATAATAAAGTATAAATTTGAAGTTAGGCTCGTTTTTACTCTTACAGTTTTAACGGGACCTTGTGAAATACAATAATAAAAAAGTGAAAAATTATGCATTGCACAAAAAAAGCCTAGATACTTATTGTTAGCAATGGTATCACTTTATATCATTTCAGAAACAATTATCAGCTCTTTCGCAATTAACAATAATTACACAGGAGGTACGTATATCCCTTTGCGACACGAGTTATACAGACATTTTTCGACATTAAATGACTTCACGTTCTCCGTGCCACCCTCACGTAGGGTCAAGAATTTAACAATTGAACAGGCCGCCGTTTATCTCGTCAGGGGTTGATCGCCTTTTTGCGCGACCAATCCCTCCCTGCCTATGCAACGAGTAGAGTCGAGCGAGGGTGGATGTGATGGACGAGGAGCAAGAACGAAGCTCCCCGGTTGCATGATGCGAATCGCTATGGGGATATATATGCAGTTATGCAGACTTCGCCGATGCGTCACTCTGGCGCATTATACGACGTGCCTTGGGATCGCATATTCCCTCGGGAACCAGTCGCAGGGGAGAGATCCTAGCAGAATATATTTTCTACGTCGCGCGGAACGACAGGTTGAGCACGTGGAATCATGATGTCGTCTTCTTTAATAAGAAAATCACCGATGCGTCTTCGACTGCGTAGAGTCATCTATTTTATGGTTCATCAAGCACTCATTCATTATTTCAATCCAGCGAAATTATGAATGAATTCTGCTAAGTTTTGACAAAATAATAAATTTGTTTGGATATATACGAGTGAACTGCGATGCACTTAACTGGCATATACATATATTTCCTCTATTCCCGGAAAATCGCCTAAATGACATAACACTGCACTTGGCAGGTATGATATTGGATTTTATTTCATGAGTCGATAGATTGAAATAGGTATTTCCGTATCGACAGTTATTAATCTGTATTGCCGCGCTCATGATAATACGTCGCGGATTTTCACAATTAGAATATTCAATGCGTGAAATATTCACTTGCTCTGTATTACATCTTTGTCGGTGAATCATTCGATAATGGTATTTTCATGATAGATTACTTGGCAAAGCTTATTATTTCCATTTGGTATTGATGAATCAATCGAAATGTCACCGACAGACTCATCAATTTGCACACAACTCTACACTAGGTACGCATGATTGGCGCGATGCAATTTCATTCCTTCATTGTGACGAACGGTAATAAAATGGTAATGGAGACTGATAACACAGACAGAGTAATGCCGATTTGCGACGCTTTATAACACGAACGGCAGAAATTAATGCTTAATCGACAAAGAAGATGTCTTTGTCGATTAAGCATGTTTTCTTCTTTATAGGCATTGACATTTATTTCAAAGCGACTACCGTAAGTTTTGAAATTAACTCATTAAACGAATTGCAATAATGCGAATATTTGAGTTACGCGACAAACTATTAAAATGCTATGCTTTTCTAAGCATTATGATTACATAGCAATATGTATTTTTTTAATCATTGGTGTAAATTTTCGTTAAAATTAACGGCGCGAAAAGATCGTGATAATTGATAAGTCACTGTTTCTTTTCACAGCTAAGACGGCGGAAGCTACGAGAAGTCTGTTAACGTGTAATTATTTATTTAGTCGCGACGTCTTATCTCCCCCAGTGCAGTGGTGTACGGTATTCTTTAGAGTTGCAGATAACACAGAAACAGCCGCGGTCCCCTCCGTAAGTCCACAATTTTGTTGGGTAATTTCACGAAAATCGATTCTATCGATCAGCGGAGCGTAATTAAGGGGGATAAACAAGGCACCGTATTCCAATGCAATGGTGTAATAATCGATCGTTGCAGTCGTGCAAAAGGAAGGGGAGAGTAGTAGGTTCGGAACAGATAACCTTGTGGGTGGCACTAACAGCACCGATGGCGATAGCTACAAAGATTGATTGCCAGTAATTAAATGTTCGCGGTCTTCCTATCTTGTAATATTTTACTAAGCTCAGAAACATGCGTAGTGTGCGTGTATTTCTGTGAAATACGAATATATACGCGACACTCGTGCCCATGTGAACTGATGCCAATTAACACTAAAACCGCGGCCGTGTCATTTTTTATCCATCCGATAGTTTATCTTCTCCGCTGTTAATTTCGATTTACACGTAAAATTTTAGATTTTTGTGATTCTTCATAAATAATCATAATTAATTACAAATAATTTTACTTTTATGGTGACAACCCTCTCTCGTAAAAATTTAGATTTACCTTGAATCGCGATTGAGTTAATTTAGACTCGTGGTTCTAATGTTAAAAGAAATAAATTTTCGATCAAAGCGAATCTTGGTGCTAAAATATTTCAGAGTAAATTACATATTTAAATACATATCTAATTCTATATGCAAACCGCGTTCCGAAATTTTTTTCGAATGCAATCATGAACATCGCAATAAGAATTATACAGTAATAATCACATATTAAATTGACAAACAATTTAATAATTTTAATGCTAATAAGCATCTTAGAAGGACGAAACTGTGTTGTTATAAAATAGATTATCTGTAAAGGGTTGATTACTAGGATGAGTGATGTCGTAAAAAAAATTTTTCTAATAAATAGAACAGAACAATAATTTTCTAAATTAATAATCACGAAATAAATAAATTCTCGCTCTCCCTCTCTCTCTCTCTCTCTCTCTCTCTCTCTCTCTCTCTCTCTCTCTCTCTCTCTTTCTCTTTCTTCAGAAATATAACATTTCTACAATATTGTTAACAAAGCTGTAGCAGCAAATGATTCATATATGATCCATAGAACTTCCTTAGTGGAGGTAATTACACAACACTATAATGCTGATTAGCCGGGATAATTTGAACAATTAACTGGAATGACATTATCGAGTTAACGAGACATACCTTGACATATATATCAACATACGGCGAATGATGTACGTATATCTTGACATATGTGTCAAATCTCACTGAGTCAACATGTCTAAATTCAGTTGATCAAATCAACTGTGTCACAAGCCGCGTGTACACAATCGCGATGTCTGTGATTCGCGCCGCGATTACATCAATCACATCGAGACGTAGAAATCTACGGCACGAGGAACTCTCGGCATACGCTCACGCACTAGCGTAACAAGTTCTTCCTTGTATGTAGAGAATTCCCTGACAAACATATTAGTTCCGATAAGCCGAGTGCGAATCCGAATAATTCGATATACGACAGGTTGCACACAAGCGCAAAGAATACCGCCCTTTCGGGTATACGTAATGTGTATGTACTGTGGGGTACGTTTGGTCGGATCTATCGAATCGATCAGCCCCTTATAATTAAGGGGCCTCTAACTAGGCACCACGTTTTGATCGCATAATAATCAGGCGTCAGTGGGCCGCGACACGTGGGGGGACCAAGCGCAGTCGGACCGAGAGAGATAATCCTACGGATCAGAGGAGCCAAGGCGCGACGACGACGCTGCGCCTCGTAAATTCCATGTCGGCGCGTGACTCACGGCGGGGGATGGATTAACCACCCTCTCTACCAGGGTTGCACACCCTTCGCAGGCCGCATTGCGGAAGGAGCGCCTCCCGAACGACTCCCGCGAATGCTCGAAACGGCTCAGACGCGATAAAATGAGACGAAATCGCTCTCACGTATGTAGACACTCGCTGTTAGCTAATAATGATCAAGCCGATTCAATTTATTCGATATATACGTATATCGATATATTTTATCACTTTTTATCAAATTTCTGACATTTCAAGAGAATTACGATTTTAATATAAGTATCAAGAATTTGCGATACATGCGAATTAAAAGAATTCACAATCTTATATATTATATATTACTTTTTTGAACAAATTTATAATTCTGGAAGAATATTTGGGAAGAGAAAAGATGAAAAATAAACATATCCCTTAATTGTATTGTAATTACTGTTCTCTATTCTATTCACACACACACAGAATTAAATTGAGATATATATATATATCAATTATACACATATCTGCATCTAGGTAAACATATACCTTCTAAATTCCTTAAAGTAGAATCTTACTTTAAAAGTGAAAATTGAGCAAGTCTTGAAAAAGAGTAGCTCAATTTTCAATCTTTAAGAATGAGACTTTCCTTCTTCATAGTGAGATTCACTCTAAAAGTTTTAAAAAGTATATATATGTATATATATATATCTAATAAAATTACTACAGAGCTGTTACCTCAATAAAAAAATTAATTCGTCACTCACCGACCTGAAGCGCAATACCGAAGTTAATCAGTCCCATAGCTACGATTCTGTAACACACGAAAATAAAATCGAAATTAAAGCAGCGCTCAAAATGACCAATGTTTTAAAAGATAATTTCTACACATATATACATTGAATTTTCTACTCAATTACGTATTTATTCAAAACAATTATACATTTTTCGAAATATCTTTATAAGAATAAACTTTTACGAAATTTTAAACTACTCACTGTAGAGTTCTTCCGCCGCGTCAATGCTTGATGCTTCTCCTTTTCTCAGGCTATTCGTTGACAGCTCCGTTGAATTTCCTTGCAATTTCGACGTAACATATTGTATGCATCGCGATTTTCTGAAATATTTGAACAATTTGATTAAAGGTAATATTTTCATACGTAATATAATATACAATAATAAATTGCATTTACATCACGTTCTCTCGAGTTGTTAGTTCCATAACTACTCTTTCAATAAACCACTCGCAAAAACGCGGATAACCATGATCGCGCAATACATCTTGTGCGATACTTCCGAAGTTAACACATCACATGACCGACGGCAATTCGTTTGTTCAGTTAAATCGACGATATCTTGAAGGTCTGAGTATCCTAATCATCGATGGGTTTCGGAATGCAGCCTACTCACTGAGCGATTGATTCTTATTTGTAGGTCCATGAATAAAACCAATTGCTCGGTGAGCAAGCTACATTCTTAAACTCATAAAACAAAAATGTTGCAACTTTTCTGTGACTAATTGTAAATTAGCTTTTCCTTATTATTAGGATATTTAGCCCTTCAAAATACTGAGCCTCTCCAAGATGTATACAAGGTTGTTCCCGTAAAGAGGTTATAGTCGGCGAAAAAAAGTCATTACTGTATAGAAATTATTATAGGTACATTTAAAAAAATTGAGCACTGATAAATTTTTCGTTGCAATACACGTATGCTTGCGAGTTTAAATTTATTATAATCTACACATATCATAATTACTATTCTATTAATTGATATTACACCGTGAATTGCGTCAATAATAATTAAACTAATCTATAATGCATCGATAGCAATAAGCTTTATCCTATGAGCTTCGTATGTATACATTCTTGTATGTACAATAAATTTCCGAACCATTACACATATCTCAGGATTAAACATTCGCGCTCTAGTTCTAATTCATCTATTCCAAGTCAATGAATCAATGAGATGATATATATATATATATATATATATATATATATATATATATATAT